>NW_009258615.1:4602443-4699282 GCF_000687185.1 Egretta garzetta | reverse complement strand
ACCTAAAAGCCGTGTGAAGATATCAGAGGAGAAGAACATGTAAAGGGGAGAGCTAACATCAGATATTGCTTTCTTGGATTCATTTTCCCTCCACTTCTTTAGGAAAGATGTAAGGCAGAATAATGGACATGTTAAATGTAAAGGTATCGAACAATAAATACCCTGTGTGTATTACATTAGGAAATAGGAAAGAATGAAGTTAAAACTTATTTGTAAACGGAATGATGGTTTTTTTTTTTTTTCTTATTTTTACTTGAAGTTTTTCACCTATCGCAAATTGCCGCCTCTCTGAAAATTAATTACAGAAACACACAGGTAAGCAGCAGTGCATAGGTAGAATGGGGATGCAGAGCTTACTAGCGTTACATGTTTATAGTTTACAGAAGAAGAGAGCAGTCACTGGATGGACCCTTCACACAAGCCTCCAGATCCCTGCAACTCCCCCAGCAGTGGGGGGTGTGTTGTTAGATATTCTGTGCATAGCTCCCCCCGAAGCTGCCAACTAGATGATACATTTTCACCCGCTCAGCTGTAAGAGTTAAGAGCTTGGCTTGCCAGGGATGGCACAGAAAGGAAGTGCGCTGGGGAAGGAGCAGGACACCCCTGTTAAAAGCTGTGCATCTAATTTCTCATGCAGGGTTGTTTTCGCTCATTTTCCTGTTCTTCAGCACTTAATGATTTTTCTGTCATCAATGGAGTTTTAATTGAGTGGGATTAGGGGTGGATTAAAGGATCTCATCAGAGCTCATACGCCCTGCATCCACTTCCTGTTGAGTCCTCTCAACAGAAGAGCTTTTGACATTAGAAAAGTGAAAAATACTTAAGACAGCGACACAGTGAGGGAGAACTCAATTGAAATGTAACCAAGGAGTTAGAAGTGTAAAGGCGAGACTGTAATAAAATCTTGGAGTGTTGAACAAGGCACTTAAGCATGTAGCAAAGAAGTTCTGGCAATCTGCAGTTTGAAGTAGGCAGCCGTGAGTGCGTACCAGAGAAATGAGAAAAGGCATGGAAGGAGTGTAAAAGTGATCAGAGGTTAAATACCAGCACTATTTGAGGAAGAAGTGCTTAGTAAAAACAATGTCATATGGACATTGTTATACATATTGGTTGAAAGCTTATGTGCAAGGCAAAATACATATGTGCTGACAATTACTCAGTGTTTTAGGTATGGAGGTTAGGTTTCCCTGTGCAGTGACATTACAGATGTCTACAAATTGTATCTTACATCTAAGTTGTTTATAATGTGATTGCAAGCAGCGAGTGTATTGTTTCAACATGGTTAATGTTTATGAGCTGCATTTCAGTTTATAGGTGCACACAGATTGCCTGGAAAAGTACCAGGCCATTCTTTTTTAAGTTAGTGATGAAGAAAGATGAAAGTCTACGTACACCCTTCCAGTGTAAAATCACACAGGGGAAACAATATGAGCCCAAGAAGTCTACAACTGTTTGGGTCTTAAGTTTCTATAAATTACCTCATGCCTTCCTTATGTCTGTGACATTATCTGAGATTCCAAATAGGGTTATTTCAGGCCAAGAAAGGAAGAAAATAAAGACTGGAAATCTATGAGAAATCAAGACTGAAATGCTGTAGATTCTAAGTATAGACATGCAAAAAGACTTTTTCCAAAGCCTTTCCTCTGGCCACAACCAGAACCATCAACAAAGTCCAGCTGGTTGCTGTACTGCTTTTGGCTCCATGACCCATGCATGCACTCTGGGAAGAGGGGGCTCATGCAGTGTAAATGGATTTAATGCTGCTTCAAGCCACATTAACTGTACTCAACATTTACAGCATATGGTTCCCAGGTTTCCCAGTGGAAAATAGCATTCAGACCTGCCCTACAACCTAAAAGCCGTGTGAAGATATCAGAGGAGAAGAACATGTAAAGGGGAGAGCTAACATCAGATATTGCTTTCTTGGATTCATTTTCCCTCCACTTCTTTAGGAAAGATGTAAGGCAGAATAATGGACATGTTAAATGTAAAGGTATCGAACAATAAATACCCTGTGTGTATTACATTAGGAAATAGGAAAGAATGAAGTTAAAACTTATTTGTAAACGGAATGATGGTTTTTTTTTTTTCTTATTTTTACTTGAAGTTTTTCACCTATCTCTGCAAATTGCCTCTCTGAAAATTAATTACAGAAACACACAGGTAAGCAGCAGTGCATAGGTAGAATGGGGATGCAGAGCTTACTAGCGTTACATGTTTATAGTTTACAGAAGAAGAGAGCAGTCACTGGATGGACCCTTCACACAAGCCTCCAGATCCCTGCAACTCCCCCAGCAGTGGGGGGTGTGTTGTTAGATATTCTGTGCATAGCTCCCCCCGAAGCTGCCAACTAGATGATACATTTTCACCCGCTCAGCTGTAAGAGTTAAGAGCTTGGCTTGCCAGGGATGGCACAGAAAGGAAGTGCGCTGGGGAAGGAGCAGGACACCCCTGTTAAAAGCTGTGCATCTAATTTCTCATGCAGGGTTGTTTTCGCTCATTTTCCTGTTCTTCAGCACTTAATGATTTTTCTGTCATCAATGGAGTTTTAATTGAGTGGGATTAGGGGTGGATTAAAGGATCTCATCAGAGCTCATACTCCCTGCATCCACTTCCTGTTGAGTCCTCTCAACAGAAGAGCTTTTGACATTAGAAAAGTGAAAAATACTTAAGACAGCGACACAGTGAGGGAGAACTCAATTGAAATGTAACCAAGGAGTTAGAAGTGTAAAGGCGAGACTGTAATAAAATCTTGGAGTTCAGGGAAGGACATGGTTTATGTCTCTTTGTCCACTCCTGGATTTCACCTGGCTGTATACAATCATAGAATCATAGAATCATAGAATGTTTTGGGTTGGAAGGGACCACTAGAGGTCATCTAGTGATTTTTTAGCTGGCCCTACTAGAGGGGTTTAAGCTTTAGCAGACACAAAGACATCACCTCAACCCTTTCCTCAACTGCTTATGGATTTTTTAACGAAAGACACTTTCCAGCACATAGCTGAATCAATATTAAAAATGTTGTAAAATTCACAACACAAAAAGCCAATGGATTTACATTTCATTCTGTATTTACATTGGATTTAGAGTCAAAACTACAGTAGGATCATAAAACCTTTCTTTTCTTTCTCCTTTTATGTGAGGGAGAAGTAGGATATAGAAATTATGTATTTGTTTGGGTTAGTTCTCTTTCTACTTTTTTCTTGAAAATACTTTATCTTATCTAACCAGGAGAAAAGGGAGAGGGAATAGAGTCTCTGAAAATGAATCTAGCCAGACATGGGAGAAAATCCTGACACGGCAAAGAAAAGAAAATTTTCAGTGGGCACAGTTTCATATATTGCTTCCCACATAGACCAAAAGCTTAGTTCTGCTCCTCATGTCCCGCTTTAATCACCAAGAGTTATACGTGCAAATCCACAGCAAGATTGTAACTAGAACATTTAAGACTAATTATACAGCTCTGGGAACAATGACCAAATCTCATCACAAACAATTCTTTATCTTCTAGACACTGTGAAATCTTCTCCAGTAACAAAAATTTCCTCTCAGATATGCACAGCAGGTCTCAACTCTGCTATGCTACTGACATTAATGGGATATACATATACAGTACATATATGCACATATGCAAGCTAAAATTTACTATAAGGTTCTGTAAGGATAATATTAGTGATGTTTTCTTTTCCGCATCTGTACTTGAAAGAAGCCATGGCATTTTAGTCTCTCAAAGGATGTTTTAAATATGGTTCTAGACATGGCTCAGTTAAGTCCTTCAAAGTTACACCTATCCAAAAGGGTCCAAAATGATCTGGGCTAAAAATATTTTTTGGGTGGACGTTCATCTGAAATGTGCTATCTGTAAGTCTTACATTAAGCATGACTTAGTTTCCCCTCCTCCAGGTTGTCCCAGCTCCCCCTTACCCTGCCTAACTAAAGGTGATAGAATGTATCAGTACTTTGGTGGGGTTTTTTTAAATTATTATTATTATTTATTTAATCAGAGCCACCACATGACTGGGACATATCCTCTTCCGTATGAAAACCTGTCTGCAGAGATGTCTGCAGATGAGTAGATATTCTTCGTTTCTACAGAATAATTTTTACTCATGGTGCTATCACATCATTGTGAATTTATTTGCTACTGAACATACATAGTAATATGAATCTGACTGTTGAATGCCTGTAACTCCTTACTGATCAGCACATCTGCAGTGAGCATCTGGGATTTGTGGACACCTAGTAGCCTGCCTATCTCTGCTACGTACGCATAGTCAGGTTCAACCTTTGAGGGTTACCTGGTGTTTGCAAATTTGCAGAGAGGCTTCTGAAAGACCAATTGTATTTGCACTGCACAGCTGTTTTATGCATATGCAATAAAATAAATCCAACCAGTCTGCAAAACCTCAGAGTTACCTTATAACGGCACCAGACTTCACTGTGCATATGAAGATACTTCTCTCCCTGGAAATCCCAGCAAAGGTTGGTAGGCCTGTACTTAGGAGGCTGGATTTCAGACAGATGCTTAGGATTTATCAAATAATAGTGTAACAATTCAAATTCATCACTAATAGTTCACATGAAAAGACACGTCAGAAAAAAAATGGGGTTCCCAGTCCCCATCTACTTGGCATCAGAACGTTATGGACTCAGTTAAGTGGAGCACAGCTGCAAGGAGGCTGGGAATCGTTGTTGAAGGACAATAGCCAATGGAGATGCAACAAAGCACAGATAGAAATTCACTTAAAATATAGCTAGGAAAGGAAAACTCAGATTTACAGCAGCTTTTTCAAATTTCTACAACTATAAAGAATGCATGCTTACTTTGGGTTGTTGTTCCCAGCATTCAGAAAAAAATATTAATGGAGAATACAGCTGCTAAAAATATAATCTCACGTGTCACTCTCTATTTGCTAAACACAGCATATCACAGGTACTTGACTAGAATGCATTTCTTAGTAATTTATGGTGGGTTTTTTGAAAAGACATGATTTTAAGCATGTGACTTTGAGCCCAGGGTGCTTAAAACCAAATAGCATTGTGTAAATGATGTTAAACTGTGAAAATGATGATTAGAATAACTCAAGAGTCAAATTCAGACACCTATTATATGCTGCTGAACTTCAGGTATAATTTGGTCTGTCTCTTGTTGATGCTAAAAATAGGAATATTGTAAATGAAGTGGAAGAAAAATTATGGCACAGGATCCCATGAGTTAAAGCCTTCAGAGCATCAGTCTAGCAGTCAGACATAATCTAACATGGCCAATAGATTCTCCTGAAGTGCTCCTTGCCATTATGAGGCAATTACTGAAAACAAGCAGAAGAGAAGAGGAGATGCTTTCAGCATCTTCCACAGAAGCAGACAAATGAGAAAACTAAAACTCATGAGATGCTTTGGAGTTCTCTAAAGTAAAGGAGATCAACTCTAAGAGTGATTGAGAACTGTTGGTGTTTGTGCTACCAGTAATTTTTTTTTTTTCCTTCAAAAAAGAGCTGTAAGGCTGACCAGTCCTTTAAGATGCTGGGAAGGAGCTGTTACTGAGTTGAACCAGCAGCTGCTGGAGAGAAACAAGACCAGGAGAAACACGTGTACATACAGATCTCATCTTCT
Organism: Egretta garzetta; assembly: GCF_000687185.1. NCBI lineage: Eukaryota > Metazoa > Chordata > Aves > Pelecaniformes > Ardeidae > Egretta > Egretta garzetta. The sequence goes on along the minus strand of NW_009258615.1, from coordinate 4,693,669 downwards.
ACTTCATAAGGTTTTTTCCTTTAACATTTTCAATTTACCAGTTGTATTGAAGTTTCGTAGTAACAAACTCAGTCTTTGGCTTCTCATTAACTACAGCTGACAAATGCTAAATTTACATTTATGTTTCAGGCAGTAAGAAGAGATCACAGAAAAGAACTCCTTGATTAATTGCATCTGATTTTGGTTACATTTATTTTCTTATATTCTGTCATTGTTTGTATTTTCTGGAAACTGATTTTCTTAAATTAACAGTAGAATTGATTCCTGTCCTGGGGTAGCTATTTCAAGAATACTGTCCATTTCTAGGTCTTTCACTAGCTCAGTTAAAATGCTTCTACTTCATTTGACAGTAAGAATTCAAGTTAAGCATGTAAAACTACCACCGTGAGCAGAAGGAAATTGCCTTCCTCTTTTTCCCTATGATATACAGAACTGCATGATTTAAAAGTGTGATAGGACATTTATAGGTGAATCTGACCACTGCAAGGCTAGAATAACAAGTCAGATGGAGAAGAGCAGCAGTTTTCATATCCTCGGGTACATGCAATACGTTCATAAAATTTCATAGCTTGCACAACTTGTTGAAATGCTGTAAGAGACTGAGAAGCACAGTCAGAACTTTGAATAAATTAGATGAAATGATTTAGATGTGTTGCAAAAAACCATCAGAAATCTGTATATAAAGAGGCTTTGCGGATCAAGGCTTTGAAATAAGCTGGATTTGTAATAACAAGGTTTTATAAAGCATCCAGTCTAGAGGAATGTACAACCAAAATATTTCAAGGCTGAAGTTTTCCATAATAACAGAGAAAAGAAGCATTTCCTCATTTGAAACACATTTAATTCTGTGCCCAAGGACATCACATTGACCAAAACTCTCCATAGATGTAGGGAATTTGACATGACGACCTCACTCTCAGACTTCTGATGAAGTCTACTTTTCTCAAAGAAATTATGGGATATATGCCATCTTTATTAGGCACATTAATGAGTTTTTGACACAGAGCTGGAGGCAATGCTGTTTGTGCTTACCAAATAGAAAGTTTTCTGTATTCAGATCCTGTGAGACAACCAGGTCTTGGCATGTAGTTCCTTGTTGTTCCTTTGTAAGGCGAATACGAGAAAAGCAGGTCAATCTGCTTAGTTTACGATCTTTTGTTTGGATAACAGGTACAACCTCAGTTGGGGAAATACAGTGGGGAAGGAGCAACATACGGTACAAAGTTATAGCCTGAATGCACATTTTTACCAACTTTGAAAAGCTCCCAGGGAATTCATTGGAATCTATGTTAATCTAAAGTAGAAAGAGTTACTATAGTTACTAATACAATAGTTACTAAATATAATTCTCACTATATAAAGTGCACATTCTGGGATCCTATAAGTTGAAAAGATAAAAGATCTTTAATTACATTTGCCATGGTAATAAATGATTGGCTTCCTTTTATATAGTTTCACTGTAGACAGAGTATGTGCATAACACTTCGAATGTTTTCAACAGTTCAGCATCAGCCAGGAGTATTAGAGTTCTTGCTCCCTCTGCTTTTTTTATTTAAAGGTTGGCAGTAATTTTTCATGTCAAGGTCATGATTGATGTGGGTTCTTTGAACCTTTTGAAACATTTCTTTGAATCTTTTGAAACATTTTGAGTAATGTTAAAAATTATGGCATGCAATACATCAAAATATTTTTCTAGGCTTCCTGCATAAGTAAATAAACACTAGGGAAATGTTGAAGGCATTCATGGTATTTTGTAAGCAAGTTTCAAACTGCATGTTGCAGATTTATATGCTTCATAGCTTATGCTGTGATGCATGTTGCATTTTATTAAAATACACTGTGGGTGGGGAATAGATGGTGATCTACTACATTTGTATCTTTGCCCACGTCAATTTGAAATGGAGATCAATTCACTAAGAAACGTATCCAAGTGTGGATTATGTAGCCTGTCCGTCAAGTGTCAGTTTCCTGGGGAAATACTAATAGCAAATCCTCAATCTTAGGCCAAATGTCAAGGCTGTAACGTCCAGCACTCTGGGTATGGAACATGGGATTACAAAAACATCTGCCATTGACAGGCAAATGTTAAAACCACTGATCTTCAGCAGTCAAGATCTGAATAGCACAGAAAATCCCTCCAAGACATAATTCCTAAAGATAAGTAAAGTAAAACAAGATGAGGAACAGGTGAAGCAGCAATGTATTTTACTAAGAGAAAAAGAAAGAGGGATGTCTACTGTCACTCAGTAATGCAGGTTAAAAAAAAGGGGGCAGACAGGTCCCTGACAGGCGTACAGTGTGCAGCTCTCCTCTTTTTTTTTTTTTACATTCAGCACCTTCTTGTTCACCCTCATTTAGCAGACCATTATAAAAACCTGGGGAACTGAAGACACCTGCCTTTTCTCACCATGTTTAGATATCCGTGAGGTGCTCATGAGAGGTGTCTAGAATCCCTGCAGTCAGTCCCTCCAGAATAGCTCAGACCACTCACTTGAGGTGTCTACTTTCTATTTTGATGTGTCAAGAGCACAGGTCCCTAGGCGAAGTACTGAGTTTACGGACTTGTGAATGCAGCGTGTGCTGCAAGGGCAAAGAAAACAGGCTCTTGCTTTGAGTGAAGTGAGACTGAGAAGACCACAACATGGCTGAGGAAAAGCTTCAGAGATGCTATAAAACCATCACAGATCAGTATCAGGAAAAGTTAGAACATCACACCAATACCATCTTCGCTGCTTCATATTTTTCTTTCCACCTCAAACCCACGTTAGGTATTACTGCCTAAGCATGAGGGGTGACTTGTGCTCTAAAAGCGCTTATCTTTCTCCTAAGATAATTGCATTAGACAATTAGTTTTGATTAGACATTGTATGATTTTATAGCATTAAACTTAGGTGAGATGAGTCCCACATCTAATGCATATAGATAAGTATGAGTAGTTAAAAAACATTTTAAGATCCTTTCAAATGCTGAGTAGGAGGTAGCCCATCTCGGGAGGATATGCTTCAGTATTTCTATGTGTTCATAATTACCTAAGCGAACTATGTCTAGGAAAGCTGGATGCCATTGGGAAGGTGGCAGAAAATGGCTGAGAGCGTTTCAAATGCTGTACTCAATATCATATATACCATACTCTGCTGAGGTGTGCGGTGAAGGAGCTAGACAAATAGCTGTCAGCAAATATTTACTCTTCTTTGCAAAAACTGTAGGATAACAACTGCCATAACTGTCAAAGCTCAAACGATGCCATTTCAGTATAATTTTTACTTCTCCAAGTATTCCTAGTGTATTTTCCTTGCTGTCTTGAAATTAATCAAACAGACAATGGCTTATTTACCTTTTAACTGTATAGTAACCAACAACTACAAGAAACTTTTCTGTGTTTCCATGGCTTAAGACACCAGCGGCCACAGAAAAAGACAAACCCTTTCAACCGAGACTTTAATTGTTCCTAAACTGAAAGAAGACCAATATACTGCCAACAATTTATGAATGTTTTGCCTACCAAGATATAGCTGTTCATAAATCTTGGAAAACTGTATTTTTTAGCTTGTTGCAGCTCTGTAAAAGAGTATGAATAATACAATATGCACTTCTGTTACTTTTCTAGTAATCGCAGTGTTTTTTCTCTATTCCTATGTTTCTGAGCAATAAAGGAAGTTTTCAAGAGTTTTGTTCTTAGAACCTAGGCTAGAAATTATTTTTATGATCTGCTCCATTTGCATGCTGTCTCACATCTGACAGTCCACTATGAGCAATTGAGAAGCTTCTTCTGCATAAATTACAGTAAGCCTTATGGCAATTATTGCTATCTTTACTGATCCATGCAAAACCATTTCTTCTCTCATTCCAGAAAGTGCAAAGCCTCTTCTTTTTAGGGAGTTGTTGACCATATTACGGCTTTCAGCAATATAGCTGTGCAAGTAGAAGTTAACCAGGCCCCTGAGAGGCCTGGTTAATTAGAAGTTTTGCTACGTGGCAGAAGTGAATGGATTATGGGTAAGACACTACATGTAGCTTTTTACCCAGAAAGGGCAATTTTACTTTCTATTAATTAGGGAATAGACTATAAAAATAAGGTTATCTGTTATACTGGAGCATAAGAAGGCCAAGTCCCAGAGTTGTTTTGGTACCGGACATTTTGTTAAGGCACTTGCAAGGTTAGGCTATTAAAATAAAAATTAATCATTTTAACAATGTTAATACAGAAGTGAAGCGAAGCAGTAAGAGGGGGGGCACATGTTCAGGTATGGTTTAAGAAAATGCAGATGTGAAGTGAATGAACTAGAAAAGCATGTTTAAAAGACAACCTTTTTGGTCTGCTTTCTGAAGATGACATTTTCAGTTCCTGTTACTCATCTAGCCCTGTCACATTGAAGGCTTTGGGATACCAGCCCGTTAAGAGGTTTCGCTTGTTTGTGTGTTTCTGTTGGCTTAGGAAAGGAAAAGCTAGCTCAGGTCTTGTTTGACTTCTGCTGTGCACATCTACAAAAAGGGAGGAATAATGTTTTTCTAATAATGTCTTCAGAGGCACAAAATGAATAAAGGAGCAGGTAGCCCTATCTTTATGAGACAGCTAGCAGGTTGTATCTTGATTTGTTGAAGGACTGTTCCCTCAGGATTGCTGTCATGGCCGTAAGCCGTGTACTGGGCTGTAATTCAGTCAATTAAAAACATATAAATAATGTTTAAACGCTACTTAAGACCATGCTCACTGTCTGCTCTGTACCTATATGGAGCAGGCCAGTAGACACTAAATTTCCACAGAGCCAGTATTCAGCCTGTGATAAATCCACGGGACAAAATAATCTTTAAATACCAAATAATTTACTGTGCAGGATACTGGCTGCTGTTCTGGAAATGTGTCCCAAAGCTGTCTTCTTCCATTTCTGTAGCAGCTGATAGCATATCTGTACAGTTTCTACAAATACATCTTTTAGCATCTTCTGGATTTAAAGGTGCTGCACAACTGCCGTTACCTGAGCTCACTTGTAAAGCCCGGACTGTCGCAAATGCCTCCGCTTCTCAGAACAGGTCACCGTCATGCTGCAGCTAAGGCTCTTCAGGGATGGCCCACAGTCCAAAATCATAGGATGTACAGGGCGTGACCTAATGAAGGAACAGACAAGAGGCAGCTGTAGACACTTCCTAGCCTGCTCCCCTGCAGACAGACCTCTGCTGAAATGGGGAAGGAATTGCAGGAATTGTGAGCTCAGAGCAGGGCTTCATATTTTGGTTGTTTAATTCTTCAGGACAGGTCAGAAAGAGAACTGTTGTCATGTTAATGTTTTGATTCATCTTGCCAAAAACCCCTAGCTTTTTTCAGTCTGAATTATTGCAGTGTAATAAGTAAGCAAAATCTGCAAAGTTTTGATTAATTCATTCAGCCTTTGTTTTACCCCTACCACAGCTGAATGCATTAAGGGATATCTCTTAAAATAAGTCATAGTTAATAACCAGGGGGCATCAGTTACAGTGGTGGGGGATGTTTGCTTAAAGTAGGAGATGGAGCATCACCCTAATTTCTCTTGTTCATCAGGTAGAAGTGATGAGACTTTGCTTGTCATTCATTAAGGACTGATATAGTTAGCCTTGAAAGCCTGGCCACTTTGTTCTCTATGCTTGCTTTTGCACTGCTGGGTCACTTAGGTTATGAGTGAAAAGAAACAATTGTAATGAGACTTCTGGCCATGGTTTTTGGTCCCTTTCAATTCCTACCTAACACCAGAAAAGCAGAAACACTCACATTTCTGTGAACAAGCAATACTATAATTTTATTCATGTGGCAGTAATGTGTGAATTGGTATAGTTTGCACCCAGTGAATATACTAGGTATCTACGCAGTCAGGCATTTCGTAATTAAGGTTCTGATCTGAAATATACTTTTACTTCATGAATGTGTTTATGTCCTGTTGAAGTCAATGGCTTATAAACACTTTTAAAAATGTAAGCATATGCCTGTCTGGTTTTGTATGTGGGAGTACAGCAGATGAATGGACCCAAATTGGAAATTTCTTTTTGGATCTGCATTTTTAAATACCCAACTTGAAAACCATGTGGCCTGATTTTCAAAGATTTTCAAACTGAGTAACTCCAAGTCAGAGTAGAACCTTGTAGTTCTGAGGAGTGCTTTGTTTTACAGCTTTACAAGTGAAGTATTACATACCTTTGTCAGCAAGGCATAGAAGGAATTGATTGTATAATGTTTGTCATAAACTCCGGGATACACAGGTAAAAGGAACTTCATAAGAATAATGACTTTTTATTGATGACTGCTCTGAACTGAAATTAATGTGTTTTCTATCTGCAAACAAGAAACTATTTAAAAAGGAGAACAGAACATATTCAATGAGTAGCAGATCTGTTTAAAAGGGAAAATTTTATGAAAACACATGGCTAAGATATGCGAAAGACTTGAGTACTTGAGATGAATCTCTTATTTTTAAAGCATTTTTAAACTATTTTTTAAAGGATTTCTAAAGGATTTTTTTAGAAGTATTTATAAAGGATAGGAAAAAAAGTTTGTAAAATGCAGGGAGATACAACTCAGTACAACAGAGTGAAGCTGTGAATAGAAAAAAGTAACCTGGACAAGCAGAACAAGTTAATGATAAAATTTACTAAATTGTTAGAAAGTTTGCCAAGGAACATAGTAAAAGTCTCATTACTGACTGTGCAGAAGAGGAATCTGTAAGTAATGTGTCCCTGGCAAAGTCTAATTTAGCTAATATAATGGTTTTTTGAATCCTATTGTGAAGTTTTTTTATTGAAGAAAATATTAGAGAAAACCTCTGATTTGTCTGAGTTATCTTGCACAAAAATGAAGATGATGTTAAGAAGTGAACAAGGTAAGTACTGCATGTATTTTTTTTAAACTGATCTATACTGCTCAGCTTGATATTTACCAGCAATCCAAATCTTCCAGTGCATTGCTCCAGCAAACTGGTGGAGGTGATTGGGCTGCTAACAGGTCAAAGCCATTGGATCACAGTGGAGGATTAGATCTAACATTGAAAATGTAGGTCCTAAAATATCGGCATTCATTAGGAATTTATGAATTCTTTCTCGGTAAAAAACTAGAAAACCTAAAGGACTATCAGCCTGATATATGGGGAATCTTCTGTTCCTCTTGGAATTGGACAGCTCTGGGAATCAAAGATCAGGACTAAACTAGGGCATATTCAATTTCTATTCAAGGCACTGAGTATACTGTGAACCACACTTACTTTGCTTTGTGTGTTTGCTTTGCTGGGGCATGTGTTACTAGCCAAGGTCTTCAATCTCTCTGGCACAAATTACAAGTTTTAAATAAATAATTGACAACTAACTCTGCATGTACCAAACAAAATCCTACCTCTGCCTCCAAGCCTACAATGAACATGGCTGTAATGTAATAATTCCAGAGCTGCATGTGCTGTTTTCTCTCTTCTGATTTTGAAAAGAGTAGAGAACACAGAGGCAGTGGATAGTCAGAAAACATTGGCGCTAAAAGTCCTCACAGGTCCCCAAAGGACCTGGTAAAGTACTTTATAGCATCAGTTGTGTTATATATCATCATAAGAAACACTTACCTAATCTTGGGAAGCGTATTTTAAAAAGCCACAAGGTCCAAAGAACATATACTTTTCAAATATATCAATATCACAAGTATATCAATATTATTCTGGTGACAGCATCAAAATTTACTGACAGCTAAATGGACCCCAACCATTTTTTTTTTTCGCTTGTTGGGGAAATGCTTAGCAACTGTAAAGATGTTTCCTGGCCAGAAACTAATTCATCTTCTAAAGTGAATTAGAAAAATGCACTTAAAAGCTAAAAATATAATGTAAGGTAAAACTTGTGCTCAAAAGTAAAAAGAAAACCCCTATTTTTGATAATCTCTCAGGTTCCAACAAGGTCTAAACAAACTCTTGGGACAGAATCAGGAAGGTAAATGGATTATTTTACCAATAGGAATAAAGTGGTAAAATACAGAGCTCATCAGGAATATAATAATTATGTGTACAGTTATATACTGTGTACAACTAACAAATGATTAAAAATAAACTTTAATTTGTCTAGAATCTTCTCCAGAAATTTATCCTGACACTGTATGCAGCTGTAGAAATTTTATTAAAACAAAAGTATTTGTATAGCAAAGGTTACATCATTAATTAACATGTGAGTTTCCACCTTCAGCTAGCAGCAGAAATGCCAGCTTGATCAGTAGCAGGTGCCTGTATGTGATATATGTGATGCCATCAAAGAAGTTGGCAAGCAATACTTAGGAAACCACATAATGGATTAATATACTTTAGCCTAGGTCTTCAGATGCTGCAAATTGACCTTCCCTGCACAGAGTGCAGAGGGTGAGACCTGGCAGAGATTGACAACTGCCAGGGCTGTCAGCGAGGAGATGCCCCAAGTCAGTGCATCCATCACGCAGCTGATGGGAGCATGCGCGTGGGAGGCCCTGGGACCAGCTCAGCATGCCCCCCAAGGGGGGCAGGGGGTTGCCCTGACTCCCCCTCAAAGGGTTTATAATTCAGATTTCACTGGGTTAGGGAAGGTCCCCTACCACTCCTCTTTAGCCTTTAAAGACAACTTGTGCCCTGTCTATATGGCCATTTGGGTTCCCCCGGTAGTCATCGTAAAAAGGTTGGTGTGCCTGAGGTGGAGCCTGCCCATTTTCTCTGTAGTCCCAGGATTATTGCATGAAAACGTACCTCCAGAGGCTGAGAGAAAACACTTATCTTTTTATTCACAGTAACAACTAGTGTGACCTGGACATCTTTCACTGTCAGCAAGAATGAACCTCTCAGCCCACCTACTAACAGCTCCTTTGGCACAATCTCAGTGAAAATCTCTCATTATGATCTATTAATTTACTGAAATGCAATGTTTCAGACATTTAAACAAATGTTTTTGCATTTGGTTGCAGCACCTGGATGTTTATATTTAGTGATTTCTTACAGGTGGTATTTCAGTTATTTGTTATTTAATGCCAGACCAAATGTAAGTGTCCCATTTTTGCTCTCGTACGTGCTTACAAGCTTTTCTGCACTAGTCTGTGAGGTTTAAGGAAAGTCTGCTTGGGTCTTTGTCTACTTTTCTAACACAAAGTATAAGACTTGATGCTACTTTCCCATCTTTCCTTTTTCATTATCTCTGTCCCTGTGCACAGCGATGATGATAAACTGCAGGAATATATAAAAGCTGAAGTAATGTAAGAAGCAGAAGTTTCTCTCTCTTACACATCATGTTCATTGTAGCATGGTAAGTTCAGGGTGGCCAACCCAAACTATTCAAAAAATGTAAGACAACTCCCAAGTGGTAGGAAATAGATGATATATAAGGTACCTATATGTGTAATCAGAAACACACACACGTGTATTTCACATTATATAAATATATATATATTTATATACACATTTAATTTTTAATATACCTCTAATTATTGTTAATATTTTTTGTTTTATCCTTGTAAATGTATATATGTATATATGTCTATAAGAGCTCTGATATTTGTCTTACAGTTTTTCAATCTTTAGGCCAAAGTTACTACCATTACACTATCAAAGACCTGTAAATCTAAAAATATAGTTAAGTGAATGATCAATAAATGGTTCACCATTTGTCAATGCTCTGTTGTTCAATAGGTACAGAACTATGGAGGAAAGAGTCTTCTATGTGGAAGCAAGCCCATGCCTATAGATTTTCAAGCTTTGGAGAGTTTAAGGTGCTTTTTTCCCCTATGTACAAATAAATCAGACAGAAGAAGTTAGAAACCAAACCACAAAACTCAGAAAATACCGACTTTGTTACTGTTATTTGTCCAGCTCTGTTTGGCACTGTATTAGTATGAAAAAATATTCCTTTCCCAGAAAGAAAACCCATTATTATTTGTAAAATGCTTAGATATTGTGATGAGAAGGATCCTGTTAGTACTTAGACAGATGTATCTGCAACATCTGGCAGTAGATTTCACAGCCCAGTCAGAGGTCTGGCCTTGATGACTCTTTTTAATTATCTCTTGGCTAAGGAATGTATGTCTTTCCCTCTTATCTCTCATAACCCTACTGAGATCCCGTCTGGGAAAAATATTGGGTAAGTGAAAACTTAGCCCAGGGAGTTGATGAGATGAGGTAAATCTCAAGCTGCCATATTCATGGAGACTCAAAGTTTTAGCACATTTTTACAAGCTTTGGCAGAAGGACATCATTAATGTTTCAGAAGTTCTCCTGATCACTCTTTATTGCTCTTTGGCCGGTGTCCCTGTAGCTTTCCAGTGTAGCATTTTTTTATTACTGGAAGGAAGACAATACCTCTTGCTGGTGGGACACTCTTTTTCTTCTTTAATGAGTTGCAAAATAAAGCAGAATATAACTGTGTAGGTAGCCTTAAACTTGGACATCAAAGTAGTACAACAATCAATCCTAGCAGTCATTCAGCTCTCTCGAGCATTAACTTTATCATATTTCTAAATGTTCTGCTTTACTAATAGAGCATTTGTTACTATTAGCTGTAGGTAGAATATTATACCTTAGCTAAATCTATCAAGGAGTAACATTTAGGTTCTGACACATGAGAGTCCTGAAGAAAGTTAATGACCATGACTCATTTCTTCCTAATTTCTACTGGTTTGCTAATTCTCTCTACAATGTTATTTTTTACAATTGCACAAGTATCTCTCAAGAAACTCTCACCTAATCTAACTAGTGCATTTGATTCCACTGAGAAGCATCCAAACTAGAGAAAGATATTCCACAAAATACCATTCTATTAGATAGAATATATTTTTAAACCAAAAGGGAAGTAAATTTTGGCACTTAAGGCACATACTTGATCTAAGCAATGTTTTATGTAAAGAGTTTTCTAGCACGGGCATGTTTTTCCTCAGCTACCCTCCCTGTGATTTCTCGCAGTTTACTTTGAGCACCTGGTATTTGTTTTTTACGCAGACAAAATTTGGAAGGTAAAATGTTTTGCTGAACTTTTGTTGGAAGATGTGAATGTTGGAATTGAACATTAATTTTGGCAAATGGCAAATGGCACCTTGCATTTTCATGGCAAATGATCTGATCCTATGTGACTGGCTTGACCTTTGTTCCAAGGATACTGGCTTGATGATTTTTTTGTAATACAATATCAATAATGGAAAAATAATGATCCACACTTAAATGTATTGGTTTTGTGCAGCATTTAGGCACAGAGATTTGAAAAGTTAGAGAAAGTCCTTTTGTAAAATATATAGTCTTTTAAAGTAGTCTAAAATTGCATAACTGGAGAAAGGACAATGTGCTTTTGGCTAAATGAAGGAAGATGGAATCATTGCTGATCAGAGCACCATTTATTCCTGGAACACAGTGGATTTCTCTAAAGGAAAAAAAAGTCTGGCCTATTCCTCTGTGAAGACTTGACCATTCCTTTGCTACTGAGGACTAAACGTCTTAAATACTAAGTTACCAAAAATTGATCTTACAATTACTGAGATCTTGATTTGCTTGAATCTGAATTCTGTAGATGTTTGAGACCAGTCACGCTATCCTTGCCATTTAGAGTTCTCTCCTTGTTTTCCATGGGTCATTGGCAGGAGGTTTACCCACAAGTGAACCTCAGTGAGAGTTCAATAAGGAGTGGAGGACTATATTCTTTTCTGGTATGACTCAAAACTCAGTTATTTCACATCCTGCCACCTGCCAGCACTTTTTAAATGTGTGGTGTCATCAGAAGCTGGTGAATGTATAATTCAGGAGATAAAAACAGGATTCTATTTAGACAGAAAAGACATAATTTTAACTTGATATGGGCTGCCGCCTATGGTTTCATGATGTATATATTGCACTTGAAGAACTGCCCACGTCAAAGGGCTTCCCCTCGTGCAGAGCACCAGCAGTCAGAACACTAGAAAAAATCAAGCCCTTAAAGCCTAATGCCTACAGAATGAAAAACTTCTTAATGATCTGCTAGATCAGTGACTAAAGAAATGACATAATGGCTCTTTTACTATATGGATTCAGTGAAGGCACAGGAGATCATATACCATAGTAAATCAAATCAAGAAATATTTAAATACTGTTTAGTTCATAGATCAGTGATCTGGTAAACTGTAATGGAGCTTTCTGAGCCATTATGATCTGATGGAAAAAATGCAAGTTACGTTCTGTTCATCTTTTAGAAAGCAAGAACCACAGTGAAGCTGCAATGGTCTACTGTGTCAGAGCCTGTGTGGACCAGTTTTAATTAACTATTCATCTGCTCATTAGTCAGGATTAATGCAGAAGGATCTATTAAGATCTACTGTCTTAAAGAGTATGTTGTGCCAGGAGTCTGTAAAGCCTGAAGATATATTACCCAGTCACAGTACCACATTATAGACTGACAGAAAAATTGCGTCCTTAAAAAATAAAGCTGGCTCTGAGTAATGCTTGTGCAAGCAAATATCTTAAATCTTTTTTAAACTGCTATTTTTCCCAGTTCTGTAATTAATCAGAAGAGCATAATCTAAGATTTTTTCCTAAGTCTCCTAACACAGTCATGTTTATCAGTTTCTGTAACATCATTTAAGAAATCCCAGTTATGCCATCCTGAAATGGCACTTTATCATATTTTGTCCTCATAACCCTGAAGAATTCTAAAGTCAAATTATTCAGGGAGTTGAGTTTTTTTGATGCACACATTGGGAACTTAGTCTGTTCAGCCTTAAGAAGAGAAGGTGAAGGGGAGACCTTATTGCTGTCTTCAGCCACCTGTATGGAAGGTGTAGAGAAGATGAAGCCAGGCTTTTCTTGTAGGTTTGCTATGGCACAAGAGGCAATAGACATAAGCTCCAACAAGGTAAATTGCAATTAAATATAAATATTTCCTATTAAAATCTTTATAGTAAAGATTATATTTTATTTATTTTATTTCTTATGAAATGAGAGTCATCAGCTACTGGAGAATGTGCCCAGAGAGGCTGAGGACTCTACATCCTTGATGTTAAAGGCTCAGCCAGACATGGGCATGAAAAACTACATATAGCTGGACCTGCTATGAGCAGGTGTTGGGGTTATATGGCCTACTGAGGCCCCTTCCAACCTCTGTTCTTATGTGATTCCCTGATTCCATTATTAGAAATCCAGAAAATCTCTGCTTTGAAGTTTTCAAATTTCATATTAATGTAAAAAATGTCTAAAATCTTAAACAGACAAAGTATGACTATTTGGAAGTATTTGCAAGAGGACATTTCTAACAATCAAAAAACTCTTTGCTTAGCAACTGAGTTTTCATTTCTTTTTTTTTTTTTTTTAACTACTGCATATGAATATATAACTACTTTTACGAGTGTATTTCCTCCCCGTGCCACTCCAGAGGCCTTGAAACTATGATACTTTATTTCATGGTCTTAGATATTCCATAAAATGTAACACACAACAATTTTCTTAAGAGGAGGCCTATGCATGTGTTCTATCTGATGATCTTCTTTCAAGAAAAAGGTTGTGTGATATGGAAAAAATCAATTAGAGTGCTTTCTGAAATAAACTCTGATGTACCTGCAACACAGGCTGTCTGACAAGCAGCTGACTATGTTATTCCATGTTTTCTTGTGTTTATATTTTGCGGCAAACTTTGAGAAGATTTGCATGTTAAGATAACTCAACAAGTTCTGGATGTACATTAACGTTACAGAAAGCCATGGCTGAGATATTATTGTTTTTGCCAAAGGCAGAAAATGTATTAAAGTATTACAGGAGGGAGGAGGTAGAGAAGAACCATATTCAAATGGACTTTCATGCCTACAGTATTTTTACTTGATTCATAATCACCTGTATTTGGAGAACTTGATCAAATGTCAATCATCTTTTGATGATCTCCACAGATTTTAGATCAAGTCGTTCTTAACAGAGCAATGATCAGGAGGCATTTAAGCTTATCTATGCATTCTTTTCAAAGAAAAAATAAAAAATTAGAAACAGGCTATGAAAGTAGTAAGGAGAGAAAATTATCTTATTGCAGTATGTCACCTGTCCAGATTTACCAACCATTACTGATATAGCTGCAAACTTTGAATACACTACTCAATATTCTGCTGACTCATGCAGAAGAATACCTATTGCAATAACGATATATCATTACATATTTACAAATGTTCTGGCTACATTTGAAATGATATCTAGGTAAATAGCACTGTAAAGCATGTGACGAATTACAGATTTGATACATTATCTCACACGTTTGAACATAATAAAACATCTACTTTTCTCACATGGTTGAATGGTGTTACTTGCTATATTAGGAAGTAGAAAGTGGTTCTGGTTTTTTTTGGTTCCCAGAAGGACACATGTCAGCTTTCTCTTTCAGATCTGACTTTATAATCTTTCTTAAAGGGAATATTTTCTCACATTTAAATAAAACCCTCTAAATCTGATATCTGATACTAGTTCAAAGTGAGGCAATCAGCTAAGAATAACTGAAAATAATTACTCAAAAAGCAAGGAAAAAATCAATAACATGACAAATCAGATTGAAATTTCTTCTGAAAAGAGCAACTGATCAAACTTTGCAATCAATATTTTGATTTTTCTTTCTCACACTGCGGAGGTTTTTATAAAGCTCATACATACTACGGTTATGATATACCTGCAACCTCAGCCTCACCTGCAGACCTCTGAGTACATATTCCTTCACATTTCTATAGATCCAATGAAATAAAGAGGTTTTTCAGGAGGACAGTTAATGAATTCTGGTGCAAGAATTGTGTCTAAAGCTTGCTATTTTCATTGTCCAGCGAGGTGCATGACAAAAAGGAGGCCTTCAAATTTCTCAATTGTCCAGAGATGGTGCAAACCCAAATCTAGCAAGGTGTTCCCACTGGAATGAGCTGTGTGAGCTACTGAGATCAGTAGCTACTGAGGTGGGTGGCACATAGCTGTACTCAGTGTTTCAGAGGAAGCACATGTGCATTTGCAAAGTGATTAACCACGGTGGTCAAGCCTTTACAGGTCAAAGATTTTTTTATTAGCTAAAACATTAGCATTTGATAATTCATATTAAGTATAGTATAATTCTTGTACAGATCAGGTGAACTCTGCTTTTAACATATTTTAGCCAAATATTACAAGCTCTAGTAATTGTAACATGGCAAGTTGGTTGTGATCCCATCGCTGAGCTTTAACTCTCTTTTTCTCAGACGTGCTGCCCAACGTTTAGTAAATTTGGCCACTGCACAGAGCCCCCCTTCTCCACCTTTTAACAGGGATGCTAGTGGTGCATTTCTCCCATTTGGTATCTGCTTTGTTTTGTTTTAAATCATACTCAGGCAGAGAGGAACTGTCTTTTGCCATGTGCTTGTGTGGCACTGAGTGTGATGGTGTGGCTGGGACTTTCTGAAATGTTAATAAGATATAAACTCAGGAGGCTGGGTCACAGTTTAAGACCAAATGACAGTGTGGAGAGAGACTACATGGACTCAGACACCAAAACACTTCAATGACAGATACATGCAATCGATGTCTTAGGCAACCTCTCTGCTCCCCATGAGATCCATGGGATCATAGAATACCCCAAGTTGGAATGGATCTTAAAAAATCATCTCGTCCACCCTTTTGTGGGAAAGGGAGCCTAAGTGATCTTATCTAGCACTGTGTCCAACTGCATCTTGAAACCTCCAGAAACTCTGTGGAGGTTGTTCCAGTGAATGTTTGTTCTTACTGTAAAAAATTTCTTTCTTATGTTGAGATGAAACCTCTCTGGTGCACTTTGTACTCATTACCCCTTGTCTGCTCCATCTGGCTTCTGGTGAAAAAAGAGCCTCTGTTCTTGAATACTGTGATGAGATCCCCCCTAACCCTTCTCTTCTACAGTGAGAAAGGACCTAACTCCTTCAGTCTTTCCTCACAGGGCAGGTTGTCTAGCCCTTTGATTATCTTCATGGCCATGACGTGCCCTGGGAGGAAAGCCATGGGGGCAGTGCGGAGACTGGGCCCACGTAGTCGGTGCTCCCAGGGCCAAGCTGGGGCATGACCAGGCTCTCTGCCTGCTGACAGTCATTGGATCAGGTAGAAAACATCCTGTTCTTTGTCAGCTTTGTTCAAATTGCCACCCTACCTGATGGCCAGCTGCCGCTGTTGCTTTGCTCATCACCTGCCCCTCTCAAGGGTACTGTCACCACTTTCACAGTGTTTGGAGGGATGTTTACACTTAAGGTATTCCTCCATGCTTGTAACTAAGCTGTGGCCTTATCCTGTAGGTCTAGCTGAAGCTTACTTATGTGCCAACACCATGGTCAGCTGGGCCTAATTATAAATTAGGTAACTGCCAGGCTCTGCTTCAAGATTACCTCCATAATCTCACAGCACCCTTTATGTACAAACAGTTTCAGAACTTGAGCTTCTTACCCCTTGCCTACCAGAACAGGGGTAGATTTGGCCACCTCGGAGAGCAATGCCAATACAAAGGCCCGAGGAAACAACCGAAGGGAAGCCAGGGAGCACCGTGGCCAGAGGCAAAGCTGACACCCCAACATCAGAGCCAACAACAGAAGGAGAGAAAAATTTATTTTCTCTGATACAAGACTGTAAAGCACTTACCCAGCTCTGAGCTCAGTGAAGAGGAAGAGATAGTCCGAAAGACAGGCAGAATGTTTCACATAAAACGGTCTCACTACTAAGGAAGTGAGAGGCGCGAGAAATTTCTTTTAAAGGAGAGGAAAAAGCTAGACGTTTATTCTATTCATCAAAGGGAAGGAAGAAGCAAATGAATCAGAAATCAAAGATTGACTATCATTGGTCTTGCTGACAAAGCAATCAGCAATCCCCTCACAGCAAGTACAGGGGCTTGTTGAACAAAGCAAAGGAATTTAAAAGTCTTGAGCAAAATAGGGTCTTTCCATTTATAAAACTAGACATAATTTTAGAACAGCGTTTTGATTTAGGAGCTGTAAAGAATTTCTGCATTAAAAATATATAAATCCCAATTTTGTGATGTACAATTAATAATGACTTTGTCCAAACCCTCTCCAGCCTCCTTTGTAATTCTCTTAAGAAAGCATTAAATGAGGGCATTTTCACTTTAGTTGAAAATCAATGACACTTCAATGAAGCATGCATTTTCAAAATATTATGCAACTGAGAGGCATGCAGTTCTGCAGCTAAGTCAGGAGGCCAGGACTTCCTAATGAATAATGTTGATTTAGTAGCAGAAATCTTGAAAAAAATCACAGTCAACAGCTTCAAAATTTATAGGTGCCATTCTTAGTCCCTTGGAAGTCTCAGGGTAAACCCCTAGGGTTCCTCACTTTGAACTGGAAAATGTAATGCTCAATCAATAAAAAGCAAAGCAGAATGATATTTAAGGTCTCTTTTTCTGGGATATTTTGTGAAAACACGAGTACTTTTTCTCCAGCTTTTTTTGTATGGATGGGAGGAAAGAGAGCAAGAGGGCAGTGCAGAGAAGCAAGAATCCAGAGCTTTATATCTGACCATGCCTCTGGGTGACCACAGAGCCACAGCCTGGCACTTCTAGCACAAACACACTTCTCCTGTTTCTGTTTAGTCTGTATGGATTACAGTCTCTCTGCATCTTCAGCATCTGTTTGTAGCACCCTTAGGGATGGCTGAAATCACTTTCAGCTAGGGTGTTAGAAATAATGAATAGGGGCACACCTGTACTGAACAAAAAGAGATCCAAAAGGGGAAGAAAAGGTAATACAAATATCAGAGTTATCAACTGCTGAATACGTCACTTCCATCACAGTCAGGAAAGAAACAGAAACTTCAAAAATAGAACCCAGAAATTTGTGTTCCATGACACCACAATGTGGATATTCAAATCAGTTGCCACCAGTCCTTCCTTGCTGCCCACCAGCTCTGTCCTATGGAAGCATATGGACTAATGTAGTTCTTCTACTACTACTCTTCAGATTTTGGCTGTAGTTATGAAAAAAAGAGAAGTCAGCTGAGATTGCTTCCATGAAGTGGCAAATTATCTAGTGGCTAAAGCCAAGTTTCTGTTAAACATCTCATGTTATCTTAGGTACCAGTTATATAATCCCTCATCAGCAAAACTTTTTGTACGAGTGTGAGTGGGTGTGTGCATGTGCATGTGTGTGTGTTCAATAACAAGAAACTCCCATTAAAAAGGCCCAAAAGGAATTTCTAATGAGAAAGGATGTGCCTGCTTTTGGAGAAATTAACTGCTCCAGTGAATTGCAAAGATAAAGCAGAAGAAATTATCCAATAATTTGTCTGTTGTAATTAGAGATGGGCCTGAGCTGCTAAATTCTTAGCCAGATCCAAATTATGGGGGCATCTGGAGCTGGGGTTATAGTTTTGGCTCATAGGCTTTCAGTCAAGCTAATGTGAAGAGCAGATAAAAGCCAAGGGACCTGGTCCCCTGCCATAGCGTACAAACAATTGCCATGGACTTTAAAGGCAGTTACTCAAATCCTATGGCAGAAGATTAGGAGCCAATTACTCTAAGTTAGTGCATCCTATTCAAGATATTTTCCCTTTGGCCATAACACTGAAAACTATCCTATGACATTGAGACAACAGTAATTAATTACTTGCCTCCTGTGGTGGGAGAGCTGAGACCCGCAGGTTCTCAAGACTAAATTTTAACACAGACACCTGAAAAGCCCTCATTTTTCAGTAAGATGGAGCTTTCACTCCCAAACTTTATATTTTAAAACTTTTCTTTACATATCACAAATGTGTGGTGACATTCAGAGGAAGAGAGAGAAGAGGTGGTGCAACCATGGGCAGTACTTAAAGCTTTTTGTGGATCCTTATAACCAGTCAAGGAACTGGGAAATTAGCAAAGACCAAATTATGGCATGTAAGTGTATGGACACCTTGCATGATGGAGACTGAACAACGTATTTCAGGTCTAGAAGAAGTCAGTTTTTGTCTGACTTCGAGGGCTACGTACGTAGCTTGCAGACCAGGAGGCATATGGGAGCATGCAACACCTCACCTCCTGGCTCACGTGCTCCATTTCAGAGGAAAGCTGAAACTCCCACCCACATCTCTTATCAGTGTGCTGTGAGGATGTAGCCCAAGTAAACTGTAGTGCAGGCAGGTGCAACCATTTATGACTGAGCCTGAATTTCTGCCTAACAGACCATAAAAATGTATCAGTAGGGTCTGCTCAGTCACACCTGCGACAAGAGCTGACCAGGTACAGAGGTGCAAGTAACCCTATCCCACTGTTTGGCATTATTATGAAGGCAATAACTGGAAGGCATAAGGCAACAGAAGGTACTGCATGCAGATAACCTGTTAGGCAAGCAAAACATAGCAGCAGTGGAGATGATGGCTGAGACGAGCATACATATATCTGAGGAGGAGCCCAGGAAGCAGAAATTCTCACCAGTGTTCAGGCAGAGATTTGATGGAGGCTCTTGGGGGAATGGAAACATTTGGGTGAGAGGCTCCCCCTCGCTCCAGCAGCAAACAGAAGCAATGTGGAGAAAGATGCTTTGCAAAGTGGAAATTTATCAACAGGTGAGAAATACCAGTCCAGCAGTGTCAGCAAATTGATACTGACCTTCCAGAAAAGCTGCTGCCACCAACAAAGCATCTGGCCTGAGCCAGTCCCACACAAACAACAGAAGGTATAATTGTATCACTGATTCTGGTTACCACAAGTTCAAAAAGAGTGAATAAAGCACACTATAAACATGAACATATTCCTGCTAATTAAGTAAAAACTAAAACAAAAAACAAAACAATTATCAAGCAAATGAAGGAAACTAAAATCAGCCCAAACCCTATAAAATCTGCAGAAAAAACCAGCTAAAAACATGACTAAAGCAGACCTCAAAGCACAGCAGCCATCTGTGCCAGCTAGGATCTAGTAATAATGCAACTCCTAATAGCAACATGAATAATAAAAGTAAAACTCTCATGAGTTGCTACAGTTTTTTGCAGCAACAATAATAGATTTTTCTCTGTGGTCTCTGCTCTTTATGTACGGATCATTATAACTGTGCTTAACATTTGCAAGGAGGATCTTCCTTTTTAGATGTAACTTGAGGGCATATTTGCATTCAGTGGCTTAAATCCAGCTCTGGGAGCCCAACGCTGTGCTCCGAGGATTTCCAGGAAGAATTCCTCCCCCTGCAGCCGTGGAGCCCAAACTCCCACTGCTGTACCTTCTCTGTCAGGGATTCAGATCACAGCTGTTTCTAAGAAGATACTAAGCTAAGAGACCGTGTGGGTGTACACGGCTTCTTGGCTCCATCAAGGGAAGAACATCTCTCCCTCCCTTTCTTTGCATTCCTGAATGCTCCAGAGAACCTCTTGCTCTTCTTTGGTGAATTGAAGAGCTCAAGAAACAAGAAATTGCAGTGGAAGCAGCAGGACAGCTATTGCTTGACGGGGGGGTTTTGGTGGCTTCTGGCCTTACTGACAGTAGTTGGAGCAAGAGCAGCAAAATGGAAAGGCTGTCTCAGCTGGAGTCTTCTGAGAAGTTTGGGTTTTCAGAGGGATGATAAAATTTGGGTGAGTATTCAGAAAGAGTGCTACAGAAAATGCTTCAGAGTGTGAAAAATGCTGCCCACTTAGAGAGAATTACAGTACTCATTTATTCATCTTAGCAAAGAAGCAGCCAAAGGACAAGTTGATTAGCAATGCCTGGGGAAGATATATGACACAGGAAGACCATTTAAATGTAGAGATACAGGTACCAAAAAACCCCCAAGTCTGAGGAGGTAGAAGCTGGCAGTAGTTAAGACGTCTCATGTTGTGTCTGTGTTGTCAGCCTCATAGAAGTTTGTGAAAGTGGAAAGAGGAGATCCCACGGAAGGGCTTTGGTAATGGTAAAGGCTGATTGAGTCCATTGGAGCCTGAATAGCGCTTTAAAATGCCCCAGTCATGACAATAATATAACCAGAGCTTTGTAAAACATGCACAGCATTTATTCCAGTCTAAATGAAGGAAGTGCTGCAAGAGATTGACTACTTAATCAGGAAAGTTTTTTCTACCATTTTCCTTTCCATCCTGTGAAAGTGATCTGTCATGACACTGCTTTTCTCACCTCTCTGTAAGGAAGAGGGAGGGGATGACAGAAAATGCCTATTTCCAGGAAAGGAGAAATAGGAATATTCAGCAGGGGCATACAGTGGAAGAGGGAAAATAAAGTTTGTAATAAAGAACACAACTATTCAGGAGAAAAGTATTCTGAAGGTTGTTTGGTTGGTTTTCTTTTTGAAACAATGTCCTGTGCTCTCTTTGTTTCTGCAGACAGAAACTCCGTTAAACAAATCTCACATTTGACATCTATAATATGTTTTAACTTGTGTGTCTTCTGAGAATGCAGATGTCTGGGTTTGCTTGGTGCAAAAGAGAGCTGCTCTTCTGCGTGCAATTTCTACCTAGACCCCCTCATGGGAGAAGTACTGTTAATTTGAGGCAACAGCTTCCCAACAGAGATTGCCCAAGAATGAATTCCTTGTGCCCCCATTATGTCTGTTCCCAGCTGGAGAGTCTTTCAGCAGATACACTGTGCCTTTACAATTCAATGCTAGGTGAATTTTCTGCCACCATGTTAAGCATTGTGCAATGTCCCCTGTGTAACATTGACTGAAATGTAGAAACGATCAAGTCATCTGAAAGGATATGGGGAGGTTTTAATTTCCTGAAATAGACCTGCTGTTCAGGCAGTATTGCCTTGTCTATAATAGGAAGTTCAGGAATATCAATTTCTAAATTTGTCTATTCAAATTAGCCCATTACCATTAATGCCAACTCCATTGAAAAACCATGAGTCAGGCCCCCCCAAAACCATGAGAATTTAATGGTGTAGAAACACTGTCCTTTTTTCTTTGTCATCTGATTTTTAAGCCATTTGGAGGCAGGTTTTCAAGTTCTTCTTCACAAAGGCAAGATCAGAAATTTACTTTTTTTCCCTCTCCGTGAGAAGAAAGGTTTTGTTGTCATCGTATGAGTTCAGGAGCTGAGCCAATGTAAAACTGCAGGAGCTGACAACACTGCCTGATGTTTTTTTCAGGTGCTTCTGTCACTAAGAGATGCTGCACACCATCATGACCAAGTTAATTGGTTAGACCTGTCCAAGTGCCTGTGCACAGACGCTTAAGTGCACAGTCATCAGCTCATATAAAAATAGAGTTGGAAAAAGCTTCCTCTAGTCCACCTTTTTGGTTACGGGTGAGATCTGCTAAATCTGTGCCACTCTTGCTCAGCCTGTTCTTAAAGATCCCTGACAGTGGAAGCTCAATCATCTCCTTACTGCCTTATATTTAGAAAATCATTCCTAAATTGTAACTTGAGTCTTTGGTGCTGTAATTTAAGATCATCTCTTCTTAGCCTGTGAGATCTCATGGAGAATTTATTGTTCCATTCCACTGTGCAACAGCCTTGTCAAGTCTCCTGACAGTTTTTCTTAAGTTTAATAACTCAGTCTTTCAATCTTTTCTGTTAGATTGTGTTTTCTAGGGCTCTGCTCGTTCTGGTTCCTCTGCTCTGGAAGTCTCTCCAAGTGGTTCACTTCTTGCTGAAGCACAGCACCCAAACCTGGATGCGTTATTTTAACTAAGCCTAACTAGGACTAAGTAGGCAAGGAGGACCTTTCCACATCTCTTGCTGTCAGATTTCTGTTTATGCATCCTAACACGGTATTAAGCTTTTTTATATTGGCTTGGTATTGCTGCTCATGTTCCGCTGCTAGCCCCCTCTGCCCTCTTGAATAGTTCCTGAACTGATCATCTGCTCTGATTCTTATATTATGCAGCTGCTCATTCCTACCTGTCATTAATACTTCACGCTTACTAAATAGCACCGTATATTTTTCAGTCTATTTCTTCAATTTTGAAAACCACCTTGGTTTCTAATTCTGTCCCTAATGTGTGTGCGGTCCCTCCAGCTTTGTGTCAGCTACAAATTTAATAAGCATATTCTCTATTCCATTGTCTGAATTGTTAGTGACTGAATAGAACAAAATCCAGAACAGACTGTTGCAGAACCTCATCTGATAACTACTTTCTGGATAAAGTTCCCTAACCCAAGTTTTCACCCGTGACATCATAGTTTCATTTAGACTGTGTCTCCTTAGCAAAGCAACAACAAAAGCCTTTCTAAATCA
The DNA here is from genome assembly GCF_000687185.1 of Egretta garzetta. Lineage (NCBI taxonomy): Eukaryota > Metazoa > Chordata > Aves > Pelecaniformes > Ardeidae > Egretta > Egretta garzetta. The sequence continues at coordinate 4,670,605 of NW_009258615.1, read as the reverse complement.
AAACGTGCCACTCCTATTTTTCCATATGCACCAGAAAAACCACTTTTTAAGATTAATGAACTAATCCTGTTTCAAGAATGGAGGGTACTACCATATTCATTTTCAAAGTTTAATAAATATTTATGGCCATCTGTAATTACCTTCAGAAGATTCCTGTGTATTTCCACAGAAAGTGCCTTTGCTGCATCCCAAATACATGTGTCTAGCTATTACTGCTGCTGATCTCTTCTCTGGCACCTAATTCTAAGATAACTGGAGGAAATATCAACTATTTGAACCTTTTCTCTCTTTCTGGCTCCCACCAGAATCTCTACAAGTAAGCTCATGTACATTCACTTCAAAATTTCAAACCTGTTTAAAGGAGGTAAGCAAGTCTAACCCTGGAACATAGTATTGCACAACTGATTAGAGTGGTCACAGATGATCAACATATTCAGAACTGCAAGCTAACACTTGAACATGATTCTCAAACAATGCTGCCAAATAATTAAAAACAGTGATTATACTTAAGAGGCTCTTGTTCCTTTAGAGCATACCCTTGTTAAATTATTCCTATTGAAAGTTTTGTTGAGCTTTGCTTGTACAATGTTGCATAGAGAGTCTCACATTTCTTGAGGGGTTATACAGGCACAGAGCCGATCCATGGTTTCATGTGTGGCGTCTATACCCCGCAGCAGGCTTTGTGCTGGAGTCTGTAACGTCATGAGGCTCCATGCAAGTATAAAGTCCTGGCTGCCCATTTCAGCATAGGTTCAGGGATTCTGTTTATAACCCCTGGAGTAATTTACTTGTGGATCTGATCTGGGGAATGATCTGTAGTCTATCACTTGGGTAGACTGTTCATTTTGTGGGAACCACATTTGAGGCAGTCCAACAGGAGATTATGTTAAAGACATTCTGTAGTGAGGGCTTGTAATTTGTACACAAGTCTGGGGAAGAGCACTGAATCAAGAAAACTTAATTTTGACAGTCCTGATATATAGTCTATTTTGGTTAACCAAAAGGAACACATACATTTTCTACATTAGAGAAATTTCCATTATTTTTCTCTCAGCCATGAAAATCGATTTTGATGTGATTACACTCAGAGGTTGCTTGATGTGCTTCTGACAGTACAAAATGGATAGAAATGGTGGGTGGTGTTGAAATGAGGATACTGTGGTTAGCTGAACTCTGTCACAAACTGAAAATGGTAAGATTAAAGCACATGCCATTAATGTATTGAGCAGGAGAGTAAGCCTTAGGAAAAATGGTGATTACGTATTTTGATGTTGAAGATTGCAAAAGATTCAAAGAGCTTTCATCATCTTCTGTTTACTGCAATCATTGACATTTCTTGGCCTGGAAGGAGGTCACCAAAGCTCATCAGATGAAAGCAGCCCTTAACAGTAAGCAATAAGGCTATGCCTAAACATAGGGAGATATATGTAAAAAGAGGAGCCATGATATTTGGAACTGTACAATACAATGAAGGTTTCATTCTGGTCACATTGATTACATTGGGCTCATGAGTGGCTTCATGGACACTACTTCCCTTTTTGAAATAAGAATTTGACCCCATATTTCCATATTCCAGATAAACCGTCATTTCTTATGAAATGCTTACTGCTAGCCTACTATTTAGGAAGATCCTCTTTTGCCTTGAGAATTTTCATTGCTTCGGAAAAAAACCCCAAACCAAAACCCAACCTCAGAACAAATAGAAAGAAAAGAAATGAGTAATAGGTGAAAGTCATAAAGCCTGAGGTTTCAAATTATTTAGTCATCCAGATGTGTGGATCCTCGTCTGAAAATGTTTAAGACTTGGCAAGACTGGAACTTGCTAGCCAGCTATTGAGGCACAGTGGTTGCAAGCAGTTGCGACCATGCTTTCCTCTAGCAGGACTAAGCGCCTGTTATACACTTTAGTGGATGCTTTGCTTATAGGTAGGTAAAAATGGAAGAAATAAACATGATATATTTTCGACAAGGTGACAAAAACAGGTTATTATCCCAGCTGCATAGGAAACTTCTATCATCTGAAAGAAGTTTCTATGTTATATCTTGGGAGCAGAGGATTTGGAAAAGGACATTCATGAAGCGTCCCTGACTTTTTGCTGTGTCAGAAATACCACAATGACCATTTTTCTTCTGTTACTTTTTCTGTCCAGGGTGACAACAGGTAACTATGGGTCTATTAGAAAGTGTATTTTTAAATCTTTTTCTCACATTTATACAAGCATCAAAAATATTCTATTTTGGTGTGGATTTTAAATGTAAGAATAAGCTGGTTCTGAATTCATTCATTCTCAATAGCATTCTAATGGAGTTAAATAAAGACGCAATCAATAGGGTTATATACATAATAAATCAGGTCCTATGGAAATGCTATAAAATATACACAATTAAATAGCAATTTATATCCATCTTGGTTAGTAGCTACTTTGAAGAATTGAAAAGAGAATTATGGTCTGGATCGAGCAAAGCTCCAAGCATGTGTTAAGCTTACAGTTCCCATTGACAGTATAGTCTAGCACTCTAATGAATGTTTTTCTGACTGAAGCCTTTAATCTCTCTGAACCTCAGTTTTCACCATACAAATAACAGTTCTTTTTCTCAGTATACTGCCATGCAGATATACCTGTTAATTTTGCAAAAACATTCAGATAGAACAGTTATGGAAGTGATATATGCACATGCAAATATTTCTCTCTGCCAGTAGCAATCATCCTTCCTTTACACTTCTCTCTGTACTTTTGTTGTAAAGTTGTCTTTGGCCTTCTGCCCTTCATCACCTGCCTGCTCCAGTTCATAGTAGGTATTTCTCAAATATTCATGAAATATGCATTTGAAACTAAGGTCCCCCTATGCGTAGCTTTCATTGTCTTCAAAGGGAAGAGATCAATCCTTCTCATGGCTCTGGGAAGAGGAATTAGGTTGTACTTTTTCTGTAGAGTAATAATCATGTATGTCTGGTCACTATAATCGCTGAAACAGTGTGAGCTAATATTTTTCTTTTAACATAAAACAATGGAAAGTTAGGACTCGGTTTTCTTTCCCAAGCATGTCCCAGTCCTCATGCTCATTTAATAGTTTTTCTAAACAGTAGAAATTACATAATCTAAACCAACCAGATGGTTTAAGATAACTAATGTCCCATCCAAAGGTGCTTAGGAGCCAAATGTACCTATAGTGTTGAAATGGTAGAGGAGATGTTGAAAACTACGCTGTGAGCTGAGGATCATCTAACATTTCAGCTGTGTAAAGGTTCAAGTCTGGTCTAAGATCATCATCTGCATGACTTCAATGCTAATGAAGAGACATTCATAAGCATGATCAGAGAGTGACACAATCCACCTACTCTAGTCTGCTCTTTTACAATGGATGAAGTTTGTTGGAGGTATTTATCGCTCTTCACTGATGGCAGGGGAAAACTAGAGAGCTAGTTAAGGCTAGATTAAATGACAAGATTAAACTGTCCTTTGAAGAGCTAAAATTAGGAGATAAATGCCACTTCTACACTCTTAAAAACAAACCCAGCTTTGAATGTCTTGGTTGTTTCTGAAAATGGAATTTCATTACTTTTGAAATTGTTATTCTCTCTATGCTTTTACAGTGTGAAAGATGGAAAAGTATGAGACAGTAGTTATATCTTAATAAAAAGTGCTTAACAAGCAAGAAGTATTTAGATAGTATCCTATTAATCTAAATTAAACTCAGTTAAGTCCTTCTGGGATACTTACATGGTATATTCTATCCTTAATGTGTTCACATTTCTCCCCTTACTGTTAGACTGAAGTATGTGCATGTATCAAGAGAAAATGACTTCCATAGGGTTTCATTTTGAAACAGGACATGCAAATTCTATTATTAGGTCTTATTTTGAAGTCCTTACTAAGTATTTTCTCAGTCATCACTCCATCAAGTCTTCCATAGATCACTTTTTACTTTTAATGGTTTTATCTGTGGTAACTATAAGTTTCACATCTAATTTTCCTGGTATGCAAATGTATCTCTTAATATAAAGTTTTATTTGCAATGCAGTTTAGACTGCTTAGGGGTATTTTTTTTTCCCTATGGTTCTTTAGATATAAGTATACTGCTTTACTGTGTAATCTTCCCCTCTGGCTTTGTAATAACTATAATCCAGTGACTTCCTTTTTTTCCTGGAAAACTTCCTTGATCTGTAAAGATGGGCTGAACTAATTTGTAAATTGTAGGTAATTCTTCAGCTGGGGAATTGAACAAGGAGATGTTTTATTGTAAGATCTTTACATACCTTCCACTGATAGGTCCCTTGTACCCATACCAGGTTGCATACTTTGCCAGACCTGAAATGGTATGGGTGAGTTTAATGCAGCTATGGTTCTTTTCAATGATCCCCTTCTGGTTATCTTCTGCTTTTATATGGTTCACAATAAGGAATAAGAGAAGAGAGACTGCTATTTCCTAATTTCTTATTCCCAGCTACAGCCTCCAGTTCACTGGAGCTTCGCCTTGGTTACTATTTTGTGAAGGGAGCAGTAAGGGATGTGGAGGTTTCAAGGCCTCTTCTCGGACCTTTCCACTTTCTGTATGTGCTCTCCCTACCTGTCCCACAGCATTGGCTTTTGTTCTTTCATATTATAATGGAGCTGACATAGTCAATCTGTAATTAATGTGAGCCTTTCTCTCTCTCCTCCACCATCTCTCTAGTGACCCTAATAGCTGAGAAGTGGAAAGAGGTTTTGTGTGAAAAATGGGGAGTTCAGCTCATCCTCTGCTATGTTTACATTTCTGGCAATATATTCAAGAACAGTTTATCAGCGAGGTACTCTCCTGACTGGTTTTTTCTAAAGGTGCCAGCCAAGTCTATCCCTTCTTTCACTTCCAAATGCTATGTTTTGTCACATGCCACCTTACTGCTCACTGTCTTTGCTCGTGGCATGACTGCAGTGCAAATATGTAATGAAGAAATTCAAGCTGTTGACCTGAACATGGAAAGTCCCTGACAATCTTGCCTTATCCCACGTCTCTGTTTTTACTTTCCATGCATCTTTCCCTCCCCATCGTTCACTTAATATTTTCACTTTAATGCTTCCTTTGTCTCCTTTACCTCTCTGATTGCCTCTGTCATGTTTTATTCATTTGCTGTCTTGGTGTTTCTTCCAATCATCTTTTAAAATACACTTCTCTGAACAGTCCTTCCTGTCTGTTCCCACATAGTTACTATTCCCATAACAGTGATCTAGTATCCCTGACACAGCAGGATTCGATGTGGTGAAAAGCCAACATAGGAGCCACTAGCCTTCTCCTCGCCTCACCTAGTGAGCTCATGAGATGTCCTTCAATGTCACAGCGTGAGGGAGAATGACTATTACTTCTTTGATTTAGATTAACCCATTGGCGAGTCTCATTCATGGTATGGACAGGCACAGGTAAGGAAAGATTGAAGTTTACACTGAGATTATAAAGGCCTGGCAGTTAGGTGCTCAGCCTCCATCCAGCTTGCCTGCAGTCCAACTGGAGAACACACATGACCCAAACAGAAACAGAATGGAGAAAATTCATGCTACAAAACAGAAAACCCAGTCTGTGTGTTAGCCACTATGGAGGAGGTATTTGGGATAAGCTATGTTTTATTCAACATTTTAAAACACTGCATACATTTGTGGTTCTATTTGTGAATCCACTTGCATACTGGATTTACATTCATTTTATTAGGGCTATTATTTTGGGCCAAATTCCAGACTCCTGACTGAAGTCAATGAGAGGTTAATTTGAGTACAGACGAAATAAAAATTGAGGAGGTGTTTATCTTTGGGCACAGTCATAGTACCTTGCCTGGAATTCTGACCTTGTAGTGTCTAAGATATACAGCCCTGAAATAGCATCCAAGAGGAGATTCAGTCAGAGCCCAACTGAAAGCAGACGGCATATATAACAGAAATCATTGAAAACTAAATGCCCTGCTGAGAGTGATATACGACATTGTGAAGGAAATCTGCCTTTGACACATTGTACTACCTTTTTAAAAATTTAAGATCTCTTTTTTGAATTTGAAAAAACCCCAGATTCCAGGTCCTGTCCGCATTTGCATTGCAGAGCAAAGCAGGAGCTGTGCTGCCAGCTCCCGTAATTAACACACCTGCTCCTCATGCGTTCACCTCATTCCATTGCAGGAAGGGGAAAGAACAGTTCCTGTCCACTTCCCAAGCTGGGACACTGTCGTTTGGAAAATAGGGTCCACTGGGAAAAGACAGATGAAGAGGAAGGACGTCCAAGAGGTGCATTTGTGGCTCCTTCTCTTGCCCATAAGGGTTGGACCAACTGCTGAGCCTGATACGCGGTCTAACCAACAGGGCACTGTCTGCCTTTTTTCCTCCACAGGTAGAAGGTTTTCCCTTCCCCAGTGGTGTAAACACTAAATATCCCTCAACCTTGACTAGTCCTAGAAACTACAAACAGAACTGAGAAACCTGGCCTGGTCTTCAACAGTCCTAAACAAAGTCACTCAACTGCCTTTTTTTTTTGCCTGTTCATATAGTAATGCAAAATGGTGTTTTAATCTTGATTTGATAATTATGTCTGCAACCCATGTGAATGAACATATTTAAGTGATGTACAGTATGCTATGATGTTTTTTGCAAGACAAATCATATTTATGAATGCAGTTCTGTAAGCAGAAAAAATTCAAAGAGGGTTTGCAAAATGTTAGTTACTCAAATGTAAATATTAAGCTATGATATCTGCATGAAGCTAATCAACCCAAGCATTCTGTCAAAGCCCACATGACAGGCTCGCTCATCCTTGACAGCCTAATTGACACTATTAATCTCATGAGAAGAGTAACTTTCACAATAATGTACAGTACATACAAATGCAAAGAATTTATATACACCAGCTACCTTTCACTGAGATGTTTCAGAAATAATGTTTAGCCTGTGTAACAAGGTTTTTCATAATCTTATGGTTTATGGGCAACCAGCAGTGACACATACTGTGTTTCCATCCTGCTAAGCAGTAGTCCTGTGGAAAAAAAGAGATCGGAAACCAATTAAAACTTCTATCATTATGCACACACCCAGGAGGGTTGAGTCTAAGCTTCAACCTTAACTGTGACATTTCCTAACTTTGGAAGATCTGACTCTGCAACCCTAGTAATGCTCTTTTCCCATTGGTTTAGTGAACATCCATATTTGGATGGATCCATTATTCATTTGTAGAGCAAATATGCAAGAAATCTCTGCATTCCGTTTTGAAGTTCACTTTGAAATAGTAAAAGTGTCACTCTCAAGTTTTTTTAAGAGCTAACACTGCCTTGTCCATATTGTAGCGTATCTGTCCTTGCAGGACAGTGACAGAGCAGAGGATCAGTATGAGCTGTAATAGAACAAAATAGAGACAAGTGCAGCTTTGACCTTTCCTGAAGGTGTCTTCTCAATGATGAGAAGCTTTCTGGTTTTATATAACTGGTCATGTAATTGTAAGAACAAATGCATTTAAGGTATTTTACCTTAGTTTGTAGAGAAATTAACTTTTTTTTTTTTTTCCAGTTGGAAACATGTACTTCATATATGATCATTACTAATGAATTTTGGAAAATTTAGCAGAGGGAGAAGAAATTGCTTACTCTGATAGAGAGAGTTCATACTATACTTTTCTATTTATGTGGAGTCCCCTAGGACTATTAAAAACAGACTGCGTATTATAATCTCTATTACTATTATGGGCTATGTATAGAACACCTACATCTTGGGTATATTTCTATAGTACTGAAGTATTTCATGTCCATCAATTCCTTGAGCAGGAGCTGTTATTATATGCCTTTGTACAAAAAGGTACAAATATGACCACAGCAAATTCAGAATTTTACTCTAACACAAGCATAAATGACAATAGCCACAGTGTGATTTAACCCCAGTTTCCTTATCTTTACACATTACATTCTCCCCATCTAATCAGGGCACCTGAAAAAAAAAAGGTATAGCAAGCTGGGTTCTATTTTGTGTGGGGTTTTTTCTGTTATGTTGCTTGAAAAAGAAATAGATCAAAATGTTTAATTTAAGAAACTACTCAGGAAAGTTAGAATATTGTCTTGGGCAAAAAGAATCCCATTGATCACTGAAAAACACCCAGCTGGTGCATAGCTGCGTAGCAGCAATGCCTGGGGTTGCAGTCCTGTGAGCAAAAGCGATTAAGAGCTCGCCTCTAGCCTTGCATTCCCACCTGTACTGGCACCAACATTCAGCTGATACCACAGTGAGGTGGGTCAGAGAGTGACGCTAGCAGAAAACTAAACCTAGCAAAAAAAGTTTCTGCTAGTTCAGCTCCCCGAGCCAGCTCAGCACAGGATCAGACAGGCACCAGGGCTGATGTGGAGGACCAGGAAACTCAAAGCTGGGGATGAGGGGTGACGGAAGAAGCATCACCTTACTTTGGCTAATATTGTTGTGGTATTACACCTTGACTCTTTAAGAAAGATGGAAATGAGTTTTCTGTTTGCAGCAGCGAGGGTTTTGTGGGGCTTCAGGAGAAGCACCAAATCAGAGTCATTTTCCTCTGCAGGCAAGAGCAAAATGCCAAGTTTAGGTATGATCGGGGCGTGGGGGAGGGGTTGTCTATTGTTCTAAATAGCTTTTTCTAGCTGCAGTACACGTGCTGGCAAACAAATCATCCTCAGTTTTGAGGAGGATCACTGCATCAGTGATCACTAGGACTTTCTGTGCCCATGGGGCTGTCAGCTAGCATGGGCACGCGGCACAGACCTGGCTCCAGGGGCTCCAGCTTGGCTGAAAAGCTGACTGTGTCATGGGTGTCTCCTCACCTCTCTCCCCTGCTGGAAAAAAGAAGTGAAGACACAGCCCTTTTAATTACAAGGGACCTACTGCCCTTTTCAGCCTGGAGAAGAGAAGGCTGCGGGGAGACCTGATTACAGCCTTTCAATGCCTAAAGTGGGCCTATAGGAAAGATGGGGAAAATCTTTTTAGTAGGGCCAGCTGTGACAAGACAAGGGGTAATGGTTTTAAACTAAACCAGGGTAGGTTTAGACTAGATATAAGGAAGAAATTCTTTACAATGAGGGTGGTGAAACACTGGAACAGGTTGCCCAGAGAGGCGGTGGAGGCCCCATCCCTGGAAGCATTCAAGGCCAGGTTGGACGGGGCTCTGAGCAACCTGATCTAGTTAGCGGTGTCCCTGCTCACTGCAGGGGGGTTGGACTAGATGACCTCTAGGGGTCCCTTCCAACCCAAAACATTCTATGATTCTATGATACTGGAAGACTAGAGAAGGACCCCAAAAGTTGGGGGTCTTGGTCTTCCTAATTAAAAGATCTTATACCATTTCTAGAACTGTCAGCAAATGTGGCTGGCAATGAAACCTTCCTTCTACGAGGGAGTGTTGGAGGGCCATTATATTTCACTCACTATTTCTCACAGTTAAAACATTTCCATTTCTGTTTCGATGTCCTCTTTCCTTCTCTTTCCATTTCTCCTGCCATCTCGCAAAAATATAGAATAAACATCCAGCCTTTAATGATGACTTAGAGCAGTCAAATAGACTGTACAAAGTTAGGAAAATATAACCTTCTATCACATTAATTTTAATTATTGGCCACAGAAATATTTGTTTTCACCAAAGAGCTTTGACTTATGAAAAATAAATGAAGACATTTTTAATTGCAAACAGAAATATGTCTGTATTGGGTTGGTTTCAGTGTTAGCTATCACTACTATTTTTATTTAATAGTACATTTTCATTGTTAAGTATTATTTCTGGTACTCCTGAGGAGTTAGTAAGTTTAGCTGTTGTGTATATAGAGAGTAGAAAGATATATCTGGGTTGATTTCAACTGAGTCCTTTTTTCCTTTTGCATGCTTACACAAGGTGCATAGCAATGGTTTTTTTTTTTCATTACCAAACAGCTGCATTTGTGTTCATCTGGTTGCAAAGCTGTTTACTTTTGAAATTGCTTTATTAATTGAAAAACTTGTAAATATTGGTAATGCCTCCTCCTACTGTAATTGCTACCACATTTTTATCCACATTCCCCTTACATTTGTTGCATATCAAGCCTGTTCAACTACTTCAGTAAGAGGGAATAAGATACTATAAAGAGGGAATAAGATGATAAACCAGTATTAGTTAGTCTCATCTAACCCTTGGATCTCAAATGCTGATAGAAATATTAATGAACGGAGACCCTGATGATCTTTTCAGATTGGACTGCTTTACTCACATAGGGACACTCAGATCTAGAGAAGTTGCACCATGACTCTGATTTAAATAGGCTTCATCTGACAAATCCAATCTGGATCCTATCACTCTGACAAAACTAAAATAATACACAAGGCACTTGCTTCCTAACCATATTCTTTAATTCGTTAATCTCTAGATTGCATTTTCCACCAACCCTGAATTTGAAACTCTTATTTTTTTACTTTTTTTTTTCTGCTTGGAAAATAAGAGATGGTCCTGATGCATAAGGCACATTTTTTTTATTTAGTGAAAGAAACACATCTGAAATCCTGAATAAATATAGAGCCCATTCTGCAAGCCCTCAATTCTTACTGGGAGCTCTGTTTGGAGGGCTTGCAGGATCGGTTCAGAGAATATGTGAGGAAGATAAGAAGGAAAAAAAAGAGGAGAGAAAGAGAGAGACTGAAAGGGATTTTGTGGAGACAGAGATATATTAAACCAGACTATGCTTTCTATTTTCAGTAGTCTAAGGAAAGTTCAGCTCTGACTTCAGAAAAAGGATTCAAAAGAAAACATGCAGCCAGGATTAGTGCTTGCTAGCACGCCTCACCATTAAATTCAGTTAATGTGCTGTTTCAAAAGTCAGCTCAGGGAGAACTTTCTGGAAGAAAAGAACATGCCTTGTTTCTTCCTCTCTCCCTTGTCTTCCGCACAAATACACACCAGCACGTTCACAGAGCCCAGCAGATTTCCCAGTGGCTAGATAACAATGTTAACCACAAAACCTTCTGGTCAACTTAATGAGTCTGTTTTCTCTTAAACATGACTAAGCCGACTAGTAACCTGTTAAACCCCAAACTTCTCTGTAAAGCAGAAAAAGAAACAAAACAAACAGTCTTTATAAATAAATTAAAATTCTAACTAAAAAGCTAATTATAAGGGTATTTGTTTTGTTTGAGGTAAGGCACATCTATTATCATAAAGATAATTAACTCGGTCTGACAGATCTAATAAAAGGACAAGTTTAGCATTGGCTTAGCCAGAAGCCCAAGGCAAGCAATTTTTATAATTACTAGTTATTGTAACTGGGCTCAGAGAAAATGGTCTGTGATATTTAAACAGTAATGTTAATTTGCATTTAGACCCATTTTTTTCCTCTTTCCCAGGCAAGATCTATTTAGCTGGAATGAGTAAAAGAAACTCGAATAACTTAAAAAAAAATAAGAACGGCTCTCTCTTTACAGAAAAACTTGGTCTCTTTATGCCTGGATAATTAATATCCTCACAAGGTAAGTGCTCTGGTAATCACAAAACAATTAAACAGCTTAACACAGTTTTAACACACAGAAAATGTTGAGGTTTCAGCCTGAAATTATGTCTGTAGACTGCATTTAGTTGGGGCAAATGTATCTATTAATGCACAGACCTGCCGTGTGGACCTCCACTGCCCATGCCCTCAGCATGCCCCTGCTGTTGAGCCGGTGAAGAAAGGGCTGGCAAGGGGGGAGGAAAGCACTTGGCTGCTGCAAGGAAGTAGTTCCCATTCACAAAGAGAAAGGGAACAAAATAATCTTCAGGAATATATGCATAAGAAGTAAATTGCTGCTGCTGGCGTGGTGTAGTAGCCCTTTAACTAATGCTTACCTCGACATTTTGCAGTGCATTCTCTGCAAGAAAAACAAATCAACATTTTAAAAGGAGAAAGTTATTTTTTAACTGCTTCTGTAATGAAGGTTTTAGAAATAAGTAATAACTAGAGTGAGAAAATACATTGGTGATATACTACGAAAAAGCACTTGAATTACTTGCCATTCAAGTATGAATTTCATTATTTACCACTGGAAGATAATGTTAGCCCAGTGCATTTTGCCAGCGTAGGACCAGATCTGGGGAGCACTTTAAGATCATATAGGCCTAAGCTCCCCAATTTTTGAAATGCTGTGGGGCTGATATGGAGATGCTGTAAATTGCCCTAAATCCTTTGAAGACTGTTAGAGTCCTACAGCACTGCATGAGTTTTCAATGAAAAAGAGAACAAATGGAGCCTCAGGTCTTTGTTCACAAGATGGTGGAAAAGACAAATCTGAGACATTCATGAATCAAAGGGACCAGACCGATGCATGCTGGAGCACAGAAAACAGCAGCCCTTGTTTCCTGCCCTGCTCGCTGCCCTCCCTCGGTCCCAGCCTGACAGCAAGAGCTATAGCCCAAATGCACACTCAGGCTACAGAATTAGGGTGCGTTTCCCCACCCATCAGTTCACAGCCTTTTTCATGGCAGGATATTTTTAAGCCAGTTCTCCAGTTTTGGGCCCCAAGAATTTGTGTTATTTATCCATTCCATACCACAGAATCACAGAATGGTGGGGGCTGGAAGGGACCTCATGAGATCATCCAGTCCAACCCCCCTGCTAAAGCAGGGTCACCCAGAGCAGGTTGCACAGGACATCGTCCAGGCGGGTTTTGAATATCTCCAGAGAAGGAGACTCCACAACCCCCCTGGGCAGCCTGTGCCAGTGCTCTGTCACCATCCAAGTAAAGAAGTTCTTCCTCATGTTCAACTGAAACCTCTTATGCTTCGGTTTGTGCCCATTGCCCCTTGTCCTGTTGCTGGGCACCACTGAGAAGAGTCTGGCTCTGTCCTCATGACACCCACCCTTGAGATATTTGTAAGTATTTATGAGGTCTCCTGTCAGTCTTCTCTTCTCCAGGCTAAACAAGCCCAGCTTCCTCAGCCTTTCCTCATGGGGGAGATGCTACAGTTCCCTCATCATCTTTGTAGCCCTCCTCTGGACTCTCTCTAGGAGTTCCTGGTTATATCAAGGATTTTATTTTGTCATCAACTGTGCTAACTTTACTGGTTGGCTCTTTTTTTTTTTTTTAATTGCATCTGGTAGGGCTGGCAATTGACTGTTCCTACTGCACGCTACCCATGTAAGGGGGTGGGTGGAGGTATTGCTTGCTAGCCCTTTTGCTGCCTGATTGTCTGAGACTGAAGATGCTGCCCTAGCCTTTTGTGCTTCAACTCTTAATGGGTTTGATGTGTTTTTAAACAGCTTGGCCAAGGTTTTTTTTTTAATGGGAGGCTAAATTTAGGACCATAAATGCTTATTTGAACTCTGAAATTAGCATACACTCTATCTTATGTTTAGCTATTGGCTGTATATTAATAATTCAGTTTTTGTCTTCAATAAAATGTACTTTTTCACTAGATAAGAAAAATGAGATTTTTATCTATTTTGACTGAAGATTTTGATTATTTTTAAAAATTTAATTTTTAAGCCTTCTCATGCTTTGAGGATTTATGAATTTATTTATTCAGATGGTCCCCTGCCCACTGAAATCCCAATGTGACTTTGTGTATCTAAGTAGTCCTACCAACATCATCAAGATTACACACCATCTGAGTAGCTGTATGTGTGCTTTGTTGGAGGAGAGCTCAAGGGTCTGATCCATGGAGATAACAACCACTATCTGAGCTACGGACTAAACATCACCTGCAAGGATTTGGTCCTTTTCAGAGTCATGGCCCAAAACCAGCTAATGTGGAGGAGGGAAGGTTCAAGGTTGAGGATTGATTCTACTAACTGTAACCTAAGACATAATCTCTGAGCTCCTGAATGCTTATAGACATCAATCTCATCTCATTAGTTCCAGAAAAAAGTTAGGCAGAAGCAGACAGACAAAACTTTGCTTTTTGGTCATATTTATGGCCCTTGAAGCCAGAAGACAGGCAGCTTGGGATTTTGAAACTATTTTTGAAAAAAATCTTCCTCTTCTAAATTGTTGTATGCATAAAAACCCAACAGTATGATACTTTGTGGTTCTCATCTACCCTGAGTTTTGGAAATTTTTAAGCTGGTTTCTCTAGAGCCCTAGGATTTTATTCATAGTGCTGTACTGCTAAACTTCTACCACCATTTCTGGGTGCTCCTAACAGTGATACCATTTTCTTAGTGAAGGAAATTGTTGGTAGCTATTCTACAGCTTCCATTTGCTTCTATAAATTAAAAAAAAAAAAAAATGTTGGGGGCAATTATCATCATATTTTAAGAATTTAAAGTGGGACAGCTTTTGGCCTACATGGATTGATGGAGCCCCTTAAATAGGCTCTAGCTATAGCATGTTATTAATCACTGTAGCAGACAAAAAATACATTGTTTCCTTGCTGAGAATAGCATGTTTTCCTTTGCTTATGAATTGATCCCTGAAAGGTTCCTCCCGGGAATACGTTTGTTCTTTCTTTTTTTCTTTCCTTCTTTCTTTCCTTCTAAGGCAAAATGGCTTTAAACTACAGATGTGCTAATCTGTAGGAGACTCCAGAACTCATTGATCTGTGGGCAGCGTAGGTATTAATCTACCTGGGTTGGGAGACTAAAAGAATGAACGATTAATTAAATAGCCTTGAGGTTATTTTTCAAAACAGCATTGTAAGCAGTGATGGGCAAACCTCAAAAGGTTTTTATACTGAGTTCAGTTCAGATCAACTCCCAGAATTTCATGGACTGATCTGATCACTGGAAGCATACAGAAGCGGGAGAAATACTTTGAGGCAGTACTTTAAGTTAGACCAATCAGCCCGGTGGGGAAAAAAATGAGAAAATGCTTAGAAAATGTATTTTAATCTTGGGTCTGAGAGTCAATACACATTCTAAATACATTTAAATGAATCTATAAGAGAAAGCATGGGTGTTTAGACAGTTCTCAAAATATTATTCAAGGGAAAATGCAGAATCTATAATATTTTATTGTTTCAAAAATGACCTTGTGTTTTGTAAAATTAGCAACAATTTCAACACAATACAGTTTTTTTTTATTTTTCTCATAGCTTTTACTTCTTGTTGCTCCCACTGAATGAAAAGACCTTCCTAAGCTGACATGCAGGATGATACTGCCAAATCTCTCAGGATCATTTCTTCTGTGGCACCAATGAAATAACAGCATGGAGAGATGTCCGAGTATAGATTTTGTACAGAAGCCCCCGTGATACTGCATAAATCAACCCATAAACTGTATACATTCATGTATCTCCCCCTCCCTGCTCTTTGTTCTTTGCTTATTGTATATTCTGTCAATGTAGTAAACTGATGGATGATGCAAACTTATTCTACCAGGCTTTAAGCTGAGCAAGAGAAGTGTAAAATCATACTACAATGCAGAGCCCCATTTAATTTACGTTGCCTCTAACCGAGGCTTGGCGCTGTGTTATCAGGACCTGTGTCTGTCTATTCCATTGCTTTTGATCATCTCAAAGGGCAGGAAGGACCAAGAGGATGCATAAAAATTTGTCTTCTCCAGCATATCATGGAGACGTAAACACAGATTTAAAGCTCTGGGGCTGCATATCATCATATTCTCAAACAATGGAGCTCTTTCCTGGATAGGGCCTCTGGATGTGATGGCACCAGAAATAATGTGACAGTTCTTGAGTAAATGGGTGGATAAAACAATTGCAATGATTTCTATCAGGGTTTTAAAGAGGGCCTGTACACACTTCTGTCATGCAGTTTCTGCTGCAGCTTGGCAATGTTGTAGCTCTAACATTAATAGATCCCTCTTAGATCTAACAGCCAGATGGTCAGCAGTTGTGAACTACTTACTGAACCTTTTTCATGCCAAGATATCTGTATACGCATATTCTTTCTGCAAGCCAGTGCTATAAGGTCACAGGAAGAACAAGGTCAGAAGTGACTCGTCTCATGTTTTTGGGGGTGTGTGTTGGCTTGACTGGCCACACACAGTTGCTGAGCTGCAAACAGAAGAGACAGAGATAATAATTCATAACAAGTCAGTTATTAATTGAATATTTTAATCTTTTTATGTTTGCAAATTGTCCATGAACAGACCTGATTTTCCTGAATGCATTTGTTACTCAGAGTTATTTGCTGACACAGGAAACAGAAACCTCAGAAATGCTGGCTGGGGCTCACCCTTCTTTCTTAAAAGCTGGGCAGAACAGCCATCAGCTAGGCACTTACCATGAGGGCCGGTGAAAGAAAAATGGAGCGTAAAGTCAAAATATGGGAAGCTGAGAGACAGAGATAACCATCATAAAAGGGTTTGCAGCCTCTTGACCTCAGTGATATTACCAGCTACATGCCATAACTTGATCTTTGGCACTAAACACTCTGCTGAGTAGGTGTTTGCTCTGTTACCGTCTTCCTGGCTGTTTTTTTTTTCCAGCTGCTTTAACCCTCAGGCTGCTGCCATGCTCTTTCTTCATCTCTTGCTCTTGACATATTCTCCCAACTCTTAAGGTAAGTTTTGGTTGGCTACAAAACCCCCTGAAAGAATGCTCAGAGCTCCTTCCCAGGCATTTTATGAGTAATTTGAAGACAAAAATACACATAATTGTATTTGTTCAACCATTTCGATCAACTCTTTTCAACCACACTATAATTTTTGCTTACCTCTGCTGCTTTTATCTGGAAGTGTGCATATGTAGAGTCATGCCCTGAAGCACTTATGGTCTGGAGACAGAAGAGTATGGAAGACAATAGGAAACATAATTTCTGTCCTTGCTTTTTGGCATGCCTGTGGTTCACCCTAGAACTTCAAGCCTTTGCCTGCCTTAAACATGGAACATCCTGGATGGCCTCAGATGCCTTTTGGGGCCAGTTTGCTAAATACCTGCAATGATGCCCCTACTTCACTGGAACACATAGGACAGTGCTATTCTCTGGGAGTCTCTGCCCATTAGAGACTTGCCATTGCCATAGTTATGAATTCAAAACTCACTTTCAATTTTTATTTCTCACCCCTTTTTTTCATATCTGAGAACACAGTCAAAATTTCCACCTCCCTTTCCCTTTTTCTTTTTTTGTGTTGAACTGGAAATTGTTTTGAGCAGCTCCATTTTGAGTACGTATTCCTGGCCTAGCATAAAACTAATGAATAGCCCATTTGTGAGAAGTGTAGGCAGAAGGAATGTGATTGCAGGCAAATTTCACTAGGAATTGAAACAAATGTTCACAGAGAGTATTTTGCAGTGTTCTGTCACACCGGCTATAGCCCTTAACTGGTCTCTCCAGTTAAATGCAGTATCTGAGTAACTGAGCTGTACAACACACCTTGCAGTTTTGCACTTATCATAACGCACTTACATGTGCACAGAGGGGCTGTGTGAAAAGCAGCTTCACAGGGGCAATGCAGGATGGCCTATCAGGTTCAAGGAGCTTCTGAAATCTCCTTCTCCTCTCCTTTTCCCCATCTTCCGCAAAAATCCTAAAAAAGAAGGGATATTGTTGTGGCAGTTTGCTGTTTGTTTGCCTTTTTAGAAAGGGTTATAGTGGATGACAAGAAGAATACAAGTCGATGTTGTTATATTATGTAAACGAAAGAGTATTGTACCAAGATATCATCACAGAATTGTTGAATTTTGCCCTTAGAAAAGGTCTTTTCAGTAGGGCTAGTTCTTAGGTTGGGTCTGGGGTTTTCCCAGCAAAAACATGATCCCACTTCAATCACAGTGAGGTTGCCTTGAAGCAATTACTGCCTCCTGGTCACTTCCAGCTGGTTGGTGGCAGTGAGCAGTGAAGGCCAGGAAGACCAAATGTGTACTTAACCACCCCCCCCCCCCCCCCAGCAAGCCTTCAGCTCTTTTCCAGTTCTCAGTGTGGGATCTGTGAGTCCATCACAGGTATGTTGCTATTTGATAACTCCATACTAATTAAGACAAAGCTTTTTCCTTTTCTTTTGCCTGATGGTGAGTCTACCATGGTGAAGAAATCTGAACAAGACCACTGAAGCAATGGAAATGAGTTCCTGCGCTTAGGGGAGTATGTGGTAGTAACTATAGGCAGTATACTGTAGCTAACTGCCTTTGCTTCTTTTATGCTTTTGAAAGAGAGCTAGACCCATCCTCATGCCAGCTACTAATGTTGTCTGAAGGCAGAGCCAGTGGAGTGAGACATGCTGCTCCCGTGCCTCAAGTTATCTTATCAGCTTCCACTCCTGATCCCTGGGATGCAAGGGAATTCCTAGCATAAACCTTAAGCGCTCCCACAAGCCACCGAGTCAGCTTAAATGCAGAAATTATTAAGCTTCTTAATTTAGACACTTTATTTCTTAAGCCTGAATCTCTCTCCAGAAAGTGGGGGAGAAAAGTCAAACATTTATTAAATAGTCACTTATCTGACTGAGTTCAGCTTCACTGTAAATAGCTTTTCTCCTTTCTCATGAATGTTTGCCCACCCTCTGGTCTCTTCATCTTTGGAAAAACTTCCCAGGAATTTAAAATTTTAGGAAAGATAAAAGAATGTGTGCACATGAATAAAGTCTGGCTTTCTGGTAAAATACTAATCTTGCATGAACACAGGCGGGATGATCCCACAGTTGATTTACCTTGCAGAACCCCTGTGCTCTAACCTTGTCTCAGCAAGTGTGACATCAAGCTACCCTACGTCACCTCAGCTCGCTGGGCAAAACACAAGCCATGAAATATTTGGAGTAGTGTCAGCAAATACAGCATTCCTGGTCTGAAACTGGTATAGATGTCATCAAAGTATTATTACTGTGAATGCTAAAAAAATAACTACATTAAATTTGTCACATTAAAAATATCTCTATCACCTTCTGGGATCCTTTCCTTGAGTTTATGCTCACGTATGTAATACTGCATATTAAACTTCCAGCAGTTCTGTGCACGTTTTGCTGCTTAGGCCTAGTACAATATTTTGTTTGCCTTGCTCTTTCACCTTATCTTTTACTGATTCCTTTCTTTCTTATTTGTTGCACTTATTTTTCTTCATATAATCCTTACCTGCTTAGATAGTCATCTGACCTAGTTTTATGATACGGATTAAAGTAAATCCTATAATGTAAGTATGCTTGCTTTTCTGTATTCTGCCCTGTTGTCTGTGTTTTGCTGGGATTTTGGTTAGTGAGGCTGGCTTTGGTTAAGGGAACTTCTGTGTCTCTGAGACTTCCCCCCTAAGTGACTGGGATCATGCTGTAAGCAGCTTTGTTCTCAGAGTTCTCGGGTACCCATTATCTCATTGCTTCAAAAGCAGACTTAATTCTTCAACCTCTGAAGATAACTTTGTCTTTAATTATTCAGTCAGAAACTCCCACTGAGGTGAACGGGTGGAGGAGGGGGAAAGGTCCCTGTATATTTTAAATGGGAAATGCCTGTTTGGTAGTGTTAACTCACTCTGGGTAAATATATACTGTGGATGGGAAAGAAGCAATCTCTTAACATTCTTGGGTTAAAAAGCTAGCAGAGATTTGTTCTACTGCTGTAAATCCCTCTGCCAGTTTAGCAAGACTGACAACATGTAAGAACATTAATAAATAAAAGGAAACATGAACATCAAGGAAGAGAATTGATTCTTCCTTCTCTTTTCCACTGTGTGCCGATTCCTCCAAATTAGAGCTGAAGGAAATCAACTGACAGTTGTATTAATGTCCCAGCCCTAGAAAAGATGTTGGATTGTAGGGTGCCTCGGATCAGCCTTTCATCTGGGCTTTTTGTTTATGAAGCAGCTTTTTCTTAACAGTTGATATTCAAGTACTACGTACGATGCTGACTGTTCAGTGCTCTGGTTGATTTTCATGCCCTGTCTTGCCCCAAGACTTGCTCACTGATCCATACATTCCTACGTAGGAATGGACCTGGATTTCATCTCCCATTTTCACACTTGCATAGTTTTTTCTTTTGGATGATAATGCCTGTTATAATTGCTATGCGACATACAGTCTGAGAGGTCTATCCCAATGTGAAAGTTCATACACATCACATTTTCAGGTATGAATTTCTATTTCTGTTATGCAAAGGGCATACTAGCGGGGTTTAACTATTGTTACTACAGGATTTAAACAAAACCTTGTAGAAGGCAGTGAGTAGTTCTTCATTTAAAAGAAGTCTAAAACCACTTATTTATGGAAACAGCTAGCTGAAACAATAGGAAACTCTACCCAAAGAACAACTGTGACCCACGCAGCTAAAGAGTTTTTTTTCACAGCTCCGATTAACAATCCAAAAGACTGGGGAAATGAGAATGGTAACTGTATTTGTCTTTATAAGCAAAGGAAACAACAAAACCAGGGACTATTTACATATAACTGGTAGACCCAATGGCAGCTTGAAACAGGTAATGACTAAAAGGAAAGAGCTGCTCAATAAAGTCCTGTCTGAAAGTAAAGCCATAACCAAATAAATTACCTGTGGTTGCTTAAAATCTACTGTGTTCAGAGAAAGGACTTTGCAGATTCTCTGTGCCTGGGATCACCTTAGAAAAGACCCGACAACAACTTGCCCTTTCATCTATTTCTTCTCTAGTGGAAATTATATGCTGTTAAATGTAAAAAAATTATACCTGGCTGGGTCATTAACAGGATAGATAAATACTTCAGGTATGAATCACTGTTACTGTTCACAAAATGATCATGAGACTTCAAGATTTGGTGCCTTTTTTTGCAGTCACAGACATTGGAAACATGAAAATCTCAGCTTCTACTACAAAATTCATTATACTTCTAACCTTAGCAGTTCTAGAGGTAGTCCTGGAAAGTATAGGGGTAGTTTAAAAATCTGGGATTCAGAAAATACAGAAAAGAAAGTACCTATCCTTTTTTTATTCCTCCCTCAAGAGTTTCAAAGACTGGGTTTAGCAATCCTTCTTGTTTCGGGAACCTTCAGTTTCTGTAACTTCAATCATTACTTGTTGCTTCTTTAATTCAGAATTCAATACTTGTCTATTGATAGTTTAATTGCTGTGCATTTTTGACAGCCAGGGGGACATTTGCAGCATAGGATGTAGGGATGTAGCTTTGTGAACCCTATGAAAGCTGGCAGAGGTTGTGTGTTTCCCATACACTGCACTGAAAATGTGCCCCCAAATTTCCTTGTGGACTCCCCAGAATTGCGTGGTGGGTGCCTGCCTGAACTGTGATCCCCCTGAACACTGCACCGCAGCTCTGTGGTGGTGTGGCACTGGCTGCTCCCCTTGCCAGCCTGAAGCTGCTTTACTGCTGTGCTGGTGCTTTTGACTGTCAGTCTCCTGGTGCTTGTGAATGAACTGTCACAGCCAATGCAGTGCTACCAGACACAGGCGCCATTGTAATACAGGACAGGTAGCAGGTACAAAAACCTATGAATGCAAGATTTCTTCTCTGTACATATCCACACACAGAAAAAGAGGGAGACTGGGCAGTACCTTTCCCCCAGCCAAAACCGCGAGGATAAAACCCCCCTACTTTCTACCCAGGCATCACTTTTTTTTTTTTTTTTTTAACTGAATGTATGAGAATAAAATAAACAACGTGTCTAAAATAGTCAGCTCTAGTGTAAACAGTACAAATGGACAGCATGCATGCCTTTGAAGAATAAATGCCCAACTACCATTCTAGATCTTCTGAGTTTTTTAATCTGAACTCTGGAGCTGAACTGCTGCATGGCTGTAAACAAGGCGCGGTGGGACAGATTCAGCCTGCTCTCCGGCTGGCCGCGTTGGGGAGTTATCATCGGGGTGCGATGCAGGCAGCTGAGGATAGAGTCAGGCAGGCAAGTCCATCTTTTACGACAAAGTGAGGACACTCTGCTGCTTGCAGATCAGAGTCCCAAGGGCTTCCAGTCTTTATAGAACTAATAAAGGACTGGTGTATCAGCCTTATTGCTTGCATGCTTTTTATTTCTATGTATATATTTTTGTTGCTTTGAATTAAAATTATGCCCATGAATAATCTACATGTGGTACTTTAAAATAGCTGCTTGTCCTAGCCTGCATCTGTGTTGTCCTACTATCTAAGGATACCAAGATTATTTTATTATTCAAAAAAAATCATTTCCGAGGATACTCAAAAATCTTATCTTTGTGGTTAAAGAAGAAAGCCTTTCCATGGGAATGCCTGGTTTCCTTCACAGATGTCTTGAATTTCCAGTGTTTTTAAGTTACAATATTCCTGCCTGAATGCTTACTCTTTCAAACCCAATTTTACTTGAATTAATATGCATGCTAGTCCCAATATTACTGTAATCAGCTTTTTTAATTTCAGAAAGGATATTTTCATTTATATTTAAAGAAATTTATTGATACCTAAACAGTTCTACTGATGCTAGAAGAGTCTCCAGCCTAAAATACATGTCTAAATACTCATACAATTTTTGCTTAAGCAAATATTTTTTTCACAGTCAGGCAACACTTAATCTAACCAACATTTACTCAGATCAATATATTTTAATTGAAACTAATGGCAGATAGCTTAAACCAACATATTTTTCACTGAACTAAGTACATTAAATCAATACATTGTTAAAAATTGCTATATCTTGTATAAAAGGTATTTTTATTCTTAGCTAAATTCATTTTATTGAAACATATGCATATTAACAGTAATCAAAATACTGATATTTAGACACTGCTGATGGCATCAGTACATTTAGAAAACTCTAGCCAAACTTGCACAAAGAAGCCATGTAACACAAGGAGCTGATTTGCTGAAAGTGAAGAAAAAGAGGGGTGGGGGTTGATTCCTTCTCTCTGCTACAAACTATTCATCTGATCTTGGGTGAAGTACTTAGAGGACTAGGTTAGGCCTGGACTCCTCCCAGCTGACACCAGGAAGATAAGCCAGGCACCTCTCCGCTCAGTCGCGCTCTCTGCACAACCGCCTGGTGGAGGTGGCTCCTCCGTACACCAATTATTCTGGGAGCTTACAACCAACATGGTCATTTCAACAAAGTAAGTATCTCAGGTTCTGTGAAACCCATCATTAGCAGCTGTTACTGCAAAGTAACTGGAAATCAGCACACCTCTTACCTATCCATAGCTCAGTTTCTTGTACGCGGAATAAGGACAACAGTACTTCTCCAAAGCCTGTCGTCTTTGACTGTAAGCTTTTGTGCTGGGGACTCTCTCTGACTATCTACCGAGACAACCCATCACAACAGGGCCACAGTGACAGCTATTATAATGGCAAGCTGATTGTAAATATAGAATTGGAAGAATTGGTGGCTTAAGCGAGAAGCCGATGGCATTTGCCCATCCGGTACTTTCCTATCAGCAGGAGAAAGACAAGAGCAGAGACATCACTGTGCCTAGGAGCTACAGCACAAAGACAACTGGGTGGGGTGGAGGCTGGCACATGGTCATCTGTTTCAGTATTCAGTTACAATTACAGCATAATTAGCCTACTAATTGCATGCCCAAGTTTAGTTGAATTTGTATGTGTAATTATGGCTTATTGAAATGTACTGTGTTTGCAACGCTTGCCTCTGTTTCCATGTGACAGAGAAATTTTCTTTTTCCACTCCCCTTGTGTTGATTGCACATGCAGAAATGTAAAAGATGACCATAACCCATACAGGCAAGTATGTCAGACCATTGCAAAAACAACAGCCAAACAGTAACCATCAGACCTGCAATGAGATCTAAGGGAGTTCCTGGCCTTGGGTGCAGCTCTGAGGGCTTCAGTAAAATCTGTGCAGTGCCAAGGGCCACCCTTGCTTACAGAACTGCTTTATGGGATGCAGACCTCCTGCTAATATATCACCTGTTGGCAATGGCCTTTCAAAAACCAGCCTCCATCTTCCAGAAAGGCATTTTCCAATTCCAAACGAAGAAACTTCTGCAACTGCCCCAATAACTTTGCAACTCCGTTCCCTGATCTTTATCACATGAAGAGAGTGAGCAAAAGCCACTAAACCAATGTCATTTCTTAAGCAGCACCAATGTCTTTCTTATAATCTACAGAGAAAATGCTTCTTCCTTTTCTTCCACTTAGTTTGCCAGTATCCAGCTGAAGAGTATGAGCTAAGCACTAATGAAAGGATTTATCCTTTAAGAAGAATGTCAGATTCTCAGATGATGCTTTAAACAATATAAAGCTTTGTTTTTATTTGGTAAAAATTCTTAAAAAACCCACTCTTTGAAGTTCCAAAGTGGTTACCAGGACTTCCTGTCCCATGAGAAGGTAAGGTGGCAGCCACATGACATATGGGCAGGATTTTATGAATCCTGCAAGAGGTTAGAGAGCCTGTCTCACTTTCAGAGAGATGCCACTGTATTTATGAAACGGTCTGTACCAAGGGAGAATCAAACTGAAACATGCAGCCTTTACACTCTGTAATAGTTTACTTTAATTAAAATTAGACATGTTCCTAAGCAGAACTGCAGATCAGAACATACTCTCCTCAAACTTTGGGGAAAACCAGATAAAGCAGTGATTTTTTTAAAGTGTTTTTTTTTGGTCTAGCTTCCTCTAAAAATAAAAAAAAATTGATTGGGCAAAAGCTTGGAGCTGACAACTGGGGAGCTATAGACTCAAAGTTCCTTGAAAACTAAGTAGATAGACCATACTCTTTCATTTTCTATGTATCTATTCCCCATGATTTATGATTCCCACAGACCAAGATCTGAAAATTCAGGCCAAAATGCTGAAATGAAGAGCAGAGGAAGTAAACAACATTGACATTTCAGAGCAAAACCCTTTCAAGCTCAGTTATCCCTATTGTTAAGGAAGCTACTGATGTAAGAGAATCTTTTGGAATGGAAGAACAAAAAAAATGTACCTTTCTGGAGGAGCATGGAGCTGTTAATTCTTTTGAGAGATATATTTGATATCTCAGCTCTGTTCTTGGCTCAGCAGAGATCTGAAAGGTTATTAACTGCAGAAAGAGAAGAATGAAAAAAAAAACCCCAACCCAACCAACCAACCAATTCTCAAACCAAGCCCAACCTTTCCCAGGTTTCGTAGGCTACCACAGCTGCAGATTTTCATCTGAATACGGTTGGCTCCTTCTCTGCATATCTGTGGCCAGCAGTGCTTCAAATCTGAGAAAACTTGTCTTCTCATTCAAATACTGTGAAATAGATGAAAGTATCTGAATCAGGAGGAAGGGCAGTCTTTTGCCATCTAGCCTCTTCTGTTAGACTTTTTAGATTTCTGCACATTTTTGAGTGCTCATTATTTAGCCAGACCTTAGACCATATCCTTTAAGTAAATAGCAATATCCATTTAACAGTTTCCTTCACAACTTAACAGTGAAGTGCCATTACCTATTTAACAAGTAAGTTAACTGAGATGTTGCACACGGCACAATCCCTTGTATGTTCAATTAATTCCTCACAAGTGGCCCAGACTTGCTGCCCTTCAAATACTTGCATAGAGATTTAGAAAAGGTAGTGTATTTAGCAAGAAGATGAAAGGGAGGGTGAGATGACTAGTCTCTTTCTAGCTAGACTTTGTAAAATGCTCATTATACTGGACAACTTTATGCATTACGTTGTATAGGATACAATGTCAGTCTGACAATGTGGGTATCTTGTTCATGCACATGCAATTTGCAGTTCTGTCAGTTGTAGTTAATTACAGTGATATCATGTGGATATTTGTACAAAGCCTTGAGATATAAAATATAATTTCAGAGTTTATTAATTATGACTAATAGATTAGGAGTGCCTCGGTTGATCAGATTTTGTGGAGTTTTATGGTATCTTTTATTTTTAAGGCAGTCTGTAAGGTACAAACTCACAACCCTGCATATAACGTATTCTGTCTTGTTGGCTAGTCCTAAACAAGGGTTGAAAAGAGAAAAGTCTTGCTAGCACAGAGCGTCAGCACTTTTTAATTACACTCTTTTCTGGTACAAGATGGGCCCGCGAGATGACCTGCAGGAGGAAGTCAGCAGTTTTTGAGTGAGTACCAGCATATTTTTACACTTGCTTCCTTCAGCCTTCTATTGTCTTTCAAACTGATCAAGTTCCCTTTCTTTGTATCTTTAGCTTTGTCCATTAGTACATCCCCAAAGAGTATTTTGTCAAACAAAGCAAAACACTTTGGAGACGATTTTAAGTTCTTTTGAGAGTTATAGCCAATACTTTGTTTATGTATAGTGATTATTTACTGAGTTAGCACTCCCAAAAGGCAAATCTGGGTAGATACCAGAAAAATGCTTTAGATAATTGCTAGTTGGTTTGATCTCCTGGTATTTTGTCATATTTTATGCTGTCTTAATGGCATCACCTGAGATTCTTTGGGCACAAAAATATTTTAAACTGTTGTCTGTAATAAATTGTAAGGGAGTGATTTTCAAATTCCCATAGTAAGATGCTCTGTTGAAAATGTTCTCATGTCCAGGTTGTTGCTCTTGACAACATAATAACAAATGGCTATATAAATCTTACAGCCGTACGAAAGACTGGGGAAAGAGATCATGATTACTGTAAGCCTAAATCCTACAATGAACAAGTGTTTCCATTTAATCTTTCCCACTTACTATATTTTGAAAATTAAAATATTGTTTGCTGTGTGATGCTTAGACATATTTTCTTAGTTTATGTTCTCAGATGTTTGCTAAGAATCACTTCTCTAAATACCGCTACCTTTGAGAACCCTGAGAAGAACTCTTGGTTAATCTTTGGTGTCTCTATTTGAAGGACACCTTTTAAAGGACATTTGCTGGTAAAGCTCTTTTTTTTTTTTTGTCTTGGATTTATAAGATGTTGATGAACATAAAACCACGTTGGAAAGCTCGAAGGTCCCAAACCAACTAACTCACTTTCATTATGAGCAGATAAATATCAACTAAGAAAATGTCCACAAGCCACAATGCCATTAATTAAAAAGAAGATACAATTTTCATGTGCCCTTGACACGAAAGCACTGTCAGCACCGGAAAGAGTCAAGAAAGCTTCAGGATATTTTGAAATCTGATGGCCAAGGAAGACTAACTACTTTTCTGGGATGTTTTTAATAAGAACAATGCTGGAATAACACATTAGACTATTTAGACACCAAACGGATGCTATCAATGATTTTTCATTACCCCACGCACCACACGCCTCTTTTGGAACCAATGCTGACTACACAGCTTGGTATAATTGAGAGGCTAAGCTCTATTTCCATTTGATATTTTCCCTGCTCTTTCAATAGTAATATGCACGTACAATAGACTGAGAAAACAATACAAACCTTATATTACTCTCAAAACCATCCTTTGCTGTCTAAATCCATTGTACTGCTTGGGAGCTAGTTAGTTAATTATTAAAACAATATCTTAAAAAAATCAACTTCCAAAAACATTGGCAGGCCAAATTCTGTTCTCATTCATCCCTAGGCAGCACCGCAGTGTATTGTAGTGTATGAGAGTGGATTATAGAAAACAGTGTCAAATTACTACTTTTCGGTAGTGGATAATACATGTGTGGGTGGTAGGAAACAGCATAAGTGCTTTACAGATGGCCATTACACTCCTTACCCTCTCTTTATCTTGTCCTTTACCTGCCAGCTTCAAGCACAGTTTTTGCTGTAGGAAGACCTAGGTATCCTTGCAAGATCTCTTTCATCTCTCATTGCAGATAGGATCTGGCAAAGGAGGAGTACCACATTATTTTAACACAAAGACAACTGTCACACTATTTCCCCAGTGGCCAATCACCCTGCAGGGGACAACTTCATCTATATTGTACCTGCTTAACATACTTCATTAACTCTGTCAATTACCAGCTACCTCAGCACCTTTTCTGTTGGCATTACACAATTTATTCTTTCCATGTCCCAAAGAGTAAAATCTTAGGCGCCCCCTTCATAATGCAAGTAAGGAGATATTCATCTTAGAAATGTGTATTAGGAACAATTAAAATAGATTTTCAAGATGGTTTATGGCTTGTTTTTCAAAGGTGTTCAGCACCTACTACTATTGTTGAATCTCAAATATATAGGAGAGCTCCCTCTAAAAAGCAGACATATATCTATTAAAGGTGACTATATTTTTCTTTGACAGAGACTTTCCAGAGAAGTTTTCACTGCCAACTATAGCAGCTAACTTTTCTAGTTTAACATACTCTTTTAAGCTAAACTTTAAAGCTAAATAAACAGAGACTTGTCACTTCATTGAGGCTTGCTAGGCTAGGAGCTAAGGAGCATATTTACCCTGAGATCCATCTACAGGCAATGGAGAAAGACTTGCCCTTCCAAAGGGAAATTCAGCCTACCTGAGCTGCCCTATACCTGCTGGCTGTGTGAGACTGCTCCTCACCACAGGGCCTCAATTAAGTGGCTTTTCATTAAATGCAGCACTTAATATATCCTTGTGAGAAGCATGACTTTTGGTTTTGTGGAGAGAGCTCAAAAGAGGGGAGTTTCAGGTGGCTGCAATGGCCAGCAGAAAGGTGGGGTTAGATCAGGAGCTGACTTTGGGGATGGAGTTAAGGCGACATTAAGTTTGGTCTCTAAACCCAGGAATAGGTACAGTAGGACTCGAGAGTCCCAGGGCAGCAAAGGTGCGAGGAGGCTCCAGAGAGAGGAGGTGTAAAACTAGGAAGAGCATTTGGTTGAGCTAGCACTTGTCAGTGTATGTAAGTGTCTACCTGAATATTAAGCTCTGCTTATGCTAATTGGCTTCAGTGACTGAGCCCAGATCACAGGAGGAAGGAGCTTGGTGGGGGGGCAATGATGGGTATGAAGGGCTCAACTCACAACTGTGCACAATTCCCCTCCGTTGTTGTGGGGAAAGAACAGATTTACAGGATTGCTCCCTGCTTCTCTCCCTGGTCCTCTTCTCTTTTTTTTTCTTTTCTTTTTTTTTTTTTCCCCCCTCCTTGGAATATGACAGGCTTCTTCAAAGAACACTTTTGAAACTAAGAAAACCTGTATTTTCACAGAAAAAAAATCAAACAGTAAATGACCTAATGCCTGTTACAAAGACACCTGATTAAAGCAAATTCAACATACAGTTTAGAACAGACTGGCATCAAACGTTCTCAAAGAGAACAGATGAACCAAGAAAATGGAAAGTCAATGGAAATCATAAATACCTCCTGATTGCATGGAGTTTTCCCAGTCAATTTTCAAAAGGAGCCGGGAACGTCTGATCTCTCTGCCCCACTCTAATTAGGTTGAAAGGCAAATCCTTCCAAAAAGGGACGCATGGCTTGAGGTTACCCGTTGCAGTTGTGGAGTCTGCTGTGAAGTTGCAGGTTTCTGCATGCTTCAACTTCCCAAATTAATGTTTCTTCCAAC
The DNA here is from genome assembly GCF_000687185.1 of Egretta garzetta. NCBI lineage: Eukaryota > Metazoa > Chordata > Aves > Pelecaniformes > Ardeidae > Egretta > Egretta garzetta. The sequence goes on along the minus strand of NW_009258615.1, from coordinate 4,641,488 downwards.
TCGATTATTTTACTGCTTCTCCTTTTCTCTTCATGAGTGTTTTCTTTTTTTCCACCTGAATCAGTATGTTTCCTCCAGCTGTAGCTGCTGCATGCTTCTGCGGGTATTGATCAGGGCAGTCCCTCTGATCAGCTGGAGAGCAAATGACATTACCTGTAATCTCTTCCAATACCATGGCATTGTAAAATATGAGGTTTCAGTACATCAATTAGCTTCAAAATATCATAACTGTATATTAAGAAACAGCAGATACCTATTGCCATATGCTACATTTGTGCCTTCACTATCCTTCCAGACACCCCTGGGGGCATTACAGCATTCCAAGTACAGTTGGAATGTGAGGGTAGTCTGAATACAGAAGGAAGAAGGGTCCTCATAGTGGGGAACATCTCTGCAATAAATGAACATCTTTTTGAATGCATCCTTACTTAATATTGCTGTCTGGGCTAAGATCCTTTTTACTACTAGTAGGACAATAATTTAAATTGCAGTAAAAATAAAGGCTTGTGATTCACCAATATGCCCATAACTTGAATTTTTGAACTAATCTGGGGTGGGGGGGAGGTGGCTTAGGGAGTTGCAAACTACTTCCACTTCTGTAAAAGCTGTTTGTTCATAGCCAGGTGTAGTACTTCTTTGTACTAGTTTTTTTTTTTTTTTTTTCCCTTAAATAAAAATGAACACTGTGCAAACACCGGCTGACTCCTTTTTAATCTGTCAGCACATTCTTTACATCTGTGCATAAACATTATTATCACAAACTCAGAGTGTTACTGCAAAAATTATCAGAGTCCTCAAAATGTACTCTCTGCAGCTTCCATTGGAATACAACTTCAATGTGCTAATGTGAAAACAAGCAAGCTTTAGGAGGAAAAAAAATAGGCTTTTCATTTTCACAGAAGGTTAGCCAGGGTTTCCTTCACTATCATGTGTATGTACGGGGTAAACATTTTGTATTTGGTAGAGTATTGTCTTCTGACATATAGTTGGCCTTGATAACGTTTCCTATTGTGTTCACTTAAAATATTAACTGTTGATGAAAAGACACGGCCTGAGGGAGAAGGATACAGGACATGACATATTTTCAGAGATTTTTAAAGATTACCTTTTGAGAACGGAACCTCCAGCTGAGTATTTGTGTGTCTACAGGAAAAAAATACAGTCATCTTTTTCATGTTTATAGGGATGACCTTTCATGTTATAGTATAATGCTTTGAAGCACAGTTATTTTTAATTGCTTTATATGCCTATTGAGATCATTCTGTGTGTCACTTTGTTATATACAGCACTGAGTCACATATGTTTGGTCAATGAATCTTTTGGTGCCTTGATATTTATGTTGAAGTCTGAGCAGGAGTTGTGGCAACATTGTGTTCTGGGTTTTGCTGGTGGTGTTTTTTTTGTTTGGTTTTTTTTTTTTTACTGTCACTCTAGCTGTATACCTAATGAGGTGACTGAAAGAATTAAAAATGACAGATTGTTTTGGCTGCAGTGGGGCTGTCTGAGCTGTATTTTCCTACAATACAGCTCAATAAACCCAGCCTGTGGAAAGCCCTCTGCACGTGATTCATTGCTGCAGCAAGGGTCCTGCTGGAGGTTTAGAGAAGAGCGGGCGGCGGGCTGGGCGGCAGGGACCGGGGGCTGCTGTCAGCCAGCGGCCAGCGCTGCTCCGGGGATGCACGGGGCTGGCCTGGCCACACAGAGCTGCTCCCAAAAACGTCTAATGAGGAGTTGTGCGAGTTGGCTAACGCACACGTATTTCTGTCCAGACACCTTGCAAAACCGTAGCTTCCAGCCCATAATGCTTGGGGAAGTGTGGCAGCATCTTCTGCGGGCGGCCCCTCCGAGCCCGGAGGCGGCGGAGACGCGGTGGTGTAAAACAGCCGTCGTGGGGATTCGAGGCAGCCTCTGCGTCTGCAGTAATAAACGCCTCGGCATCCATGCGCTGTTTTGCTGCCGCGTGTCTGGTGGAACAATAAAACCTATCAGAAGAGATTCCTCAGGACAGAATGGTTAACTACAGGTGTTAGACTGATAGCTGGTATAATTAAGAAAAAAGATCTGTCATTTCACAGACTGTGCAGAATAAATTCCAGATATCCGTGCGTAATCTTTCAAAGTGCCTTTATCTTCAGAGCCGGCGAGGGTGACCACAGAATACCCTGAACCCAATTATGTACTTTCTGATTATCATATTTTTATTTCTCAAGACACGGGCTAATAAGAAAGATCAAAAAATGTTTGAACCAGAGTAATTTCAAATGTCAAGAACTAGTTATTCTTACAACAAGCTCCCAGGTCTTGACAATGTAAGCTGTTCTCTGTTTGGTTTGATTCCTCTTGGGGAGTGGAAATGAGGGACTAGGGGATTTAAAGTGACTTTGTACTGTGGAAACAACACATGCTTTTGAGACCTGCATTTGACACCACCTTTGAGGTGGTTTGTTTCTTCTTTTTTTTTATTTCTCGGAGTATGGGGTGTGTGGGGGGGGGTTTCTTCTTTTTTTTAATTTATTTTTTTCTTTTTCTTTTTTTATTTTTCAGAGAGGAAGCTGCAGAGGAATTGCAGCCTATCACCATCGGGGAGTTTCTATTCAGTTCTTTGGATCAGAAGAACTTAATCAGGTAAGAGTCTGCGGTAAGGAAGAATCCAAAAGACAAAATCCACATCAGAAATTTACTGTAGGAGGAAAAGTAATTTTGCCAACAATATGAGCAATAAAAAGGGGCGGGCAAAGAGGTGGATTCCTCTGCAGTAGGAATAAAAAAAATTTCAGCTTTCCAAATGATTATTTGAAAAAGGACTCAGAGGGTACCTGTTTTTATTCTCTCTACAGTTCCTCATGTTCAAGGAGCAGTACACGTATGGATGGTAAGGAGAACCATGCGGTTCCCCACAGATGATGTTCTGCACATGTAATTTGCTACAGGGGAGGAAACAGCTTGAGCCTAAAGGTCTCTAGTTTTTGACTACAAAACATAAAGGTTGCTGCTGTGATCTGCTTCCTTGAGATGATGAGCAGCCATAAATACAGATGAAGTCGGGGGAGCCATACGTACTAACACTGTGTTTTCAGAGAGGGAGTTGGTTTGGTTCTTCACGCTCCAACTGGCTCACCAAGGGAAGAGCTGGGAAGGTGCTGAGTGCTCCACCCTCCCAACCAGGGGCAAAGTACTGCCTGTGTCAGCAAGAGGAAGGAGCTAATTAAAAGGAAAAACTCAGTAATGAGAAAGGTAGCCTTGCTCCCATTAGGACCTGGGTGAAAAAGAGAAAGTGAGAATGATTTCATTTGGATCTTATCCCTAGGCTGGCAATCACACTTGCTATTTATTTGGGTCTTGGACAAACTCACCAATTCTGAAAAGTAAAAATGAAGATGGAAAAACACTGCAAGTAATCATGCAAAGTAGAATTCTGAGGGTAGCTTCAAGACAACAAAACAAAACTGTTTTCACCGAGATCAATCATGTTAGTTTTCTGTTGTTTTTTTTTCTTTTTTTTAGTCCTAATTATCAGTGCCAAGCAGGAATCACAGATTAGACACTATTGAAGCTATTTTTAAGTTTAGCTTATTGAAACCTGTTCTTTTCGATGAAGCTGCTCAGAACAAACTTAGCTTTTAGATTCTCCGGTATATTGCTCATAGTATCCTGAAAGGAAAGGAGCAGATGCGGATAATTCCTCCCGGGACCAAGATCATTGCAAGGAGTTCAGAGACTCACATGCACACATTAAATTAGTCAAGCATTTGAAGGTGGGGTGGAGGGGATCTGTTTCTTGATTATGCAAAAAATTTGCTGCTCAGGGCTTTTTCCCAAAACTCTTTGGATTTGGAAGACCTTTTCTCATTGTGAGGGGATGACAGGCTAAAGGCTCCTTCTGCTCTGATGTAATTTGAAACTGGGTATGGTTTTAGGGAACTACATCCCTGGGCATTTAGATTACAGTTTCATCAGGAATGGCAAATGCTGCATCAAGGTGAGGAGGGATTTTAGACTGTGCCTCCTGGCAAGGTGGCATCCCAGGTAAAATTTTTCATGACAGTGGACCATGGTTTGTCCATCAGGCAGTTTGGGTGGGAGGGAAAAGTAGAAGGATCAGAAAAAGAGGGACATATTCTTTGAAGGTTATTTGTTTTAATCTCAATTTTGTCTACTCTATGTTTAATAAGAAGGTCCTGAGAAAGAAAAGATGTTAGAAGGGGAGAAGAGAAAGACAGGCAGAGAGAAAAATGCGCTGAGACATGTTGGGGAAGAGCAGAAAATATGAGGATGGCAACTAGATCCAGTCCAAAATAAAAAGCAAGCGTAGCAAGTTGTGAAGTGGTACAAAATAGGACACAAGGAGGGCAGAGAGAAAAAAACCTGAATTAGCAGAAATTTTGTATGTTTCTACACACACCTATATGTGTGTTTATGTTTAATCTCTTTACATCCATAAAATACCCACATTTATCTCAAAAATGCAAACTACACTTTTAAGAAGCTACAGTAAACTAAATGATAGCCTTCAGCTGTGCTTGTGCTCTAAGAGAATAACTCTTTGTCTCCCTTAGCAATTATCATGGACAAATAAAAGTGGATCTGTAGAGTGAACCAGTGTGTATTAACAGCACTATACATATTTCAGGCAAATCTGCTCAGGAAAAGTTGTAGTTGAGCCCTGTAAGCTGAATGGCCATTCCCAGCTGGAGCACACGGTGTGTGCTTACAGGTATATCTCCCTCTTTAGCTTGTTATGAAGCAAGCTGCTTTGAGTGATCCAGGTCCATTGAATGATATAAACCAGTAAGGCACAGTAAGTGGGAATGACAGGAAGGCTCAAATGCTAATGTAGACTTTCTACAAGAGCTTAAGTAAGTGTTCTGTATCCTTTCCATGGTACAGCTTGTATAGCTGTCAGTAAACCCTAAATCCGATGGTTTTGTACAAAGCTTTTCTATGTCACATCTTGAAACTTATTCAAGAGTTACATTATGCTTGTATAGCAGACTAAGGCTCCAAAAGGTTTGTGCATTATTAATGAGACAGTGGAAGTGCTCTAGAATCAGCTTTCATCTAAATAAAGGTGACAATGTTTATCTGTACCCTTTGTATTCATTGTTGTCTTGAGTGCACAGGGCTTCCTGTTCATATGTATGTTATTGATTTGCTGACTAATCTCTTTATCTGATCAGTATTGATTGTAACTCTCAGTCTATAACCTTTAGACATAGTGATATTGTGGCGAAAAAAAACCACAGATGCAAAATAATGAACAAGTTCTGATACTGTTTTTTCCCTCCCAGCAAACAATTTAAGCAAGTTTTATATTTGACAACAAGAAGCAGTATTTTTAGAGAAAAGTGCAAATAGAAGATGAATATACAATCTTTAGTTCCTTAATATAAATTACTTAAGAAGAAATAGTAAGTTACCTTGGGGAAATCAACAGCTTCTTCAATTGGATTGCTTCTGTCACTGCATGGACACAGTCTTGTTTGATGTCCTCCTACCATTTGTCTTGTATGGAGCCTTTTATCTAAATCTAAAGCAATGCAGTCATCACTGCTGCAATTCAATAATGGCTCCACAGGAGCTGTCATCCACAGTTTGCTATTCATCTTGTAAAGCCTTTGAGTTTTCAAAGTATCCACTAAAGTTGGTATTTCAATGCTGTGGACAGATTACTTAAGGTTCTTTTGTATTTTCAAAACAGGTCTAAATTGAGGATGAGCGGATATTGAAATGCCCAACTTATTGTACCTAGGTGCCAAAGGAGACGATGGAACTGTCAAAGAGGTAATTAGATAACCAAACCCACCTCCCAGCTGAAAATGTGGGACTTTGTGGGCTTGAATGGCACTTTGACTCAATACTGGCATTGCCTGTGGGGAATGAGCCCCTTGAAACGAAGGGAAAAAAGACAAAGCGGTGGCAAAAAAATGGGAATTAGCCACTAGCCCCAGGAAGTAAAAAATTATTATGTGATAACAACGTGAAGTATAAGGCACAGAGAGAACTTGTGTTGTTTCTACTCAAGTATAAGATGCCCTTTACTCCATTTGATATAGACTTAGAAAGCAGGGGTCATTTTGGACTGGAAGGTTAGTGGCAATCCTGAAGGAGCTCACATTTATCATGATTCAAGAGCCTGGATGTAGGCAGCTGTTTAACAAGCTGCTGAGATTTAGAACAAGCTGGCTGAGATTTGGGTGGGGTTTTGGGGGGTTGGTTTTGAGCTTCTTTGTTTGTTTTTCCAGACACGATTTTACCTGGCCCACTCTAAACATGTATTTTATCTGTTAACCTTTTGTTTGTTTGGTTTAAGCAAAAGTGTAGCCATCTTTGGACACTAATCTGGGATAATTTAGTACAGAACAAGAGATGAAGTGTATTCTTTGAGAGTGAGAGTTAGCTTGGGTAAGGAATCAGTATTCTTACCTGAGCTGAGCTTTGGACAGGACACTAAATTTTTATATGGCCTTTTCTCACAAGAAGTACCATGGTTTGCTTAGTTTACATAGATTGGAGTTTTACGTGAAGAAAATAATCTCTGTAGGAATACTTCACACTGAAAGGAAGACAGCTTCCTCTGTCAGAACCAATGCCACTTCCATCATCATCAAGTCCATCTGTATTGAAAAGCAAAGAAAAATATTTCACTTTTTAAAATTTCCCCAACCCAACCCTATGAATTTATGAGATTGCTTTAAATTCAGGGCTCTTTGCCTGTTGCCTTTTTGGGGGCAAGAAACATAAATAGCTTACTGCGTGGTTTCTCAGAGTATGCACTAATGTTAAATGGCGTGGGAACATGGTCATACAGAACAGTTTGCCTTGTCCCTACCCTCTGCTACAGAAGAGGTGCAGATGGGTGACTTGGAGGCAGTGTCCTGAGCTACTGACCGGCTCTGCCCTTGACAGTCCCAGTGTTGCCACAGGAATCTGCACGTTGGTGCTGGCGTCCTGTATTGATCTGCAGAGGTCCTGGGAGGCTCTGTAGGCACAGCTCAGAGTGGGGACGATTTCTTAACGCTATCGAAATACAGCCCTGCTCTGCCTCTCTATTTCGCTGTCTCCTTTCCCTGAGCTAAATCGTACCAATTTCCCTGCCCAGAGCTCATTGCAGCGGCAGAGCTATGACTCACCTGGTAGTTTCTGAGACAGCCAGGCATTCCCCTCTAAATCTCTTCATCCCCTTCAGCCTATTTTTAAATGCTTGGCCTCTGTTCTTAAGTGCTGGTATTGAACAAAATGTAAATATAGTGCAACCTCTGGTTTTAACCTTGGCCTTGATCCTCCTCTTATTCTAGTTAAATGCAATAAAAAAGAAAGGTAACATAAAGATGTATATTCTTTTTTTAAAGATGTTTATAATTCTTTAAAATGCATGAGTCAGCTAAGCATTTAAAAGTAAAATATAGATATAAAATTATTCAGACGGGGTGATATAATATAGAATTTAAATTGAGCATATTTTAGCAGCACTGGGAAACCTTACCCCAGAGCTAATAATGTAATAGATCTATCTCACCAACAACTTGGAACTTGCAACAGAGTTTTATCCACAAAGGAGAGTTCTCTGGCCTACTTTATTAAATACCTTAGAGGACTTTGCCTGTAAGATTACTTTTGAACAATACAATTTATTAAAATCTCTGTTCTTACTTTTCCTGCTTTTTCCTGCTGAAATTTTACCAATTTTCTATGAAAAAAAGAAGTATAAACAAATCCAACAGGCTAAATAAACGTAATTCAACAAATGTTTCATCAAACAGGTATATAGGGAAAACATCCTATAGTTTATTTTTCACCATCTCTTGTATACTCCTGTTGACATGTCTGCCTCTTTTGATATGGTGCATCAGGCAAGCTGCGTTCCAGATTAAGAGTATTTTTTCAAATCTGAGCAGAGCTGGAAATTTAATTGAAAAATTACCCATTAAAGATGGTCCTAAAAAATAAAAAAAAAAGAAGCAAATTGATATACTGTTGTTATTTCTTATAAATGAGAATAATTTCAATTTTGGTTAACAAATCTTAACGTGCTGAGTGCAATTACAAATCATTGCAAAAGGTTGCAGGCAAGGGTTGAAGCTACATCACCTTATAATTTACTTGGGATGGACATGCATATTTTGGTGACTGTTGTTCAGCGATAGTTTACATTACCATACCACTGTTGGAGGTGTGAATATTTAAATCTATTCACTAACTAGGATTTTACATGAAGTAAAAATAACAGAACTCAATATAGTGATGTTAATTAATAGGTATATCTGAGGTTTCTGCTTAGATTCAGTTATATATTCTAGCATTTACCTTGGAGTTCTTATGTAATTCTGTTTGATCTGAGAATTTAAGTTCATTCCATTTAGTGGGAGATGTTAGATATTCAACAATAATAATTACTATTTTTAAATTAGGCCATTTATGTAAGTAGTAGGGCGCAGAGCTGGCAAATAACTTTAGGCAGCCATTTTTGCAAGAAGGTGCAAAGGATATCACAAACCCACTTTGTTTCTGGACACTTGCCCTTCTCAGGTGCTGCCTACTTGCCAAATTCAAGAAAAGCAAATTGACACGCGTGAAAAATGTAGAAGTCTAATTCTAGAGAACAAAAGTAGGAAATTCATATCACTTATTAGGCAATGCCAAAATCCAGGTGCAGACAACTAAACTGTCACAAGAAAAATATCTAATTAACATGTAACTCATTCCCTGTATAATTCCCTGTATATGGAGAGGCGCTAATGTGATAAAGGACTCTACCATGAAAAAGAAACGAAACAGATGAAATTTCCATAGCCATTGTCATAGCCAATCCAATTTAGAAAGAGAGAGGAAGGTATTTGATCTGACATTAATAACATTCATTTACCTGTAGCTGATGGGAAAAAACCCAAAGCAAATCAAACAGCTTAGGAATACCAAGACATGAAGAAATGATTGAAGGTAAGGGAGTGTGTTTGTGTGCATGTGTGTGGGCAGTAGGTTCAGAGACATGGGATTAATTATGAAGTGGGAAGACATACAGTCAAAGGTGAGCATATCTTAGAACTCCACCTAAATGGCTATCCCAAAGAAAGATGGGAAAGAATACTTGACTTGGAAATAATTAAAAAATGCTGGAATTCCTTGTACATATTAGATGGTAAACGTAATTTTTAAGAATATAAGATTACAAAATTATATATACAAATATCATCAAATTAGAAACTACAGTGGAGGTAGAGAATTAAAGACAAAAGACTTTTAAAGTCTTTAAAGACTTAAAGTCTTTTTACTCAGATTGGGAAACCCTTCCTAGTCTGGCCAGTGCTAGACAAATAATAAAAAGTCAACAGGGACAGACTGGAGTGTGCATAGGTGTTTTAGAGGTGTTTAACTAAATCCTTGAAGAGGGCTGTTGACGTGACCCTCCTGTGAACAAGGGCTGTTGGGACGTGCCCACCGGAGGAACCTGCCCTCCGGGGTGGAAGGTACTGCCAAGGAAATGTTGTGGGCAGCTGCTTCACCTGAGGAAAGAATGAAGCTACAGTTTGGGGGCTTTGGAAGGAAAAATGCGAATTTCCTGAGAAGTAACTCAGAATATTTCACAAGCATAACCTCAAAACAAATGAAAGGTATTTATGAAATAGAAAATAATTTGGACACCTTACATTAGTTTGGAATATTTTTTTTAACACAGTTTTGTGAGGAAAAGCTTTTGCATTGTTGGAACACTTAATAGTTTCAATGTGTTTTATTCCAGAATATAACGAAAAACATTTTAAAAAAATGTGATTTACGTTTTACCTTACTGTGAATGCAGTTTTAGCTTAGGGGGAAATGACAAAGATCTAAAGCAATTTGTATAAAAAACCAAACCAAACCAAAGCAACAACAAAAAATGCTGCTCTGTAGCTAGGCTACAGTGTTTTAGTCTTTGGTAAAATTTAAATACAAAGCAAATATTCAAACCTATATTTCTGGTGAGTTTTTGGTGACCTGTTAATGCATTTGTACATCAAAAGGTTTGAAATGGGTCCTCTGTTTTATCACAAACTCTTTTGCACCGGAATAATGCCTGGTTAGGTGCAGTACTGATCTCTAGGGCTGTTCCCATACTAATCGCTTGTGGGACCTCATTGGGGGACTGTCAAAGAAACAAAACTCCCAGCTGAGAGGGTGCAGAGCTGAAACAGGAGGCAATGAACTGCGGTGCCAGCTCTGAGGCCAGACACAGTGTCCCATGTGTCTTCCTCTGCACAGTGATGGAAAAACCCCATACAAATAGGAGGGAAAGGATCAGTAACAATAACCCCCTCAACAAAACTGTTTGCATATCTTGGGTTAGATGACTAAATATGTTTCCTCCCTATGTTTATGCTTTTTATAGTTAATGCCTTCCTTGTGATTTTTAAGAGTCGAGAGTTGAGTTATACAATTTAAAATTGGAGCAATGCAACGTTTCAAAATAATATTCCAATGTAATGAAATGAGATGGTTTAGTAGTCTACAGTTTAACGTGGAAGCTTATACACACGCTCACACACATGTACAAAGTCAATGTACATGCATTCATAATTATTTTGTAACTATGTTTTGCTCCTCTCTCCTCTCTGTATTTTCAGTGTCACATTGTCATCTTTGCCTCCTTCAGAAATGAAGCCATTTCTAATTTAGAGCTCAGGTTTCATATTCTCATAGTTCCCAAAGCTTGAATGTGTTTTTGCTTTTGGTACTACCTCTGTGCACAGAGGCCTATTGAAATAACAGGGACTCCTGAAGTCAACAGCACCATCAGGTCCTAGGGTGACCCATTCAGTTGTTCCTTTTCTGTATTTTTCTCTGTATCACTGGCAGTACAACACCATCCCTCTTGCTCTCATGTGCCATATGCAAAAACTCAGATACACTTCATATTTAGGGTCTTGGAGCAGGAGCATCCTGTCTCTGCACTGCACCTGGGAAGAGTATCTCTGAACTGGGATGCAGGCCGCAAGCAGTCCCTTTGCAAAGTCTATTTCTCTGCTGCAGTGTTTTTGCTGCCTGACTTCTTGTTCCCGGGCCATTTTTCCCTGCAACCTAGGGCTGCCTGCAAGGAGGAAAGCAGGTTGCTGAACTTTGCCATTGCTTTCTCAAACTACACAAAAGCCAAGCAAAATATTCCCAAAATATTAATGAATATTACTGTTTGCTTATATTAAATTAATCTCATTGTCTGACACTGGCTATTAGCAGAGGTTAGAAAAGAGTACAAAAATGCCTCATTTGTGAAAAAACACGTGAATCATAAAAATTAAGTATAAGCTAGAGGTTTTGTGATGCACATTGCTGCAGAAGCGGAAAAGCCCCAAGAGTCACTGATTTTCTAATGAATGCCATGGAGGCATGCATCCATGACATGGATTGCTTCCTCGTGCCCTGAAACACCCGTGACACCACTGGTGACATTAGCAGTTGTCCAAGGCTTCCGTTGTGTGTACTGCTGCACTCATCCAGGCTGACACTCCGGGTTTGTCATTGCGTACGATACACACACATCCCCTGTCAGCCCCAGCTGTAATATTTACACAACAGATTGGATTAGAACATTCGCAGGAGCCTGTTATGAATACCTCTTCAGATAATTTTTGTGGAAAAACTTTTGTTTGTTGATTAGCTAGATACTAGCCTCCAATACGGTATTTTTGGGCGAGGTTATTTGGAGACTGAAAAGGTCGGGGGGAATTCATATACCTCTATGAGGTGTCTACCTGGTGGAATATTCCTCCCACTCTCTGAGGTGCCAAGGCAGAAGCTGGCTCCAGGGCAGGAGCTGTGTAACTGTGCAAGCACAGTGCTGAGCTGGAGACAGAAGGTCCTGCTAAGGGTGTTGTAAGCTAATGAATGCAGACCTTATCCTGCTGGATTTAAAACATAACTTTTTAAATAATACAAGCCAAAGTAGAAAGTGAAAATGATAGACCTGCCCTTCAGTTGTGTTGTAAATTTTATACATGACTGAACTTGGAGCGCTCCTTGCAGTTCCTTATATTGCCAGTGTTGTTTCTTGCCTCTTAAAGGTCTGCTCCGAGTCTCAGGTCTCACACTTAATTGTTTGTAATTATAATTAGAATGTAAGTTCCTCATCTTCCCATGTGGTCATGAAGCCAGGAACATCTCTGATCACAGCAAACTCCTACAAAAGGATAATTATATTTTTAAGGAAGCGGATAAAGGAAAAAACCTGCTCTCAGGATGGAATCTTGTACAGTCTTGAGTAAATGATAAATTGGGGGTTAATATCAGGGGAAGTAATGCCAGATTTTAACAAGACCAGTGAAGCACAGTTTAATCCAGAAAGACCAAGTGCAAAAAATAAAAAATCCTGTGTTTGAGACAACAGACCTGATTTGTTCCCAGGGTGAAATTCGCCTCTGCAAAGGGTCCTGCCCAAAGCCTCTATAAATCCCTTCTTTCAAAAGCTTAAGCAAGATCCAAGCAGTGACCAGCCTTTATGTTGTCCTTATGCACATGCATAGATTTCATCTCTGCGAGAAAACTGTGGAGGTTTGCAATTGGCTTCAGTGGCAGCAGAACAGTGACATTTTTTAAACCTCTTTCCCCCTCTCCCCCCCCCGCAAAACTCTTTCTGTAAAATGTAAGAACTGGTTCAAATCATCTCCCTTTTCTGTGGTTCAAATCATCTCCCTTTTTCCGTCCTCATATGTATTTTGCAGGGGAACCATACTGAGAATTATGTTTCCAGCACAGAGAAAATTAAAAAAATATTTGAGGTGATTTCTGGGAATTTATTTTGGTTATCAGGCAGCTTTAGGTTATTTGATCAACTGCACCTGAATCTTGTCTTGATGTGAAAATTTAAACAAATATTTTTGTCAGCAGAGAAGGATGCCTCCAGCAACAAAAGGCATGTTTGATGCATGCTTCTGACTCTTTTCCTATCTGCTCCAATTTTTTGTGTCAGATCCACACAGCCAGAAGATCTGGATATCCTTTCTTCAGATTTTCAGTTAGCTGCAGTGAGTAAAATAATGCCATGCCAAGATTATCTGTACTGAAGATGATGAAAGCTGGTTCTGTAAAAAGATTTCTTAGGAAATGGTGCTCTGCAAACTTTTAACAGATCTCTAGAAGAACCTGTGCCAAAAACCAGTGTGCTCTGGTTTTGTCTCTCCTTCCATAATGTGGCTAACGTTAACTACCTGAGTGTTAATTTTAGTTTCTTTTCTTCTCTTTCATCAACTGGATGTCAAGATGATGTCTATATTTCATGCACATGAAGCAAATGGGGAAAGTTTCTCTGTGGATACCTTTTCTGCTTTTTAATAAATTCTTTCTTTTGCCTGAAGAGAATTAGAAGCTGGCTTTTGACCTCCATTAATTTTTTTAATTTAATAGTTCTCAGCATGCATTGATAAATATTATTAACCGTACTTTGTACTGCAGCATTTCCATTTCCTCTTCCTCCAATGCTTTCTCATTTGCTGCAGCAGGTGCCCAGTTAAGAACAGGTTAGGAAAAGCAGAGGGAATAAATAGAGGAAATCTGGGCCCATATCCTGCCTCTTCCCCAAATATAAAGTCTTAACATGTCTCCATCTACAAGGTTGCTTTATAACTGACTGCTTCTCAAAGCAAAGCTATAATTATAAACGAAGGGTTATTTGATAGCTTTCTGAAGGCAAAAAATACCATTTAAAAATCCTGTAATTTAAAAATGATCAGAAGTGTTTTCCGACTGCGATATCCTGGGTAGCTATTGCATGTGCAGATTTTCAGCCAGACTGCGCTCACTTCATTCACCTTGATTTTTGCAGGGCTGCTTCTAGAGCCAGGTAAATCCCTTTTAGAGTAACATCCTCCAAATCCTGCCTTTAATATCTCGGTTCTTTCAGCAGATCTTCCAATTTACCCCAATACTAAATAATTCAGCTCCAAAGGTGGAAGATACTCTAAGCTTACAGCATGTCCTGAAGTCAAGCTGTAGTTGCCACCTCTGAATGGCAGCACAAGCCGTCAGACTTAGAACCTTCCTATGGGCCAGGTAAAGCAAGCAGTGTATGCAAGTCCAGTAGCTGTCTGTTCATTTGCTACTAAGGCAAATAATTCTTTGTTTGTTTATTAGAGATAGGAAAAAAGTGACACCTGACAGGTATTGTTAAGAGGCTATCCCCTTACCAGTCCTCTGGCTAAGCATTTATCATGCAGGAACAATTGGCCCCTCTAGTGGAACCAGAAATGTACTGCAAGTTGTGTTTATGGTTACTTATAATTAACAATGCAAATCGAGCCACAGGTTTTTTTGCAAGAGCCATAACATGGTGACTCGCTTGCATAGTGTCGCAACATGAAGCGAGCTTTTCTAAAATGCCCTATTGTAAATCTTCAAAGTGAAGGCCCCCTTTTTTGACGATGTCCAGAAAAGATAAAAGAAGAGAAAAAATGTCAGCCCTCCTCCTTATAACTTCCTTTGTGCTTTTCAAGGCACAGTGTCTATTTTGCAACCGTCTCCTTTTCAATGCATTTTTTTTTCTCTAGAGGCTGTATGAATATTGTACAATGCCAAGTACAGCTATTGGCATTTCACAAAGAACCTGGAATAATAAGTAAAAAGGATATGCCCCTAACCATGCAAAAAGACTATGCTTGTTCGGGTGTCATTTACATCAATCGTTTTTATCTTCTTTGCTGCATGCATATCCCAAAATATTTTCAAGTGCAGGTGGTTGTATGACAAATTTGAACCCTTTGGCAACAAGCTTGGCTTTTTTGGTTAGCCCTTCTGAGCCCCTTAGAAGCAGTCTGTGGGTTGAAAATCCCTTACTTACATTTTACCACATAGATTGTTTGATTCAGATAGTTAATGACTGGGAAATAATTAAAAAAGTGTTTAATGGAATTTAACAACAATGAAGGATAATTTTGCATGAAAGTTTTTACAAAGATTACTGTCTGAGGCAATGGATTCAGAGTACTTTTCCATAGAAGAAATGGAAAATGTAGACATGAATAGAATGAAGTAAGGAAGAGCAAGTCACGCGCAGAGCACACTCACACCCTGGTTTTTCTTCAAAAAGCTCTTTCATTCAGTTCCTTCCTGGAACTCCTCCTTTGTTTATCTGTCACCACTGGCTTTGCCCACATCCTTTAGCATTTGAATTGCTGCTTCATGCTTTTCATTCTGTCTTCTTGCATCATCTTCTTTGGCATTTGGTAAAGCTAGAGACACTAATGGCATTAGATAGAAAGGTAAAAGGTAAAAAAAAGAGGAGATAACTTTGCTCACACCAGAGAATCTTGAATCAACACATGCACACACATCCTTCTCCAAAATGCACAGCCTGGTTTTAACTGACCAGTAAAATAGTCCATAGGTTTCCAAGACAGTTTTCTTGGCTGGCTGAAGAGCACATTTTGATCAAACATTCATGCTTTTTTGTCGTGTTGGTGCTCCTTATGACTGTAACATTTTTTAAAGAATATGAGATACATCAAAAAGGGGCAGTGAATCTACTCATCTGACAAACCTTAGGTGTAACAAATCATTCCCTAAGAGTTTAGTGCTCCAGAAAATGCAAAATTAAGGCAGTCAATGCTCATGAAAATGGCTGTCTCAGCCTTGTAACATATAGTTTGTGAACAAAATTGTGTGTTTCCCTCCACTGAACTCAGAGCATGGCATGGTGAAGCTGGAAGCATCAGAAGCCCACAAAATGCTTCATTTTTATAGACTTCTATAAAAATAAATTGATCAATTAATTATTTACCCCCAAATGCCTACAGTCCTGTAGGAGCGCCTCTTCAGGAGCAACAGCACATGGCGTAGCTGGCTCTATAGGCAGGAGGCTTCTCAAGGGGGAAAAAGGGAATACTAAAGTCAGGTACTTGTCAAATTACCCTTAAAAAATCTTTGCGTTGTAGGGCAATGAGTGTGAAATAAGAATAAAGAGAATTTCCAAGTGTCTCGAATGCAGAAAGGGATGTGCTTTGATGAACAGATGAGTAAACATCTCGACAGGGAAACAGCACAAGTTTAGTGGTCCAATAGGTCTGGTTCAACACAGACTTCAGTGATCCATTTTTCGGTGTCTATCCCAGATGTTTGAGAACACACAGACACACACATATGTAAAGGGTCCTCTAATAAGAAGGGTGTTATAAAAAAAATAAAATCTTAATGCAGGTTTATACCTTATTCCACTTAACCATTTATATCTCCCCACCTTATTTTGTCTTTAAGTTTTGTTTATGCCACAGAACATACACATGAAAGGTCTGTGATTTTCCCATTGACAATAAGGTCATTATGATGTCCATAGGAATATCTGTCACATACTATTTTTCTACAAATCACAACATGATAAACTATAATGATGCCTTTTAAGATGTCATAGTATGAGATGTTAACAAGTATTTTGGGAAATCTAAATGGCAGTGTCATTGGCAGGATACTCCAGATCAGCAACTCTGTACTGTCAGAGGATCATGTCTTTCTTCTATTTCCCTCCCTCCCTCCTTCCCTTCCTCCCTGCTGTCCTGCCGTCCTGCCTTTATTTCCTTTCTCTTTTTCCTTCTTACCTTCTTCATTAAGTCATAAAGCTAGGACTGCAGTTATTCCCATATAACTTTTGTTCCTGCAGTAACATCTGCCAAAACAGAGCATTAATACTTGCATAAAATTTCCCAGTACAGGTGCAGGTCTCTGATAGGGAACCCCATAAATGAAGATCTGTAAGTCTGGGGCAATCCATATTATTTGGAAGAAAACCAGAAATAAATAGAGAAAGAGAGGGTGTAAAATATGTTTGTCTGATACTGGCTGCATTTTGGATTCCAGCCAGATGATTCTTTGTCTCCATTTTTGCTTCTGTAATTCCCACAACTGCACCAAATATCTGGACACCACTGCATTCTGGTTTTATACACATAAAAGAGATTGCCTCTCTAAGGAATGTTTGTTTAAAAAAAATCACACTAAAGCTTAATATTAGTAGTTATTGAAACACTCCTGAGTCCAGTCAAATCACAGAGCTAAAGAATTCAATGTCTTATCTATAAGAGATAGCTCTGAACTGTAACGACTGTATATATATTCTACAGCTGTCAAGAAAAGATCCGACATCAGTCCAAGATCAAATCAGAGATAACATCAAATCTATATCAGGAAATAAAAGAAATACAAATCCTTGAAGGGCAGGTGTAAATTGGATAAGCCCAAATCCTGTAAGACTAAGAGAATGCAAAAGGTATTCAAAGGCAAGAGCCAAAATTTAGGGTTCTGTATACCAGAAAAGTATTGTATTATATATTATAACCACACGTGAGAGAATGTTAGGCAGAAAGATTTGACTTCAGTGCGTAGTCAAAGAGTTGATGTATTTAAAAAAGAAAAGCAAGAAGAAATTCAAGCAGAACACTAAATCAAACTTAACAATAGTAGGAATATAGAAATTATAGGTAGGGCAAGGTACTACTGTAAATCTTGTATGGGAAAATGAAGCTAGGAAATTCATCTGTTGCGGACAAATCAAAGCCAATGTTTGACATCACATGTAGACGTAAATTTTAGGTATGTGTATCTACAACAGTGTTGCTTGTGTGTTTAGAAGCAGCAAATTCATTTATAAATTGGAACAGTAAGCTAGAGAAGCCAGTAAGATAGAAGCCTGAAACTCAGAATAAAAATAAATCAGTTTTGTTAGCCCCTAACAGATTGAAATCCTGGCAGGGTAGAAGAAATGCAAGGGCCCTGCTGTGAGACTGAGGCAGGCTCCACAGATATCTGATGAAGGTAAATGCTAGTATACTAATGAACCATTTGTGCCTGAAGGACTGATGTTGGAAAAGTTAAAGTTGTTTATTATGTTTAGCAGAACTCTACGAAGCCTGTAAGGATTCTGATGGCACAAGAAGAGGACATCAGCATCTTTACTCCATGTATTCATAAATCCAGGACTGAAAATAAAACAAATCACATGCCTGAAAAAGACTTCATGAGGCTATCTTGCCGCTGGATGGGAGGATCAGTGGTACCTGTCTGTTGTTTTGGGCAGATGTTAGTCTAATCTGTTTTATCGGAACTTACAGTGCTGGCAACTCCAACACCCCAATTTTATGAAACTTGATGTCATAACAATTCCAAATTTATCTAGAACATTTTATTTATTAGAATAATTTATTTTAGAACATTTCTAGCCTAGTCTAGTCTAGTCTAGTCTAGTGTATTTCAGGTCATCAACATGCTGGCAGTCCTTCCCCGCTTGGTGCCATAATAATCATTTTTCTAGAATTCCAGTCACTAGTAATAGAATCACAGAATCACAGAATGGCAAGGGTTGGAAGGGACCTTGGGAGATCATCTAGTCCAACCCTCCTGCTAAAGCAGGTTCACCTAGAGCATGTTGCAAATATTATATATATAAAATACAGAAATATTGACTGGTACTGGACTGAGGACAAACCCTTGTGGAAGTATAACACAAATATGGCAATAAGATATTGACATTTCCTCAAAAATATCCATCTTATCTAGATTCTGTGAATACCTTTATCTCTGCAAATAAGTAGAAGAGCTACTTACGAAAGCTGAAAAATTGTGTTCTTGACCTGTCCAACAAATAGCTTTTCTATTATGCTCAATGGGAAACTATTTTTTTTCTGGTTTCCTTTGATGACCTCTAAAGGTTCCTTCCAACCCAAAACTTTCTATGATTCTATGAATACTCAGGTCCTTAAAGAATTCTATCTTCTGACACCACAAGTCCCTTTTTAAGTGCATTTCATTTTGATTCCATGCTTTTCTCATTTTTGGCCCTAAACTTGTGCTGTAGTTTTATATTTATGCGTAGTTTCTAACATAAATTCTCTTTCTGTAGATTAGGTTTGAAATCTCATGTTCAAATTTATATCTCAAACTGGTGTTGTAGTGTGCTTGCTAGCTTTCCTCTCTGCTTGTGTTGTAATATTATGTCTGAAGCATCTGCTGGTTCTCCTTGAACATCATTCTCTGAGACCAGCATCACTGGACATCTCATCGTATCTTTTTTGAAATCTATTGGTTTTATTTGTTCTATCCCTCTCCAAGCATTTTAAATTCTACCATTCCATGCAAATGTTCATCTCTTAATTCTCTGTTAGAATAGAATCATAGAATGTTTTGGGTTGGAGGGGACCCCTAGAGGTCATCTAGTCCAAACCCCAGTCTCTGTTGGCTAGAGGCATTTTCAGAAAGCTCATCCCTCCTGTTATTTTCCTCTTCTTCCATGTGACAACTTGTCTCACCAATGCATTCATGGACTTGCTGGACAGCTTGTGTTCTGGCATTTTACTTTTGCGATAGATACTTGTATAGTTACATCACCTACAGCTTGCATGTTATGGTATACTAAAACAGAACTCTCCTGCCTATGGGCCTGTATGAGAAGCAGAAAACCCTGTGCCTTGGTAGCATATAAAGTCATTCAAAAGAAAAAATAAAGGAGAAGTATTTCTGATTGATGTAGTAGAGAAAATCAGTAAGTGTTTGCCTTATATAAAAATAAAGTCTAATAATACCCATGCCCAATTTGGCTTGAATCTCTTAATTTTGTAACACTGGTTTAAAAATTATCATTGTGTCTTCTGTGGTTTTGGATGGTGATTAAGCTTGCAAGGAAAAGGAGCCTAAATTCCAACAACGTTTGTAATTTATTAAAAGCCAAGGATATTACTGAAGTCCTGACATTCATGATCCTTCAGTCCTTAAATTGCTAAAAATCACTCTAATAAGATTCATGACTCACACCAGTATTATAATTATTGGTGCTAATTTTCCTCAGACCTGCTATTGACAAAGTATATGGACCAAATTAACCTCTGCAATCAGTTAAATTCCTCACTCTGTTTCTCTAAAGATGGATGTGAACCACTGTGTAATGTAACTCATAAAAGGGCACTCATTTAAGGTAGTGCTTACAGTTTAAGCACTGGATGACAGTTCTAGACTTGGAAATATTGGAGTAGATCCACGGATTCTATTTAACTTCTTAAAGTGACAGTAATTGAGGATCATAATTGTAGCATTGACTATACAGAGAAAAACAGAAGCATATGTGCACAGAAACACAACAGTTGTTCTTGAAGGCTTAGGTCTGCTAAACCAGTTGCCTTGAACAAAAGTTAACAGCTATAGCTAGTAAGGAATTTTACAACCTTTTCCTCTTCACTTAGCCCTGACTAGAGGCTGGGAGAAGGTACTAAGTGGTGTGGTATTTGGGTGGGAAAAAAAAAATCAGGTAGAATAGATGGCAGAAAACCTTCTCTTATTTTGGTTCAATATGCAGCATATCCATACAAACAAAAAACGTGGGTTTTTTTCCAAAGCAAGAAGAGTATAAGGAAGGGTCCCAATGCATTTCCTCAAAGGAAAACATCTTTTTTAATCTGACAGTCTTCCTCCTACATTATCCTTAAGGAAGCCAATCACCCTGGAGAAGTGCCTATACATAGGCACTTAAAATCTTTTAATCTTTTCCTAAGCAGGTGATACACTCACTAGTAGCAGAATATATGACACTCATACAGTACTTCTGTTGACTTGGTTAACCCATTATTCACTGTTCAGTTATTTCACAATAGTTTTTCTCTTGGAAGTTCTTCTCTGTAACAAGTAATAAGTTTCCAAGGTTTGACTTCTTTATATAAAGGTTATGTGCAGGATTCTTTTGTTAGATTTCCCCAGGACAGTCCATATTCTAAATTCATTAAGAAATACTTTTCAAATAAAAACAGAACAAACAGTATGCACAACCTCTTTTGCACAGCTAGTGGGAATGAACTATTTAACTATAACTTTGATAAGTGCTTCTCCTGCAATTGTGCTTCAATCTACCTTTAAACTGTTAATCCAAGAATACATACATTTGCTTTTGGCGACAGCATGAGAAATGGAATATGTAAACCTGCTTTTAGTAGAGAATTTGCCACAAGGTTCTTAAGCTTTCATTGGCTATTTTGTAAGTTCAAGCAGCTTGCGAACAGTGGCAGAAAAATCCCTTCAAAAGCATTTTCCTAACTCCAACCCAATTGTTTAATGCCCAGAGCAGTTCTAATCAACTTCCTTTTTTACCCCTTTCTTCATACCTGAAGTCCAGAGAAAATGAGGACAATGGTAGAAAGAATTCATTATATACATATTAGTGTTATGAAGTCAGGAAACAGGATTAATCATACCCAAAATACCCAGAAGAAAGTGTGTTTATAATCCCTGTACATTCTCATTAGCCACTTGAAACCAGTCTGTGGAAATCTCTAATTGGGGAAGAAATTCTATACAAAATCTTTGCCCCAGAATTGACTGAATCAGGGCTCTAGGGGGAAAACAACATGATTAGTTTTGGCAGTTAGGCTCAGCTGAAAGTCTGAATAAGAAAACAAATTCCCTTAAAGAATATTGCTGCTGTTGGCCTAACTCAGAGCACACCTCTAACTGTGGTATGGACATCCTTACAGAAATCAGTGAATCATTTGCAGTGTATTTCTGAGTCCAAGGGAAAAGGCTCAGAGGTTATTTTTTGCCTTTCTATTCCTATGAAGGTTACAGTAATCACAGTCACCTATTAACAACTTTCTCCTTACTTTAGCATAGCCTGCGCATGAGGTAGACTTCAGTGATATCTAAATCCGGACTTTTTTCTGAGTTTACTTTTTGAGAAGAAACCTTTCCCCATCATGGTTGCTTCTCTTGAAGCAATCTCTTCATCTGACCAGACTCTAGGAAATTTAAGAGGCGAGAACTGCACCAAATGTATCTGACTACATAGATAGCCTTTGAAGCTCTATCTCCATTCTCCAGCATCTCTCTGTCAAGTAGTGTAGCTTTTGCGCTCAGCCCAATAAACCTGGGATGGTAGCTCAATATCATTGAGTACACTGTCTGCAATAGCTGTGTTAGCCCAACAGAAAATGGGGAAGCTGCTGAAATGATCTAAATGGCACCAACCTAAGTCCAGGGAGTGCAGCACCATTCTCCTCATTCTGCTCTTCTGTTCCGCTTCCACGGTGGTGGTAAAACACATGAGGAACTTGTAGAGGAAGAACTGGAGAGGAGATCTAGGAAGGTAAAGGACAAAGTTGGGGGACTCTACCACAAGCTAGCAGTGGAAATGCTTCAAATAGATTAATAATGGCAAGGTAAGATGTTTTTAAAGAATCCTGCTGGGATGAGAAAGCTCTGTAGATGTGTAGAGTGGGTAGAGTCAGAGTAAGGACAAAAATTGAAAAAGTGTCATCTCTGAATGGTTGAGAAAGGCAAAGATGGGGCACAGGGACAACTTGGAAAGTTTGTGAGTAAAACAGATGCCTGAAAAAGAAAAAAAAAAAAATGTGAAAGGCACACCAAAGGAACAGAGAATACTTCCATTAGCCCTCTTATGATGTGGAAATGTGAATTGCTGTATTTTCTGGCCAGGCATATGTATGCAAATATATGTAAATTTTATGCAGATTGTATCTTCAGCTTTTTTGATGCCCAATGTAGTCAGGTCTATAATATAGTTATCCAGAAGGAATCAGTGAATTCTTGCTGGCGAGGCAAAAGCATTTGGGTATGGCTGGAGATCAAGTAGTTTTTCTTCCAGTTCTACTTTAATGACTGAAGCAGAGTGAAAAACTCTCTGAATTAGGCCATGTGCTAACTGGAAGTCATCTGTAAAGAGGATCAGAGGAGCCATGTATCTATGCATTGACATAAAGGGATATATGTCTTCTGCTGGGAATTCCAAAATATGCGACAGTTGTTATAAATCACATTTCAGTGTTTGTGATTCATATAAGGAGTCACCAGGGAGGTGCTTTGGGGAAAATCCATCCAGAGTTAAATATCTACAGTTTGTAAAAGGTATTTTACATTCCTTTAAAATATTTTTTATAAGCAGATAGTACATTCAGTGCAATGTAAACCATTGTTCTGTACCCTATGCTGGATGGGGCAGGGGACAGGGAATCTTAAATTAAAAATTTCTGTTTAATTATTATAACCTGAGGTTTCACATTGGGTATGGCTTTTTGACAAGTCCTGAAAAGACAACAGGATGCCAGCATCTGTCCTTCAACAGACAAAGAGGCTCAAAGACAGGACAGGGAAGAAGATAACAGTGACTACTGTTTGGTGGAACATTCCCAAGCATTTTTTGCAAAGAGTTCCTCAAATGAATGAGCTGTAATTAACTATTCACATCCTTTTTGTGTCTGCTTTCCACAAATATTCCAGCATATCAGTTTATTGGCAGGGATGATCAATGCAGCAATGACTTTGCATTTGTAATTATTATTATTTTTACTAGCAGGCAGATTCTGAGAGATATCCTCAACCAATTAGAAAGGAACCATGTGACTGATATGTCCAATCGAAGGAGTGCCTTCTGAATTTCTAATATCGGATACTTTGATTAAACTGCCTTCCAATAACCTGCATATGAAAAATATTTATAGAAATTATTCAACAAAAAATTCAAATAATTGCATGTGAAAGTGACAAATAGAAAATTAAAGGCCCCTCGTCACAAATTAATTATCATTCATCCAGCTCTGTTGCTGATATATGACTTTCTCCAGTATTTCAGCTATGTAATAAATTTTTTTAGGAACCTGAACTGCCCAGCAAATGGGTGACTCAAGGTAATTCAATGACTGTATTTCATCACTACATCCAGAAAGTAAAGTGCAACCAACAGTTAAGTTCAACCCTGATGGTATCAGGGAAGTCTGAGTTAATCTGTAACATGCTATTTCACCTTGGCTGAATCTTCATCATCTTATCTTTATCCAACAGGTCCACTGCCAACTGACAGAAAAAGTTAAGATGCTGGACTGAGAAGCAGTGGCTCCATGTGTGAAACAAGCTTTACATTGCTGAATTTATAAGAACAGAAACATTTGGTTTTCTGTTCTACTCACAAGGTAATGTCTCAGAGAGGAAGAAATGCAGTGCCCCATTTGGTGCGTCCATTTTCCTAGCTAATATTTGCACATTGCGGTTTCCTTCTGGAGAAGCAGTGCATCCCAGGAGCAGGTCCCTCTGCTAGTCCCATTTCTGACTCTATTCAACACTCAGCTAAAGTCTGTGCTGGATTTTTTTAAAGATTTGGTTCACCCCTTCTTATTATCAAATCTGTAGCCCTCTCAGGCAGTTTTGTCACGTCCACCTTCTCTTTATTATGGAAAAACAGTATTCTCCCTATTGTTAGGGTTGCAACTTGCTTTTAAAGTCCTATTTTTGCCCTTCTTTAACTTTGGCATGGAAATTGGTTTGGCCTAAAAATTTCCATACTTTGAAGGAAAAGAAGGATAATTAATTTTCTTCAAACAGTGTATAATCAAACTATTTTTGATTTAGAGGTCATTTAAAAATTACCCTGATTGGAAATTTACTTTTTTAATGTTTTGCTACCTTTAACTCAAAAGCTGCTTATTATAACCTCTTCAAACTTTTCCCGTACTTAGATCCATTTGATAATTCTTAGCCTTCTTAACTAAAAATAAAAAAAACCCCAAACCTGCAATTTTGAAAGAGTATTAGATTTTTTCCTGCAGATTGTCTTTGGCCATATTCTTGTCCCTTTATTTCAGCAGATACTTTTGTTTTCTGTTGGATTCCATAGAAAAGTGGTGGTTCCTAGGTTTATTCTTCAAGAATAAACATGGCTTTTGAGAAGAAATAGTAAGATATCTTCACCACATTTGCAATTAGAAAAAAAAGATTAATGCTCTGATTTTTATTTTTTTTTAATGGTTATTTGATAAATGAGAGTCAGGCACATCCTGTAAAAATCCAGACAGGATTTTGTAAAATCCAGTCAGGATTTTGTGTATTACAAGGTGCATCTATATCAGTTCAGGTCAGCAATGTGCTCCTGGAGAGAATTTTTTGATGGTCTCCATTCACTAAACCTAGCTGTGACATATTCAGACCAGGAGCCCTCTCTGGAGCTAGTCTGAAGGAAAGACCCCTGAGAGACATGGTGTGAACACCCACTGCTTCTCTTCATAGGTCTGCTCTAGCTGCATCACTCTACTCATTCCCCTTGACGTAGCCAGAGGACTGCAGAAGTCTGTGTGAATATAGTGAAGGAAAGCATTTCATTACAGGAAAGGTGAAAGCAGCTGCCACAAGAGCAGTAACAGATGCAGAAGAAGGGGAACACAGGGAGGCTCCTAAAAGTGACCCCAAGCTAGTGGTCAGGAAAAGCAGGCTGTTGACAAGGAAAGCTAAAAGGCATGTAAGAAGAATTTCTGACTGATGGAGTTGAGAAGGAATGTTTTAACTAAATCAGAAACAAATGAAATCCTTCAAATGGCATAGATCCAGAACTTGACCAGGATTGCAAAATTGTCAATCACTATGCAGGAAAAACAGAAGTATTCACCATTAGCATGATGTATTCATCTCTTACAGTGATTAATTAAATACTTTCTATTCCATTAGTAACTAGGGAGGATGTGAAACAAAAACCATTAAGCATTTTAGAATCTACTGTGTCCAATAACTTGCACCCAGTAGTGTTAAAGAATTGGCTTAGGAGCTCTCTGAATATTAATGTTGATTTTCAACAAATCTTGATTTGTGGAGAAAACATTCCAGAGGACTAGTAAAGAGTGTTACTATTTTAAAAAGAGTGAAATGAGATGATATGAGGAGCTACAGGCTACTTAGTCTGGTATCAGCTTCTCTTAAAACCATGGAAGGGCTTGTATGGAACACAATCAGTACAAAAATTAAGATTTTAGCATAAATAATACCAGCTAATATGGTTTTATGGAAAATAGGTCTTATCAAGAAAAATTGTTATCATTTTTTCGTAAGATCATCTAAGTCTGGGTGATAAAATGTTGACATAATATACTTAGATATCTGTGATGAATTTTACCACTTTTACATTACAATACAATTTTAACAAATAGCACTGCACAGACTCAGTGCAGACCAGTGTAAAAAATTAATGAAATAGGTTAAAAATCTTCTAATGAATAAAGCACAGTTAGGAATTACAAGTGGGATCCAATATAAAATGAAGGCATTTGTAACTGGTTCATAGGAACCATAGGAATCGTTTCAAATCAGTCTTATTTAATGCTTTGTCTTCTACATTACTTAGGGTGACTCAGAGGGAGGTGCTCAGAGAAACCTAAGGGTAGGGACGTGGAATAAGTTGTGACACAGTAGCCCTCCCTAACTCAGTTTGGTTCAAATAAGAGCTGCTTCTATCAGTTGTTACCCCTTAAAATTCTGAGTACCCCTATATCTGTCTAGCTGTCTCTGTGAATCCTCTTCAATTCTTGGCCCCAGTGATTTCCTTGGTTTCAGAATCTAACTGCAAATTATATGAAAAAGTATTTCTTTTCCCATTTTACTCTTTCTAATTGCTTTGCCTCTCCCTTTGTGTGTGTGTGTGTTTTAAGACATACCTTCACTTCAGCCTTCATTACAGTTTGTATATTTGACATCCCTTTTTTCATGGTCAACAGCCCCAGTGTCTTAGATCTTTTTTCATAAGAGAACTTTTTAATGCTCTTGATCATTCCATTGTCCTTCACTGAACCCTCTCTAAATCAGCATTATTGTTTATAAGATGGAGTCACTGGTACTGCGCACAGTATTTCAGATCAGAGCATAGCATTGGCAGTTTAATCCTTTCTCTATTAGTTCCCATTCTTTATGCATCTTAATATGTTTGCTTATCTGGTACAGCTGCACATTAAGCAGAAGTCTTTACTGAAGTAATTTACAAGGATAACTAGGTCCCTTTCTAAAGTTGGTACGCTAATTTAGAGCTCTGCGAGGTGTTGAGTAATTCATATTTTTTCCACCCGGTGTACCTTACTTTGCTTTTGTTGATAATTCATTTGTCAGAGTGAGTAGGTCACACAGTTTTGTTTGTTTCAGAAGTTGCACACAATCGTCTCTGAACTTAGGCTGAACTATTTTTTATCCCTTGCAAATTTTGCTGCCTCACAGCAATTCCCATTTCCTAGATGATTAATAAATAAGTAGACGAGCAGGAACCTTGGGGCCCACCGCTGTTATCCTTTGACATGATGAAATTGACCATTTAATCCTGCCCTTCACCTCCTTTCCTTCCACCACTTCTTGATCCATCACGACTTAGCTTCCTTCTCGCAAAGAATTTTGTCAGTGGCCCAGAGAGGTTAGAATAAA
Organism: Egretta garzetta; assembly: GCF_000687185.1. Classification (NCBI taxonomy): domain Eukaryota; kingdom Metazoa; phylum Chordata; class Aves; order Pelecaniformes; family Ardeidae; genus Egretta; species Egretta garzetta. The sequence goes on along the minus strand of NW_009258615.1, from coordinate 4,614,323 downwards.
TTACGCCAGCTGCTCTTCTTTATTAACATATTCAAGGAGTTCTAGGAGATTAACACAACAATATTTCCCTCTGCAGGAACTGTGCTGATTGGCCCCTATTTGGCCATGGTCTCCCAAGTGTTTTGCTACTTTGTTTTAAATTATTATTTCAACTAATTTATTACGTTCACCCATAAGGCTTCCTGGTCCGTTATTCCCCCAAACACCCAGAACCTCTTTAAATATATAGGTATTTGAAGATGCACATACTTAAAGACCATTCCCCTATTCATTCTAGTGTTCTTCCATATGTTTATCAATTACCTGCAGCTAGTACTGTATCTTTAATGGTGACATTTCCAGGTGACAGTTTGATGGTGAAAGTAAAACTGATGAGGTGAGATGCAAGCCCCTAAGAATGTGGGGTTTGAGGTAAATGAGCAGGGTAAAAGCAGCTTGTAATATGAAGCGCTGTTGCTACTGAATATATCTTTCCTTACTCATCCTGTTACCGTGAACACTTGATACCTGGGCCCAAACTTCAGAGAGAACAAAGCCTGAGACAGAGACTGACCTGTTAGATAAGGTTCAAAAAAAAAAAAGCGATCCAAGACCTGAAATGCAAAATATTTAGCAGGACATTAAGGAAGTTTGGTCCATTTTCTATACTCAGATGAACAGGTGACTTGACTGTGTTCCACAGATATTTAAAAGGAGTAGAGTTTTTTTATCTTTGGAAATGTCATGCAAAGAGGCACTGATTACAACTGGCAGCAAAAGGGGTTCAAAGCAGAGTTACTGCATGCTTTTTTAACTACAAGTCTTAGTGGGCTGTGGACTAATTTGCCAGTTGGTGGAATTTCACTCATGTGAAGTCTAAAAGCCAAGAGTGAACTTCCTGGTAACTCCCCATACCTCCAAATGTTTTGGGGATCTAAACCTTGAGAACTTGCCAAAAATTATAATGTAAGATTGTTGAAATGTTGAAAACTGGGTCCTGATTTCTAAGGCAGCATTTGGGAAGGTGTTGGTTAGCCACAAGAGCTGCATAGGTATTAGGAAAGACAAGGTAGCAATTTCTGAAAATTTGCTGACCTTAAAAAGAAACTTGTCTCCACTCTTCCCCCAGCTTCTCATTTTCACAAATATTCTAATAAAGAAGTTGACTGGCATGAAACAGAGAAACTGTGAATTCTTACCCTCACTGTTGTACTGAAGAACAGAAACACAGCATATGATTAAGGGTACCAGTGATGCAAGACTACTTGGGTAATTGACACAAACTGTTAACCTGAGAGCTACAGATTAATAAACATTCTCAGTTTATAAATGGTTTTTCGTTTTAGATTTACTGAGTAAAATCTGAATTATTTATCCCCATCTCAGCTGTGTGATTCAAAATAGTCTGCAGAACTAATTATGACTAATTTTATCCTTTGTTTGCACCTGCCATTTGTTTCTAAAACCATAAGGAAAAGAAAAATCTGTTTCAATAAATAATGATATCCTGAGGCCAGCCCACTTATGTTTGGTTTTTCACTTATGCGTGTACTTTTTCTGGCACTTATAATTGATTTAGGATATGCTTAAAATACAGATTTGTTAGCTTCCACCCTGCCCATAGCTGGCTAAAATGCTCCACACTTTGTGACCATAATTCAAGCACACGTGTCTATGATATATTCTTAGAGTGACTAACTGGCGAAGTAAGACTTGACTGGAAGTTTGTTTTCCCCTCCACTGCCCTTTAAAGTTGGGAGATGTAATGATAGCTTGGGGCACACAGGACAAATGCTTAACTCCATCACAGGCTCCCTGTTTCAACTGAAGAAAAGTTGCTTTTTGAGAATATTTCTTTCAGAGAATGAACTTAAAGCCTATATTGGTGTGGGACTAAGCATCACAAGTGGAAGGTCCAAGATGATCTTCCTCATAGAACGTCAGCGTGGGAAGATGGCAGGCAGTACTCCAGTGGTAACCTACTTTCTTTGTCCTGGTCTGTGTCCACTTCAGATAGGCAGAATAAGAAGAGAAAAAGAGGAAGGGCAAAGAGTAAGCCCCTTGCAAGCACATTGTCAAGGAGAAACGGAAGTGAGACACTTATTTTCAGTCTTTCATGTGAGTACGGTGTGCTCAGATGATGTTTTGGCTCAGCCTTCAAGTTCTAGCTAGCTTCAGGTTTGCAAAATTTCATGCGAAACACCAGGACTCTGATCCTGAGCCTTGACCCAGTATTTCAAAGGAAACAGAGTACAAGCATAAAACCGATTTTCAGCTAGCTAGTGACTTTAAGTCATATTTTGCAGAATGAGAATACGCTAACTTGTCCACTGCTTCAGACAAGTTAGTTAGACCAATATCCTTATGTGGATTTAGTTCTCCATTGACAATGATAGAAATAAAGTGTCTTAATACCTGCAGTGCAGCTACACTCTCAAATAACTTGGCTTTCCAGTTCACTTGCAGGTCCTGGTCCACTGATCATCAACACTGCATGTGTGTGTTATTTTGCCCTTGGATTACTCCTTGGGTCTAATTCAATTTGCTCTCTCCAAGATCTAATTTGGGTGAAATGTAGGGGAGCTTCCCTCAAGTGGCAGTTCACTGCAGGCAGTGTGGACAAGACTACCAGGTTTGGCTCATCCTTTTTTATAAAATCCTTCAAATATATCTGTGTAAAATACCCAAGGCAATAAATCTAAGGCCATAGTAGGCTTTAATTCATGCCTGAGAACAGAATCCTTGGGGGCATGCCAGAAACTTCACTCTAGTGAGCTGTGACAGTTCTCAGGTTTTGGCACTTCTAATTGTAAAATGCACACAGAAAAGATGTATGCATTAAGGCCACCACTTGGAACCAAAGGGATACACAGGGTCATAGTCAGTGTGGATGCATCCAGTCTGTTCCAGAGGGAGCTAAACCTGAGCAATGTGAAATGTAGTGTCACTTTGCCTATGGCCAAGGGACCACTGGCCAAGACAGATGACTTCAGCAGGGCAGGTGCAGTCTTTGAGAAGGTGCACCTTTGCCTTGGACTATTATCTTTGAAATGGGATCATGACACTTCCAAAACTAACAGGAATGTGGGAATGGAAACACTGTGAAGTACCATGTGAAAGCAAATAATTCCATCAGATAGAGGTGGAGTGAAAGATGAGAGATTTGTCCCTCCAGGGGCAATCATCTCCAATTTACCCGCTGAACTTCTGGAGCCTGGCTGTATTGTTATAGTGCAGAAAGCCCTTGGGTCAAGTTCTGCCTTTCCTAGCGCAGTGTGACATTTGCACTGGCACAGGCAGATGCTCCTGTAGTCCTGCCGCAGCCTGGGACGCCACGCAGCAGCACCTGCCGATACCCGAAAGGGATGACTCTGCCCAAAGGGGATCTGCACGCAGTCAGTCATTGGATGTGGCAGCAAGGTGGGAGGGGGCCGTGGGGCAGCAGGAGCAGCACTGTCCCGAGCCTCTGCGGTTGTGACTGCCGGGGTAGGCATGGGGTGAGAGCCAAAGGGAGCCGAGCTGAGTGCCAGAGGGCTTCTGCAAACGCAAGTGGTGAGGGGGTTGGTCCTTCCTGTGAAAATGCTGGCTGCCTAAATCACAGCTCATGGAGTATAGGGTGCTGTTATAGATGAGTTGCCCAGTGGAAACTAAATTAAACTACTCTGGAGATCTTAGGAGTGGAAGATTTCATTTCCTAGAAAAACTGATTTAAAACTGCTTATCCTACCTATCTGTCCATCTGTCATAGGTAATTCCAGGTGCCTATTGCTGTCACTACCAGTCCTGTATTGGAAAACTCTTTATATCAACTTGTCTCACATGATATTATCAAAGGGTTCATCTAAACCAGATCCTAGGACCAAAAAAAAGCTCCTTCAGCTCTGCAATTACCTCTGATTTTAGCCAGATTAAAATTATAGGGAAGAGTTGAATTTTAATTCTCTTGAACTTCTGGCATAAAGGCCTAATTATGTTGTTTTTGTTTTGAATACATTTCATAAACAGGTAAGATGAATAAATTCCTGAACAGAGGGTTCTGTAGAGGAGCAGACAATGGTAGTTTCGGCATTCTAAATGTGCTGATCGAGTGAGGCTTCACAGATGCATTTGCATTTTACTGTTGTCTCATTGGACACTTTCTGAATGCATATAATACTATTTTCAAGTACATTCCCATAAGTAATAAGAAAAAAAAATTCATAAGGGATATGCAAAGGAAAACTTTCTTTTTGATCAAAATTCTGTAATTTTTAAAAATTGTTACTAAGGATTACTATTAGGTGTTTTGTTAGCTGCTACTGTCTTAATGTTGAAGCCGGCTGCATACACACTTCAATGATTAAGTACTTCACTTCATCTTCTTGTGGTTTCCCTTAAATATTTGCATTTAGATAGTACTCCTGCAATATCAGAAATATTATGGAAAACTAGAATTTCATAAATTACAAGGAAAAGGAGGATAGAAAGGTTATGTGTCAGAGACAAGCAAAGAAGGGAGGAAGAAAATGGGAAGAAGGACTTACACAACAAAATTAGGAAGCAAAGGCGACACTAATAAGAGGGCATAGATATGGCAAAGGGAAAGTTTGAAAAAAAATGAGATAAAAAATGCAAATATTTTAATACTGTGACATTGAAATGCTTCTATTTTTTTCTATTCTTAAAAAAAAAGGTGAGAAGCACAGAGAGAGTGAAAGAACAACTATTTCCTTTAATTCAGTCTTTAAAAGAAATGAAATCTCAAGCATTGGCACACTGTAGCCAGCTTTCTGGCATTGCAATACCTTGTTGATGACGCAAGAATGTTGTGGCTCAACCAGAGAATCATCCCACAGCCTCCACCTGCCGGGGATTAGACCCAGGCAAAGGCCTGCAATATGTTTGCTCACCTTTTGGCACTAGGAAACACAGAAAACTGAAATACAACTTCTCTGAGCAAATGTTTTCATTTCACATCACCCTCTGCAAAAGCATATTTTGCATGATATTGGCAAATCTGCCAGTGTCCCAGTTGCCTTCCAGTTCTTTCTAGAAAGAGTCTACTTTGAAATGCAGCAGTAAAAGCCCTAAAGATCAGTTCGGGTTTTGTCTGCACCAAAGAGCTGATCTCTTTGTAACTGCATCAGTGGCAGGGAAGCAGTTTAGAAATAAATGGGTCAAGCTTTAGTCAGCTGCTTGCTAAAAAAAAAAACAAAACACCCAGCCAGGGCATTTAAAATGTCACCTCCTGTTATTACACATCTACAGGAGAACACAACCCCCACAACACAGACAGCAGACGTGGCTGCACGAGCATTTCTTCTGTGCTTCAGTGCAAAGTCAACCAATTTGGCTTCAATGTCCTTTTTTGGCAAAGTGCGTCAGTAATATGCATAAACCTCCTTTCCTCCGGTGTGTTATGAATGTAGTGGACGTTCTGCCAGAGCACCGAGAACAGGCAGCTGAGGAAAGAGGGCAGTGAGGAGAGCGGCTAAAGCTGCCTTGTCTTGCTCCTCAGCGGGCACCGCCTGCTCTCACAGCATGTATTTGAAAGGTGTGTAGATGTGGTGCTTAGGGATATGGTTTAGTGGCGGACTTGGCAGTGCTAGGTTAATGGCTGGACTTGATGATCTTAAAGGTCTTTTCCAACCTAAACGATTCTATGGTTCTGATTCTATATTACAGGACCTTTCCTGAATTTTCTGCCACCAAAACTAGGGAAGTTGTTAATCATTTTGGTACTCCCTGGTACCTGTTCTACATCTTTTGCCTCAGGCCCCAGTACAGTGACCTCTGAGGACTGCCAGCTGTGCCAGCGCAAAAAATTCCCTTCCCCAGTGTGTCCACAGCTGCTCACTACTGACCTTCTCCTAGAGATTATTCCTCCTCCTCCCTTCCCCACAACTCAGCCTTGTGTCTCCTGACTCCGTTGCTCATATAATCACTCCCTAACATGTTTCTGTGAAGACAAGCCAGGTTGGCTCACACTATTTAAATCACTGGCTCTCTTATCTGACTTGTAACCGAAATGGGTGAGGGAGAATGCCATAAGCAGTGAATCCAAGGGGAATATTTCCTGGCAGAGCTATGATGGACAAGCTAGGATCACTAAAAACCTTCCCTTAGCAGATATTTTACAGAGTACACATCTGCCTACACCTTTTAGAGATATCATCAGGTACAGACTGAAGAGCCAGAAACCTAGAATGAATCTGAAGAACAAGCTTTTCTACATTCCCTGAACCTGGATTTACTGAGGTTGAGTTATGTAGCCCCGCTTATGGACAGGTTACTCCAAAGAGCACTTAGACTCCTATAAACCACCTGGAACACTTACAGGGAATTGAGCTATTGTACAGTAATTTGAAGGCTAGAGTGCAGGATAAAGGACATTTTATATTTATTTTTAAAATGTAGACATTTGGTCTAAAATTTTTTTTGGACAGCGAAAGACCTTTTGAGCTGCTGCCCTCAATGATTAGAAATTCAGATTTTTGTATTTGTTTAAAAGACCAGAGTGTTTCTGGGTAGGAGAAGGAACTCGAGACGCTCCAAGGTATAGTTGTCCCTCCCCTTTTTCCTGTAATTCTGAAACAGCAAGCTGATTATCATATATTCACTTGTCCTAAAGGCAGAGAGCAAGATGCAGCACTGGAAGTAAAAAATAGCACTAAAGCCTAAGGTAAACCCCAGAAGCTGACTAGCCATGGCACTGTGTATTTTGATGGGGAGAATGAGCACTGGTCAGAACTGGCAGATTGGAGAGCAAGTATGTATTTACTGGAGCCTGCCTGATCTAAAAGTTAAATTAACGCCCCCCTGCCCCCATTAGAAATTCCACCTGCACAACTTATTACCATTAATTTGGCCCCTTTCTAGGGCATTTCAGTGCATTAGGGTATCATAATTTAGTCTTGAAATGCAGCTTTGCATCAGAGGGATATTCTCATACCAGTTTTCATATTGGATATGTAGGCCTATATGACACAATATAGAAGACACGCAGGTACACAACTGTGATACTCTAAACTCTATCCCAACCCCTTACCACTGAGGACATCTTATTTTCTTCACACCCACCACCCAGGAGAATAATAGCAAAAGGCAGCCTGAAGATTTTCTGTCTTCATAAATTTAGTAGACTATATTCCAATTCATTGATGCATGGTCTTAGTTTGACCATGATCTCTCACCAAAACAGAAACAGCATTTAAAAATTGCTCTGTCACTCTCAAGCATCAAAATGGAACTGTTCAAGAGAGACAAAGTACATCAAAAGTACCTTCTACCTCCACAGAAGTCATTTTTCACCCTGGTTCACAACCACTTAGCTAGTCACCTGCCAATAGCCTTAGGAGAATTTAAGATGAATGCTCTTTTTTTTTAGAAAATCCATAGACTCACCATTTTTGGAAGCAGTACTTTTGTCACAAAGTCTTTCCATTTGCTGTAATCTATATGAGATCTATTTTTCCCATGTGATGTTCATGGATGTAATTTGTGTAAGCAATAAAGTGCAGCAGCCAGATTACTATTTCACTTTTGCAAATATCTGCTTGTTTCTCCTTCAGCTTGGGAAAGACAATGAAATATGGCTGGCACTGGTTAGGTTTCTCTTTAACCAAGGAAGTTCTGTTTTCATGACTTGGCAGGATTCCCCTATGGACTTGAAAAGAGTTTTAAGGCAACACTAGTGCCCCTGCTAGTCAAGGATCAAAAAAACCTATAAGGTGAAGCAGTTTCAGACTTTAACTTGCAAACACACTCCAGTTAAATGAAAGAAGATGGAGATACAGTAGAAAGAGAAGAACAAGAAGCAATCACAGTAATCAAGCCTACTTGAGACATTATCTCAAATAACACTGTGAGACTGGTGTACCACGGGGGAATTATTACGAAATACTTCTTTGTATTCTGGAATGAGTGATATAATACAAAACCACAGTTGTAAAAAACATTAACTTGTGAGTCCACATATATTCTCCTGACATTTGTTTTTTAACAGCAGGGCATAAACTAGGAATGTTTGCTATCATCTTTTCAGATTTGTAATTTTTTTGCATGCAGTTTGAAAGGTAGTGGACACAGAGAGTATGATGAAACAGTTGTTATAACCGTTTCAAGATGATACAGAGCCAGGTTATGAAAGCTACACATGCCCTTGATGAGCCATCACTCAATCCCATCGAAGGGGATACTCACACAAATGCTAACTGTTCACCAATATCAGTAAGCATCAAGCTACTGCTCTATTTGGTTCACTGATGTAAAAGGCATTAGATTTTTCCCCTCATTTTTCCCCCTCTTTATTATAACAAATACATCAGACTGCCTAAGGTGAAAATATTCAGGATAACAGAATGTGGATCAGTTTGGTTTTACAAGTCCCCTTTGGCTCTGCAAGTTTCCTCCAGAGCTGATCTGTGGCTGTCAAGGTTGGAGTGCCACAGTAGACAACTTTGTAATGATCTGAGGCGTATTGCCAAATAGTTCCTTTCTGATTTCGATCCAACACAAAAAAAATAGTATTAAATATACCAACTCTTGTATCATGCTGCTGACATATCTGGAGGGTGATTAATTGTGCCCCTGGGGTCTATGTAATGTTCTATTCTGAACAAAAAGAGCTTTTAAAATCTATCTAATAACTATAATTATGAGTGAGGACAGAGACCCATAACTGTAAACGGGTTCTCTGTGTTTCTTATTTAAGTACCTGCCAACAACTGAAAGATGGAAAGCTGGAGAGCATTTTGTACCAGCAAGCAGAATGCAGCAACTTCTCAGGATAAATTCTATCTGCTGTGAACAGTTTTGTCTAGTAAGAACCAATGAATCTATTAATCTGTTCTGCAAGACAATGGATAGCAACGACCTGTCAGCTTTATGAGATCCATCAACGTCCTTCCATATCTTTCTGAAGAAGGCCTATATGCCTTCTGCAGGGTCTGTATGATGCAGCAGCACCATTAACACTGTCATCGCTGCTGTTACAGAGTTTTCTTTCTCTGGGTTTCTCACACAGTTGTTTCATTAAGACACATCATGTTGGGGTTAAAATTTTGCAGACAGATTCTTTTTCTCTCAGTGAGTGATTTTGAATTTGTTTGGGGTTTTTTTGAAACCTATAATTGAAATAAAGCCAGAAAAATAATTCTGAATTTGAATTTATATAGTTATAAATAATGAACAATGTAGAGCTATTTGTATTCCTAGCTTTAAAGGGAAAAGCATATAAAACAAAAGACAACAGTGCCAGAGCTATTGATAGCTTGACACTGATACATTCCTTGTGTTGCATCTATATTGATTTAAAGAATGAGAAAAGAGAGGTATAAATTTATGGGGACATTTTGGATCAAATTTTGCATTCATTTATTAAACAAAATTTATAGAGTACTAAACCATTGACCCTATCATTTGGTTTTACAGATTTATGGCTGAATCCCAAGCCTACTGAAGTCGATAAGGGTCTTTTCATCAGTAGATTTCAAATCAGGACCTTGCTGCCTGACTCTTCTCTCACATTAAGCAAGGTTGTAGAAACCAGTGACATTACATCAGTGTAAAGCTATGAAGAAAGCACATCTATTCCCAGTCTTCAAGGAAAAAGGTGCATTTAGCCATTTTAAACATATGCAGATGTGTATGCATGTTCCAGACTTCACTTTGGTTCTAGCATAAAGGGTTCAGAAAACAGAAAATGATTCAAAGATTGTAGGAGGAGTAATAAAGAAGCTGGCTAACTGCCCATGAGATTTAACATGGGAAAAATGAAAGCTAATATACCTGAGGAAAAAATTATCTGCAGCTCAAATATTTAACTAGAAGGGAAAACTTGGAAGTTTTTAGGGTTGAAAAAGTCTGAGTGATTAGAGGAACCAAAGAAGCTCATCTTAAACAGCAAGTTCTCCTGCATTAACTATAAGTTATATATTTAAATTTGTACAATCTTCTTTGAGCGCTCATGATCATACAGATATAAAGGTGCTATATAATGGTATATTATATATTCCACACAGGAATGGAGTTAAGCACATCTATACATACATCTTCACATTAAGGTGCACACTATTTTTAAATAACAATACCATAATCCAAATTGTAGCAATGTAACTTTCAAGTATAGACCTGACCTGTAGATGAAAGCCTACAGTGTATGTCAGTGAAAAGGTAAATGCAAGTGTAGCCTTTGTGATTTGGTTCTGATGCAATAGCACCTGAAATACGGCACTGCATTATGAAAATGATGTCATTAAGTTGCTGGCAGTTCAGAAATAAGTAACGTGGGTGGGATGATCTGCGAAGAAAGAACCAAGTAGGTGTGGTAATGGTATTTTACTCCCCGGCTACTGAGATTTGCAAGTTGGTGTATTGATGTGGTTTGAAAGAGGTAGGTTGAATGGACATTGAAACTAAGAAACAACCTCTTTTTGCCACTTCTGCAGGAATAAGGTAAAAATGCATGCAGCACTATAACTGCAAAGTTCACTAAGTATCTTTTGTATACTCAGGTACAGCAGTAAAGTGTAGAGAAGATAAAATGTGTTGACATTCTGCCAATACTTGAAGAGTGTTGGTAGAAGAAAAGGGTGGAAGATTTATTTTAAGTGGTAGACTCCATAGTTATAATTGTTCACAAGATAATTTAGGCAAGTGTTTCATCTCAGTATCAGGCAGTATTCCTGGCAATGAGCCTCCACAAGAAATGATAAAAAGACCCATGGTATGCCTTTAAAACTAAGCCTAAAGTGGAACTTGAATGCAATTACGTGTTGTAAGGGTTAGGAAAACATGACAAACCCCACTTATCACATCTCTCAGTCAAGAGTATGGGAGTGATGAGTAACTGGCATTTCCTATCCTCGTGCTAGATTTGTTGGCTCTATACCATCAAAGATGCTTTACCAATGGCAATGGGCACTAGCCATAGGGAGGAAATTTTGATATTGGCTCAGTGCAAGTGTTTGTCTATACTGAGACACCAAGTTACGCCAAGTCTGAGAGCAAATTTCCAGATCTCTGGGTCTTCTTGAGGGACTGAAGTGAGATGTCAAGTCGTGTTGGCAATAGGAGCCTAGCATGGAGGCTGCTAGCTCCCAGTGCTTCAATACAGCTGTCTTTCCCTGTAGACTCTGCGGAGACTTGGGGTAACTAGGCTCAAGTAGATGTCCCAGATAGGTGTTGAAAATTAATATGAGTTCAGGCCAAAGTGTATCTACTGCTCTGGAGCGGTATCTGTCACTTTCCTTATCTTGCTCTTTGTTGTGATTCTTTGTTCCATCTTTTCTTAAATTAAATATGCAACCGAAATCATAACTTTGTGTCCTGTTGACCTCTGGCAATGACTGTGTTTGTACAGCACTCAGGATAATAGGAGCTCATCTGATTGGGTCCCACGGGTTTTACCTTCATACAAATAATTATTGGTACCATTAGGATAAATGATCTTTTAGGCATCTGAGAAAATTATTTCCGAAGAAAGAGAAAAAAAAAGAAAGAAAAGTAGAAAACAAGTACCATAATTTTAAACTCATTTGACAAGGGTATGTAAGATAAAGGAAATTAAAATGGCATGGAGGGTGGGGAAAATAATGAGAAAACAAAGAGTAAAATACAAAAATCACTTTCAAAAAAGGAGAGGTATGAGAGGAGTAGGAATATGCTTTTAAAATTTAGTGGTCACAGAAGAAGGAACATCACAATGTGTCACATCAATAAGCATTGTAAGTAGGGATGTTGATTAACTCAGGAATGACTTATTATAATATAAATGACAGGACATAATGGAACTGAAGTGACAAGGTATGCAATGTGTATTAGAGAAAGTAAAATGAAAGCTAAATTCCTATGGGACAAGTAAACCTTTAGAAAAGTTTGTAACAGGTTTGTTAAAAACTGGGTTTGGAAGTTTGTAGCTTA
>NW_009258615.1:4568188-4602108 GCF_000687185.1 Egretta garzetta | reverse complement strand
AATCTGGGCAGAAAGCAAGATGGTTGGTATGCTGCAAATGAGCCTAGAAAAAAGTACAAAAAATAAGCTATTAAAACAAAAGGAAACAACAGCATGGAAGAATGCGTATCTTAAATGAAGGAAGAGAGAAACCCCCCATTTTTTCTGTATGTAACACCATACCTTAGTCCAATGGCAGTGCTCAGCCAATAATTGAACCTCTAAGTCTAAATCACACCAGCAGGATTTTAAAGGACTCACATTCTTAAGATTAAGAAAATGCACACCCCTTCCTATCACTGACAAAAAAAAATAGGTAATTTTATCCAAGTGTACTAAAATACATATAGTTTGATAGATGCTTAGGAAAGGGTTACTACAAATACTCTCTGTGACATTAGAAAAGTCTTTGCATGCCAAAATAATCATGACTGCAAAATATATCCTAGTGAGAAATGACTGCCTCTGTTAAGGAAATAAAAGGGAGTTTGTCTTAGTGTGGATACACATCACTTGCCTGTTTCTGCAAAACTACTAGTTTCAATTGAATTACAAAATAACCAGAAGGTTTGCATTCTTTAACATTTTAATTTCAGCAAATATAAAATTATTAGGATTACATCTATGATGATAACTTCAGAAAAGATATGAAGAAGGCTTACCAAAACCAGTGCATTTGCATGCTTACCAGAAAACAAGCCAGGGCAGAAGAATATATACGGCATTACAAGATATGCTATGCCTCATGAAATGAGCACAAAAGAAGTGGGACAGGGAGAAGAAAATGATGAAATGGTGGAACTGAGGAGATGTGTTCAGACAGAAGAGTGACTGCAAATGAAGCTGCAAACCCAGGGCTCAGCAGTGTGAAATGAATGTGTAGGTTAAATTATTCTGTTGGCAGGACCCTGAAAACTAAGAGCAGACATTTTGAATCTGGCATATTCAAGACTTTGGGTATTATAAAAACTGAATATCATTGAGGTGGACTATAAAGAAATGCATAGAAGGCAATAAAGAAGAAAATATGCCGTGAATATCAGCTAGAAAGATTAATAACATAATGGAGCCAATGAGAAAGTCATTTTATGCTAGATATCATAGCATTATTATTTTCTTTAGCCTTATGCTTTTGGACTATGTATGCCAGGTATTTGAAATGCTTGTTTTACATACCACGTTATGTGAGCAGATTACAGAATGCCTGGGTAGGCATTGGTGACAGACGGCTCACCATTTTTTGCCAGTGAAAATTAGAAGACATTTGTACTGATTCAATTTCCTAAATATTTTTAGTAAAATTAGAGACTCTGTTAGAACACTCTGATACATTTTTGAGATGACCAAAATGCTGCCATGGCTAGTCTGGCAGTCAAGTGAAATTTTTGAGAGCCAGCACACCATTTATAGAGTTAATGTAAGCCACTCACAAGTCTGGTATTAAAACATGACATCCAAAAGGTGATCAATTTAGTATATTAAAAGAAGTGTGTTACTTCTGCAGCAGGAGCTGGCCCAGCTAAGTAATTGTTTTTTTAAGAAGTGTGATTAGGATAAAAGTGCAAAAAAATTAAGACCAACGGAGATGATTCAGAAATCAGAGGCAGAGAACGTCAGAGACGAGATTGCAGCTCAAAAGAGAGAACATTAAAATCCTGAGCTATGACTAATGAGGGCAAACATAAATGCAGCAAAAATAAATTTAAAACCAATTTTTGAAAGTAGTCAGTACCTGTCAATTCAGAGAAGTCTTTTAGCTGACAGTAGAGTCCTCCATAAGGCCTGTAAGAAGTCTGTTCAATGGCAAGGGTGTTGAGGGTAAAAAGGACTGAAAAATCTAAAATTTGAGGTAGCAAGAGTAGGATTAAAGAGAGTAATATGAGGGAAATTGTACAGGCTAGGTGAAAAATGATTGGAAAAAATTATCCAAAGTCACAAGAATTTTAAAATGTTGCACACTGCAAGTGCTGAAAAGTTGTAGGCATATATATTGTGCTTGAGGAAACTAGAATTAACATCAAAAATACTCAACAAAGTATTCATGTGTTATGCTTGGGGAAAGAATTAATTTCAAAAAACATAGCAGTTCTCAAAGAATTTCAGTTGTCATCATAAGCGACTGTGTATGACCTAAAAGGAAGGAAGAAAATACCATGTATTCGTGTTTTGTATTAGTGTCCCATGGCAGGAGGAACTATTGATTAGTCCACATAGCTGATGTCTGCTGTGTGATACTGGAAATTGGAAGCTGAATGCTAAAAGGTTAATGAAGGATTAATAAAGGTAAGTTGACACACAGACCATTCATGAATGTTATCTCAGTGGAGTTAGTCTGTAGCTGATACTCAATGATTCATATATCCTATAGACAAAGTGGAGCATTACACTAACTAAATATTTCTCTGCTTATATAAGGAAAGAGAATTTTTAAAGTTTAATTAATTAGAAACAGTATTTGCCTGACAACGAGAAGTACCTTTTACAGTGAGTTTAAAGATAAGTCAGGATACAGACTGAAAGTTGAGAGTAAAATTTGAAGTGGTTTTCCAAGGGCTCAGGTAGCAAACTTCAATTAACATTAACAAGACCTATGTCATTAAACCAAAATGCCGTTTTAAGAGGTGAATTTTAAATTCTGACACAGGCTTCTGCAATTGGACAACCTAGGAGTATAAAGAATAACCAGTTTGAGTAACTAAGGCGTTACGTTTGGAGGGAATGAGCTCTCATGATGGTCCAGCTCCCATTTTGTTATGGCCACAGATAACTGGGGAATTCCACCCCCTATCCCCACCCTCTCACACACCCTCAAGCAAATTACCTTTACCAAACTTAGAATATGTCCATAATATTTTTCAAACACAGTATATAATTGTTGGACAAGTACCTACCCCTTCTCCATGACCCCCAGGTCAACAGTTTACTGAGAATCCACATCCTTACAGCTGAACCTCACCAAAACCAAAGGGTAATTTTCTATTTATTTGAATAGAAGGGAGACATTTATGTAGCCTGTGATATCTGAGGAGACAAGATTTATCATCCATATCAACATCTTTCTTCATTCGCTTATGCTCTACCCTTTTGTCCTGGAGATTTCCACTCTCAGAAGTCCCTCATGCATCACTGTTTCTCTTCTGTATTTTCAACTTTCTTTCCTTCCTCAGAATTTTCTCTGTCTATTTGTGCCCCCTCTGGCCTCCAATCCTATTCTTTCATACTTCCTCCTGAAAGGCAGACAATCTTTTCTTTGAAATATCTTTGCTTGGTCCTAGAAAGTCATCATCAATCCCAGTTTCACTCAGATTATACTCCCATCCTGCTATTCAGCATTTCTGGCTTTCATTTTAATCCTTCTGATGCCCCTGTGTGCCATGTACCCTACTGTCTTGTGAAATTGCCTCCCATCTCTTCCTCTTCCCTCCCGCCCTAGCGCCATCCATCCACTTCTGTATCTTTGTCTTCCAGGACTCTGAAGTTCTTCCTCTCTCCCCTTTAGGAAGTCCCCTCTTTCTGCTTCCTGGTCCCACTGCTTGTCCCCCAGTGGGAGCTGCCTGTGACCTCCTGCTTAGAGTTGTCTTCCACATTACATCTGCCTCATCCTGACGACATCTGACAGGACGCATCAGCCACCCCTCTGCTTGCTTCAGTTTCCCCACTGCCAGGAGGTGCTTCATCTGTGCAGTTTGTCACAGCCTCTCATACTCACTGGGACTCCCAGGAGCTGTCACGTATCATAGAGAACGAGGAGCTGTTTCTGTGTGCCAGCATCTTTCTGCTCCCCAGCAACTCTGCACCCTACCTCCCAGGCTGCTCCCATTCTACACTGTGGTGGGAAAACTATTCAGCCTGGGTCAGAGTTAAGGTTATCACAGCAAAATATCAAACTGTAGAGGGGAAAATAGTGACTCATACATGGATAGTATAAAATATATATGTTTTAACAAACTATTACTTTGATACTAGATATGTTTTGACAGAACAGAAAATGTTATAGGTAATACCTCATTGTGTTTGGAATTTTTTAAGTTCTGCATATTTTTGATGACAAGAAAGCACCTTTTTTTCTCTAGTTTGAAGTAGCACAGAGCAAAATATTTATTCTGGTCTGCACAGTTTTAAAAGTGCCCCAAATTCATTGATTAATCAATCAGATTAAAAGGTTGGTTTATCCTAGTAACTTTACCATAATGTAAAAGGTCTTCTTGAAAGACAGTCCTCTGAACTCAACCACAATGGGAGATCTCCATCCCTCTTGAGCTTACAAGGCTGGTAAAACACCTTGAGTTCCATAAAGAAATTGAACGTGTGGACACTTAATGATGATGTTGAATGGAAATATTAATGACACTGTTACAGTAATGATTTCTGTGTATGTCTCTTCCTAACAGGAGTACTTAAGAAACTACACTCACACCTTCCCTCTCAAAACAGTTCAGTGGGTTGACTCTTTTAGTAAGTTGCTCCCTGTTTCACCAGTTGCCTGATGGCTTGTTTGTTGTGGCAGATAATTGACACTCACCAGACATATTTCTATCTTCTGTTTTGCACAGCTTTTGCAAATCTCAGTGTTTGTTATGAATTTGTTTTATTGAATGTATTGTTTATATCTTTTTTTGACTCCTCTTGTAGTTTTCCTCAGTCATATCTGCTATTCTGCTTAATATGATGCTACAGAAGACTGCCTGTCATTGAAAGACATGTAATCCCTCAGCAGACACTGCAGGCAGGCTTTCACCTTGTTCTGAGTTTTCTTCCAGTTTCTTCCTTCACTGAAAATGTGGGGAATTTTACTGGGAGTCTCATCATAACTAGTTTTCAACATTTCCTCAGTGACTCAGTCTTTGCCTGTTGCTTTCTGAGGCTTTAACCAGAAGATAAAATGTCTAGTTCTGAGCATCTAATTTCTTTGTCAATGTCAATCATTTCTTGAAGTGACGGTCCATTTAACATCTCTAAAAAGTACTCTGCCCATCAATGCTCGACTCTTTTTCCATTTTAAAAACTTTGAATATTAGTGCTTAAAAAAATGCATAGCAAGATGAATGTCCCCAAGTCGACATGAATGTTTTTGGTTCCATATTCAAAACCTAAACAGAGAAGTTAGTTACATATTTTTTGTCATGCTCTAAAGTTACATGTGCATTTTCATTTGTCACACTTAAGCCCTCCACAAGTTGTGAAATCATTTGTGAAAAATACCTGTTGTCCACAGGAAGTGGTGAAGTTTTATTTCTGGAAGAATTAGAGTCCTACTCCCAGCTCTGCCACACTTGTGCAAGTTCTGGTAGGTCATTATGTGCTCCTCAGTTAATCCTGAGGAAAAATGAACCTGTAGCCATCTCCTCAGTCAATAATAAGGACAAACCAGTTTCCTAAGCAAAGCTGAAGAGCAGCTGTAGCAGAGCTTTAGAATGAGAGCTACTTGTACCAGATAATGGTAATCACTGTAATTTATTGTGTCGGATACCTAGACATGTATGTATAAATGTGATACAGATCATGGTGCCTATCTGTATGGCACTAAAATTGGACTGCAGTATGAGAAAATTAACTTTGCTTGCCTGTGTGCATGAAGAGAGGACAATTTTCAGTGCTGTCAGCACTATCAGTATGAAACTTATTGTGGGTAATAACATATTACTGTAAAATAGATGTTTAAAAATAAAGATGATGTAACATTCGTATACAGTATAGAATAAAACATGCTTTAAATGAAATAGACTAATTTTATTGATGGTGTCAAAAAAATGGATGTCTTTCTTGATGAAAAATCTGAATAGAGCCCAGGCAATGGTCAGCAGTGTATCCTGAAATTTAATACGTCACGCAAAAATCTGCTACTTTTTTAAGGAATTTGAATGTATCGGCTGGATCCCTTGACATAGTATGTGCATAAATGACAACTGTTAAGTTGACTTTAATAAAATGCAGCCAGTGATTGACAACAGCATTATAAAATCTAGAAAAATAGTAAACCTGGGACTGTGTTTCTAAGTCACGCTATCAAGTCTCTTTCTCTCCTGCATGTGTCTACAAAGGAGTGCTCCAAACTTGATTTAGATTTTTTTTTTTTGTTTCTTGGCCTAGAACAGATCCTTAATGTTGCTTAAACTCACTTTTGTATTTACTGGATCTAAGCAATGTGGTAAGTATGATCTGAAGGACAATAACCATCTTAGCACACACACAGTTGGCTGACCAAAAATAGTTGGAAGGTAAAGGCTCCTGACACTTGAATAATGCTAGTTCAGGTTAGACTGGACTTTCAGCAGAATGTGTAAGGTATGGTCTATACTAATTTCTTTACCTATATAATGACAATATACTCTGTTTCTCACATACCAGGTTAAAATACAATTAGATCTTTACTGGAGACAAAACCCATGGAAAAAAAAAATCACCTTAGGTACACAGGTTGTACAAATGGAAAACCCAGACATCTCACTGGTATAGTACAATTAAAGCACATTTGTCTTTACAAAAACAATATCTACTGTGTTCTAGTAGAAAAATGAATGTCAGCTAACAATCTAAAAGCAATAAACAATAAACTTAAATTATAGTAAAAGTCAATTAGTATGCCAATTAGTCTATATTGCAAGCAACTTACATGAAAAATCTTATTTTTCACTGTCATACAAGGTGTCAAGGAATGAACTCTGTCATTTAGGATTCACTAATAATTATAAAGGGGAGTTTGAGAGATTATGATGTGACTCCATAAAGTAGTAATGCAAAACAGCTACTCACCAAATGGTAAAAGCTTTTATACTTCAGCAGCTTTTAAAAGGGTACACATGGTAATAGAAACTCACTTTGCAAAAAGACAAATAAATCTGGGGATGCATATGCTTTGTGTCAGTTTCATGTGGTTCCTAAACAAGATTTTTACTGAAAATGTTCTCAGTGCAAAAAAGATAATAACGTGGAGAAAAACACATTCATCAAGTACAACACACAAAAACCCAAGAACTCACTTTGCTTTTCTGGGAAAGACACCAAAAAGTTAATAATCTGCTCATAGCTACAGAGTTCACTATCCAAGAATGTAAAAGGTACTGTAAAGGCAAAGACCACGTTATGCAAATATCACAAGCTTGAGGTGGCCATAGAATTCACTCCACGGCAGAAGATAATCAGCTTTCTGATTTGAATTTAACTTCAAAACAGAAGCATACTTCTAAAAGAGCTGGACATCCAAAAGTTCAGCCTACGTGTTTGTTTCCATTTGTTTCTTCCAAACCTTGGCTGTGATTTTGTAAGGCTTGCACGTGGGTAAATTGAAATCAGCTGCTTCTTTTTGGCCAGATTCTTCAGCTGGGTTTTGTCCTGTAAAATCTCTGTGGAAGCTCATGAAAGCATCTGATTATTTATCTCCATGTAATGGTAGTATGAATTTATATTACATACAAACTACTTTGGCTTAGATGAGTAGGACCTTCTGTGGTGCCCAAAAAGCAGGTTTACCAAACAAGCCTTGAGAAGCCCACTTCTGGCTGAAAAGATTAGGGATATACTACATTCCCGTGTCTGGAAATTGATTTTACTCAAAGCAAACACCACGTCTCACTCTCACAAACTATTGTCTAGCTTCCTTGAGTCCAGCACAAGGTCTGCTCTTTCTTCCTACTCTGAGATTTGGTACATCTACCTTCTTTAGTTTAATCCCTCCATGAATTTATACCCTTTTTCTGCAATCATATTCATGATTTTTTAAGTTTTATATGTAGTAAATAACTCTCTACTTTTCATCATGGAATTTGATAAGGGAAAATACAAATACAGCAGAGGAAAAGAAAGCAGAAAGAAGTATGATAGACAAAACCAAGGATATTTATCTGTGATAAAGAATTCTAGCCAACTAAAGAATGCCAGAAAAAAAAAGTCATGAGTTCTAGAAAATGTCCAGCCTTGGAAGAATTGATTAATGTCTGATGCTTTTGGAAAAATACACCTTTTCTCCATATATTTATTTAAATTGTTTCCTTGGAAATAATTACCACCTGGTTTCATGATGCATTCATGACCATGGATTACTCTGAGGATGCAGTGAATATGCAAGTTTTCAATGCTTTGTTTGAAGTACATGAGTCTTTGAACCACATTTATGAGAACTGGTGTTCAAAACATGTGAAGTGACTGAGAGACCTCAAATACAACCCATGCTCCCAGGATTTGCTCCTGTCACAACCCCTGTGGCTGAGATTCAGCAGAAGGCCAGTGTGGTGCTTGGTCATAGCATCCTTTGAGTTTGTGGTATGTTCAATATTTCATTGGATGAACAAGGCTTTTAAACTAGACAAACAAGTTATCATATAAGCTAATGGTCCACCGTGTTTCTGTTGTACATAAGTATGTGCGGGAAAAAAGTCCAAACTTCTCACAGTTAATTCAGTAGTTTGGATGTTTTTATCTGTAAAGAAGGCATTTTAAGAAGGAGCTATGTGAATGCTTGTTGCAGTTTTCCCCTTCCAAGGCTTTCAGGAGTGTTTGAGAACAGTGAAGCTAAAAAACCAACCAACCAACCAAACCCCATGGGAGAGCACAATACTGTATTACATGAGAACATGGTAATAGGGAAGCCCTCATTTTTTGCATTCAGCACCTGCCCAGTGGTGGCACAAGAGTGTTTTTTTCAGACATCCCAATACAAACTTGAGTTTGCCCTCAAGATCATCTGATTGAAGTGCTTGGGAACACTTCAAGGACTGCCTCATAGTCACTATATAAAAGGACACAGGGAAGAACCTGGAAATGTCTTCTGGAAAAGATGCCTCAGGATAATAGCACTGACTTTGGGAGTCAAATATAGCCTTGTGGTACTGTAGGTACAACTATAGTCATAATCTGAAATAGAGTAGATGCTTCCAGCCCCACAACAGAAATGTGCTCTGATAAAGAATGTGTTACTATATTGTCAGTGTTTAGTTGCATGAAGATAATATTTGCTGCCAAATGTTGTTGAATTATTTTCCTGGTGTACGTTTTGCAATGCATTTCTAATGTGATCACTTATTATTTAGTTCTCTCTCTATTTGATGAAAGCATAAATTAAGATAAAGTGCATCAAGGTTACTGATGCTTTCTGATAATAAACTAAAACTGTTGATTAAGCAGATGATGAGTTTAAGTCAACATCCTTTGTATTAAAATGCTTGATGTGGATTTATGGACTAACCTCACAAAAGTTTCACAAGTATAAAAGAAATGTTAAATAATGATAAAGAATATTTTATTTTAGCATAATTTAATATCCAGGGTTTTAATACAGAAAGTCATTTAAGTAAAAAAGGACATAATTAAGCCCTATCAATATACTGAACTGTTTATTTTTCAGATTAAAACATCAGAAGTATTCTTGTTCTTTCATCTTGATTAGACAATGTATTTATTTTGGATTTCCATGGATATTTAATGAATGTTATCTATTTGAATGAATCTTTTTTTTTTTTTTTTTAGGAACAACCTAAGAACTAAGTTTTACAGTTTCTATGCCACTTACAGGTACAAACTGAACAATATCTGTAGTAGGCATAAATTCTCCCATTCTTCACTTCTTGGGACATGAAATGGGAGAATTTTTATAATGAAGCAGTTATTTTATACTTCTTTTGGTGGTTCCTATGTTCCTTCATCAAGAATTTTTCTACCACTATTTTTCCAGGCTGCTCTTTAAGCCAGATGGAATACTTGTCCATGCTGCTTACTTGAAGAAGTGTCTTTGGAGCCAATTTTGGAAGGATTCATGCGATTTTCCTGGGACTCTTTCAAGTGAATCCTCTTCATTTTAGATCATCTCCATTTCAGAGCAGAGAATGTTTTCGGACAGCCATGGGTACAGGCTGCCATTGCGCATCACCTCCAGCTGTGCCACTGCCTCTTCTGATGACAGGGCCTGAAGAGTCCTTTCTAGATTATCCTTGATGTGGCCTGATACAACCCCCGCCCCCACACTCTGTTCTGAACTCAGACTGAATTCAGGTGCTTACATGGCACCATGTGGATGACAAATGTTGGCCTTGGGTTTCACCACAGAGCCTTTTCTGGATGGGCTTATCAAATACTTCTTCACAAGGCAGGACCGCTGCTGGTCCAGGACCTTTTTAATTTCAGTTTCTTTCTGAGAAGCACATTCAATTTAACATTGTTTAAAAGGTACTTTCAAGTTATGGATTTCATTTGACTCAACATTATCAAACATCAACAATGAATATTGGTCCTTTTCTTTCCATGGACCTTCCTCCTCGTACTTTGTATTCAGCCCTTAGTGTAGGTAGATTAGCTCATTACAGCCAAGAGAAAGAGAAAAGGAAAAAGAAATGGTTTGTATGTATCCAATAACAGTTCAATATTCTCAGCGATCTCAAAAATGACATTAAAAAGAATAGCATGCTTTCCATCATAACAAAATCTAAGGTTATTCAGTATTGTTTGAAATACAAATAATATAGAATTATTTTACTATTAAACTGAAAAGCTTGCAGCTGACAGCAGTTCATTTTTTTTGGAGTTATTGTGTTAAGATCCTGTAAATCTACTTGTAATGCTGAATAAGAATGATCCATGGATTAAAAATCAGTGAGGAGCTTTACAGAAACAGCAAATAAAATACAATAGTAACCTTACACTTCAGATACAGGACGAGTATAATCTGCACAGCAGACAAGATGGGCAAGATCTACATGGGCTAAGAGAAATTAATCAAACTGCACTGCAAAGCTTGGCCTGAAATATCAGATAAAGTCATTGCAGCTACGCCCACTTATAGCAGTTGAAGATCTGCCCCAATGTTTGTAAAATTAATGGACTACACTATATTGCTTTAATTTTTCTGCTGGAAAGGTAACTAGTACGTACCTGCATCCCCAAAAGTTTTGTCTAATAGGACAGGGTTTTGCCTTGCAGTGATGTGTAAAAACATACAGAGAGAAGCTAAGAGCCAGGGGGCTTGATTCTTCAGACTCACACATTGGATTCATGTACACCAGGGCCAAATAAGCATAAACTACTGCTTTCCCAGTTTGATATACATTGCTGAGCGAAACAACCCGGAAAACTAAAGTGAAAGCAAACAGGGAGGTGGGAGAAGAAAGGCCTAATTCTCCTTTACACAAGATTTGATATTTCTTAAAATTTTTAACTAACACAACTAATAAAACTACTTACTTGGTAAATCAGAAAAGTGAGGGATTTAAAGAGGAAAATACAGCAAATACTACACTAAACAAATAAACAGATTTCAGGGATAGAAAAAATCATGGACATGCTACGTAATGCTGAAGATTTTGGGGTTTGGTTTAGTTTATTTTACTGTAGTTAATTTTAGTTTATTTCATTTTAGTTTATTTCATTTTAGTTTTTCAAATGCACTAAAACAAGGAATTGATAAGGGAAGTCTACTGTGAAAAAAAGAGAAAAACACGGTTAACTCCAACTTACTTGAGAGGTGAGCAATTCCTATCAAAGCAGGAAACAGTAAGTCCTTATCTCATAATTAAAGTGTTTGAGTAGGAAACACCAGGGGAATAGTTTAAATACAGTAGTATAGCTGTTAGTTACCGAGAGCAAAATGAAAAATCATCTGGTTGTTCACTGTATAAATCAGTACAGAAAGTAACCCCACACTTTGAGTTTAATTTTGACTCACTGACCAGCTGGATTTGGTATGCTTACAATGCTGAAAATCAAGCCTTTTGAAATAAAAGTCTGGAAAATAGACCAGTGTCTTCTTAGTGAAATTGATATTATGTAGAACCAGTGTTCTACCTTAATATGAAATTACGAATGGGATTTTCAAAGGAGCCTAAGGGAATCAAGGTTTCCAGCTCCTGTTGAATTTTATTAGGATTTAGAAGTCTAATTCCCTCATGCTTCTTTGACAATCTCAGACTAAATATTTACCTCCTCTCTGCATCTTATGCCCTTTCTGCATTATTTACAACATTCAGAGATACCATTGCTCTCTGGAGCATACTGCGATTGTGTAGTATGTTCTCAACCATATTATCTGCTTGTGCCCAGAATAGTTAGCCAAAATTTGAAGGTGTATGAACTGTTTGTAATAGAAGAAATGACATTGGATTGAAGAATCAGGACTTTTTAAAAATTGATCCTGTTATTTACAAGCAATGTATGTTCCCTCTGATTTCCCTAAAGGCAGCAAGAATGAAACAAAGCCAATTCCTTCCTCAGGACTCTCCAGACCACTTTCCAGCAGGACCCTGCCAGAATGGTCACCTTGAGCTGTGTGGCTCATAACGCTCCTGTCTCTAGAGCTTTCCTCTGCCATCTACAGCTGCAGCCAGGTGCTGCCACTCATTGGCTACAAAGTGCAAAATAAAACTTCACCTTTTTGCGTGTTTATCTAGTCCACTGAAATTTTCATCCATCTTCATCACTCAGCTTCTAGTTTTTCATGAGATCTGTGCTCTGGGTGTTAACCTCTTCACAAATGATATTAACCATCTTTTGAATTTATCCTGAATAAATAGTGGTTTTTACACTCTTCAGTTTCAGTTACAATACATCCAACTAACAGCACAAGAACGCAATTTTCACCTATGATCTGTTTTCCAGATAATGTCTTCTATTGAGTAATTTAACATAAACTTTCCAGAGAATGGAGTTGCATCCAGGTCAAATGATTTATTATTCCTCCAAATGTATCTTCTTATTAACTGATCAACCATTTTATATCTTGTCCTGTTTTTTATGTTTTTATTCCACTTTTCAGGATTTTTGGGCTCCAGTGATTTCTTAGGAATCACACTCAGCAAAACCATGGACAGCAAAATGCTATGTGCTCATATGCTCTGCACACTATGGATGCAAGAGAAAGGCTTCACCTAAGCTATTCTAGGCAAAAGGAACTCTACCTTTCCTAACTTTGCGTTAGGAAAGCAAACTGATATAGCTCTCTATTCTGAACACATTTGGCTCTGGGTATTGGAACATGTAATGTCAGTAATAATTATATCAGATTTTCTACAAGATTTTAGGTGCTTACTTTTAAAACAGATTAAGGAAGTGTGGTCCTCAAATACCACTGGGACCTGGTTACTTACCTTCTGTGCAATTTTTTGAAAATGAAAATTCATTTCCTATGTGCTACTATCCAAGCATACAGCTGGCATCACTACAAAAAGTAGTAATGCGTGATATCAGCAAAACCTTAAAATAGTGGAATGACTCTTTTCCCAGGTAACAGATGATACATGAGAGGAAACAGCCTCAAGTTGCGCTAGAGGAGGTTTAGTTTGGATATTACGAAAAAATTATTCACCAAAAGCGTGATAAAGCATTAGAACAGGCTGCTGAGGGAAGTGGTTGAGTCACCATCCGTAGAGGTATTTAAAAAATGGGTAGATGTGGCGCTTAGGGACATGGCTTAGTGGTGGACTTGGCAGTGTTATGTTAACAGTTGGACTTGACAATTATAAAGGTCTTTTCCAACCTAAATGACTCTATGATTCTATGACTGTCTATGGCATACCCAGAAAATTTCTCCTTGATCTCAATTTATAAGCAATCAAGCACAGTAAGTGTATTGGCATTTTAAATTCTGCATCATAGCACATCTCTGTGTCGTGGTTTACCCCCAGTTGGCAACTAAGCACCACACTGCTGCTTGCTCACCCTCCAGCAGGAATAAATCCATCAGATAAAGTCATTGCAGCTACGCCCACTTATAGCAGTTGAAGATCTGCCCCAATGTTTGTAAAATTAATGGACTACACTATATTGCTTTAATTTTTCTGCTGGAAAGGTAACTAGTACGTACCTGCATCCCCAAAAGTTTTGTCTAATAGGACAGGGTTTTGCCTTGCAGTGATGTGTAAAAACATACAGAGAGAAGCTAAGAGCCAGGGGGCTTGATTCTTCAGACTCACACATTGGATTCATGTACACCAGGGCCAAATAAGCATAAACTACTGCTTTCCCAGTTTGATATACATTGCTGAGCGAAACAACCCGGAAAACTAAAGTGAAAGCAAACAGGGAGGTGGGAGAAGAAAGGCCTAATTCTCCTTTACACAAGATTTGATATTTCTTAAAATTTTTAACTAACACAACTAATAAAACTACTTACTTGGTAAATCAGAAAAGTGAGGGATTTAAAGAGGAAAATACAGCAAATACTACACTAAACAAATAAACAGATTTCAGGGATAGAAAAAATCATGGACATGCTACGTAATGCTGAAGATTTTGGGGTTTGGTTTAGTTTATTTTACTGTAGTTAATTTTAGTTTATTTCATTTTAGTTTATTTCATTTTAGTTTTTCAAATGCACTAAAACAAGGAATTGATAAGGGAAGTCTACTGTGAAAAAAAGAGAAAAACACGGTTAACTCCAACTTACTTGAGAGGTGAGCAATTCCTATCAAAGCAGGAAACAGTAAGTCCTTATCTCATAATTAAAGTGTTTGAGTAGGAAACACCAGGGGAATAGTTTAAATACAGTAGTATAGCTGTTAGTTACCGAGAGCAAAATGAAAAATCATCTGGTTGTTCACTGTATAAATCAGTACAGAAAGTAACCCCACACTTTGAGTTTAATTTTGACTCACTGACCAGCTGGATTTGGTATGCTTACAATGCTGAAAATCAAGCCTTTTGAAATAAAAGTCTGGAAAATAGACCAGTGTCTTCTTAGTGAAATTGATATTATGTAGAACCAGTGTTCTACCTTAATATGAAATTACGAATGGGATTTTCAAAGGAGCCTAAGGGAATCAAGGTTTCCAGCTCCTGTTGAATTTTATTAGGATTTAGAAGTCTAATTCCCTCATGCTTCTTTGACAATCTCAGACTAAATATTTACCTCCTCTCTGCATCTTATGCCCTTTCTGCATTATTTACAACATTCAGAGATACCATTGCTCTCTGGAGCATACTGCGATTGTGTAGTATGTTCTCAACCATATTATCTGCTTGTGCCCAGAATAGTTAGCCAAAATTTGAAGGTGTATGAACTGTTTGTAATAGAAGAAATGACATTGGATTGAAGAATCAGGACTTTTTAAAAATTGATCCTGTTATTTACAAGCAATGTATGTTCCCTCTGATTTCCCTAAAGGCAGCAAGAATGAAACAAAGCCAATTCCTTCCTCAGGACTCTCCAGACCACTTTCCAGCAGGACCCTGCCAGAATGGTCACCTTGAGCTGTGTGGCTCATAACGCTCCTGTCTCTAGAGCTTTCCTCTGCCATCTACAGCTGCAGCCAGGTGCTGCCACTCATTGGCTACAAAGTGCAAAATAAAACTTCACCTTTTTGCGTGTTTATCTAGTCCACTGAAATTTTCATCCATCTTCATCACTCAGCTTCTAGTTTTTCATGAGATCTGTGCTCTGGGTGTTAACCTCTTCACAAATGATATTAACCATCTTTTGAATTTATCCTGAATAAATAGTGGTTTTTACACTCTTCAGTTTCAGTTACAATACATCCAACTAACAGCACAAGAACGCAATTTTCACCTATGATCTGTTTTCCAGATAATGTCTTCTATTGAGTAATTTAACATAAACTTTCCAGAGAATGGAGTTGCATCCAGGTCAAATGATTTATTATTCCTCCAAATGTATCTTCTTATTAACTGATCAACCATTTTATATCTTGTCCTGTTTTTTATGTTTTTATTCCACTTTTCAGGATTTTTGGGCTCCAGTGATTTCTTAGGAATCACACTCAGCAAAACCATGGACAGCAAAATGCTATGTGCTCATATGCTCTGCACACTATGGATGCAAGAGAAAGGCTTCACCTAAGCTATTCTAGGCAAAAGGAACTCTACCTTTCCTAACTTTGCGTTAGGAAAGCAAACTGATATAGCTCTCTATTCTGAACACATTTGGCTCTGGGTATTGGAACATGTAATGTCAGTAATAATTATATCAGATTTTCTACAAGATTTTAGGTGCTTACTTTTAAAACAGATTAAGGAAGTGTGGTCCTCAAATACCACTGGGACCTGGTTACTTACCTTCTGTGCAATTTTTTGAAAATGAAAATTCATTTCCTATGTGCTACTATCCAAGCATACAGCTGGCATCACTACAAAAAGTAGTAATGCGTGATATCAGCAAAACCTTAAAATAGTGGAATGACTCTTTTCCCAGGTAACAGATGATACATGAGAGGAAACAGCCTCAAGTTGCGCTAGAGGAGGTTTAGTTTGGATATTACGAAAAAATTATTCACCAAAAGCGTGATAAAGCATTAGAACAGGCTGCTGAGGGAAGTGGTTGAGTCACCATCCGTAGAGGTATTTAAAAAATGGGTAGATGTGGCGCTTAGGGACATGGCTTAGTGGTGGACTTGGCAGTGTTATGTTAACAGTTGGACTTGACAATTATAAAGGTCTTTTCCAACCTAAATGACTCTATGATTCTATGACTGTCTATGGCATACCCAGAAAATTTCTCCTTGATCTCAATTTATAAGCAATCAAGCACAGTAAGTGTATTGGCATTTTAAATTCTGCATCATAGCACATCTCTGTGTCGTGGTTTACCCCCAGTTGGCAACTAAGCACCACACTGCTGCTTGCTCACCCTCCCCCCCATTGTGGGATGGGGGAGAGAATCAGAAGAGCAAAAGTAAGAAAACTTGTGGGTTGAGGTAAGAACAGTTTAATAATAATAATAATAATAACAACAACAATAAAGGAAAACAACAAGGGAGAAAGAGAGAAACAAAGCCCAGAAAAACGAGTGATACAACCTCTCACCACCCACCAACCAATGCCCAGCCAGTCCCTGATCAGCAATTCCTGCCCCCCCATCAACTCCCCCCAGTTTCTATAGTAAGCATGACATCCTATGGTCTGGAATAGCCCTTTGGCCAGTTGGGGTCAGCTGTCCTGGCTGTGCCCCCTCCCAGCTTCTTGTGCCCCTGGCAAAGCAAAGGAAGCTAAAAAAGTCCTTGACTGGTGTAAGCCCTGCTTAGCAACAACTAAACCATCAGTGCGTTATCAACATTCTTCTCATACTAAATCCAAAACACAGCACTATGGCAGCTAATAGGAAGAAAATTAACTCTATCCCAGCTGAAACCAGGACACTTTGCTTGTTGGGATCTCATATTAGCTATCAACAGATATGGGAATAAAACCATAAAATGTAAAGTTGAGTTAAATCAACTTTTTAGAATATTCCATTAAAACTCCGCATCATCCTTTCTTTCCTTCTTAATAATCCCTTTTACTATATGGCATGGAACTGATATCAACAGCTGATATCTAGAACCTTAATAGGCTTCTATCCTGTTAATTCCCTTTGGATAGAGGTCAGCTTTTCTGTGGCACTGTCTTCCTCCAAGGAGCAGCTGGGAACTGATGTCAAATGATCTAACTTGTTGTCATTTTTCTGGTAAAGACCTGGAGCTCTGGTCATTTCACAAGCAAAATCCACATTTGTTTCAGTGGACCCTGGATGAAATCTGATTTGAATGTCTTTCCTTAAAGAGACATCATACACTTAGCTAACTGTTATAGTTCACAAAATTTAATGTTGCGTGGTTTGTATCTGATACACCAGAGGCAACTTTTCAAGTTCCTGCAGCTGCGCAGCCTAAATCTTGGCACGATCTGCTAATATATCTTAGACAGAAATATGACC
The DNA here is from genome assembly GCF_000687185.1 of Egretta garzetta. Taxonomy (NCBI): domain Eukaryota; kingdom Metazoa; phylum Chordata; class Aves; order Pelecaniformes; family Ardeidae; genus Egretta; species Egretta garzetta. Next base: position 4,584,503 of record NW_009258615.1, on the reverse strand, counting down.
CCATAAAAGTAGAGTATTATGAGCACTAAAGCTCTGCTATGTCTCAGTCAAAATATCAGGGTTTTTTACTGTAGTATTCTACTCAGTATTCATGGAATAGAGTGTGATTAAAGAACCACTCTTGCTCTTGGTGTGCCGATTCAATAATTATTGTCTTTGTTTCTTTTAATATATGCACAAAGTCTCATCCCACACAAAACATGATATCATAAAGCTAAGATAATACTGGAGTGAGACATCTTTCACAATGGCAGTAACAAACTCTGGGCGGTTTTTCAATGTTTATGAACATCAACACTGTATTCACAAACTTATTTCAACATCCCAGAAATGTATCCCTTCTACACTAAAAGAGAAAAAAAAGTCCTTTGGAATGACTAAGGTAGAGCAGGATAAAGAGAAGGCAAATGTGGTTTTTAATTACTTTTATGCATGGAGACCTCAAGGGACAGAAGAACATAAAATGTCTTCTGTAATTTTTGAAGACAAAGCAGCGCTTCTAAATTGCTTTAGCACTGCCTGGGCTCTTTACAGAGCACCCAGAGCTGCTTCATTGCTCAGGCTGTTCCACTATCTCATCCCTAACTTCTTTTTTTTGTCATCCATAGAATTTATGTGTTCCCTGTCCTGAGGCTTTCTAGTACTTATATATGGCAGCTTATCCAGGGCCCACATCATGGTTCCTCCTGGTCAGTGGGAGAGTTCTTCCTCTGTAACACAAACCCTATGTACAGAGGGAGGGATGCTTACCTCAGTCTTGCCTTGGGCTGTGTAACAGCCTGGGCAGCATTTTGAAACAACCTACTGTGGTAGCAATGGACATTGATGTCATGAGGACTTTAAATGGCAAATGACTAAAATGCTTCTCTGTTTCACTTAATTTTAAAAAGGCTATTTAAAAAGAATAAAACTCCAGAATGTTTTATGAGAATACTTTGTGCAACACTACTTCATAAACACGGAAATATAAAATCTAATATTATGAGTATCCTCTTGGTTGATTACTGGCAGCTTCTTGGCTAAAATGATTGATTACAGTGCATAAGAAAAAGTGCCCTCTGATTCCTGTGTGCTGAGGCTCTGATCCAGGAAGCCCAATGGAGTCTATATGGATGGTCCCTCCAGCTGCTTACCTTTTCTTCCTTCTTTCTCAGTGTGGACTTTATGAGGTTGGGCAATCCCTGCAATGGTCTGGTTTTTCTGGGGTCTTTTACTAATTGCTGTTCTCAGTACAGACTCTTTTCTGCTCCAGATGTTCATGAAGTCTGATGCACACTAGGAATATCTTGTCACAATTAAACCACGCTAATCAGTACACACATCAGTTACTTGATATGGGAGTTGCAGACTATCTAAGTATAGAAAAGCTGAAGGAAGCTTTTTGTTTTTATTTTCTTTCTGTAAATCATGCAAAGCTAAGGTTTCAGGAGACACAATGTGAAAAGTTTTTATAAGATATATGTTTATCACACATACTGCATTCTCTTTCATTACTAATTTTCTTTTGTTAAAGCAATTGACTGTGTCTGGCAAGACTATTTGTATTGATTTACAACTAATAATGAAATACAAATTACAGCAGTTTCTGAGTTAATTGCACCTTTGGCCTCATTTTTGACTGCAGTAAGGGTTTTCCAATCATTCTCAGACACCTGGCCATCAACCTTCTGGGACCAGCGCGCTTGCCCTAGACATCTCTGGTCTCCTCTCTGCAGACTAGTGATGAAAATCGCTAAGTACTTGGGAATGACAGCATAAAATAATGATCTCCAAAAAAAGTCTGATTTAGAGTAGAAACCTTAGAGAGAAAACAGATATTAAGAGAATAAACACATCTAAACATGTCCTCTTTGTCTGGGAGCTGACAAAAAACAAGATGCAGGACTTGACAAGGTTAAGGCCAAATCCATAAAAGGATTTATGTGTCTGGATCCTCTTCAGTAGACTCCAGTACACGGGGGAGAGAGTCAGCTCTTGACACAAAAACCTTGCTTAGAGCCGCAGAGAATCACATCCCCTCACTGGGACTCAAAGCCCGGTGCTCTTTCCAGTGAAAACACAAGTAAGAATTGGTGCTGACAGAGAAATATTCTCCCTATTCCCTCTCCAAATTCTTTTCCACATTCTAATAAATCAAGAAGATCAAAGAAAAAGGGGGTAAAAAAGAAGGAAGTAGGATATATAGGTTTAAATCTCTCTTGTATTCACCAGACCAGTAATTCCTCAATATTTTTTTCCTTGGTTCTGTTCCACTGAAGTGGCAAATTGTTGCTGAGAAGTCCAAAGAAGTCCTTAGTCCCTCTGTTCCTTTATCCCCAATGGATACTGTACAATAGGATACAATGCCATTTAAGACCATTGCATTTGCATCCATTTAGTAGCTAGCCAATACACCCCCTTAATACTTGTGAAGTCGTGTGTCTCCCAAAACTAGGAAAATCAGGAGCCCTTTGCTGCAACTCTGCATGAAGGCCCAACCTCATCCTAAGCCCCACTCAGGAGTTACATGGTCATACTGCTTCTTACTGGGCCTTCTTTATCTCTGAGAAGACTACCTGTTTCCAGGAAGAGAGGTTTTGCCAGTCACCATGCAGAGGTTGTACAAAGAGATTACTATGTCTCCGAATCCTAAGCAAAAAGAAAAAGAGGATAGAATACACAGGATGGTAGCACACCTCAAACCCCTTCAGTTCTGACACCTTTCTTGCCTCTTTCCTGCTTTCCCTCTGCATTTTCCACTTGGAGACTGCAGGAGGCAATGCCTTGCTGGAGCACCAACAGCAATACTTCCCTCCTGAAATAGTATCTGCTCACTTTGAAAGAGGTTTCACACTTGTAGGATTTGGAGTGCTGGAGGTTATAATAGAGATAGACATTAGCTAATAACCCTTCTGGGAACTCTTGGCTGGAAACTATGACATCTTTCAGCTCCTGGGCTAGGAAGCAAACAATCAAGCGTTTTGCTTGAAAGGTTTTGTTTTGTGTCAAAAAAAGTGCTAAGATCTCTGTAAAATCTGAAGAGTGAGAGGCTGTCAACGGTGTCTGGAGTTAGGACATGATGTGTGGAAAATACAGTCGAGGTGGTAACAGCAAGGAGTCTGACAGGCCTCTAGTTTCTTGTGCCTTCCTTATATTCATTGTGTAGCCCTGGTGAAAGCTGCTGGCTGCCAGATCAGGTAGTACCTAACCAAAAAAATAGTCACTTTTGCTAGGTTTATCGCTAACCATTTGATTTTAAAAAGTTAAAAGCAGTCAGCCACTGACAACAGCTTACGGTTACCATTCTTTATTAGGAAAATCTTTCATTAAAGCACAGTGGGAAGTAACTTCACAGCTGAAGTAACTTCAGCTTGTTATCTGTGTTTATACTTAAAATTTTGTTTATGCCTTTATTACTACCAAGAAGAATAAAGTAGCCTAGTGCTGGCAACAAAAAATAAGAACACTCCAAAGAAATACTCTTTTAAGTATACTTTTTTTGCTCTATCTTATTTGCCTTAGATACTAATTTTTCCCAAGCAGTGCTAACACAGACTTGGTGAACTGCAGGATTTCTAATTTTGATTGCTTACAAAAACCACTCATTAAATATACATCAAATATACCAGCATTTGTCATCTACATCGGTGGTATTACAATTAAATCTTAACCTTGTAGAAGGCTTATTAAACATAGGTAATATTCTTATGCAACCCTTTTCCTAATTCTATATTCCTTTCCATCCAGTTGATAATGCCATTAGCTTTTTTAAATAACAGGGTCATTCCTATACATGTCCACAATTCAGTGATGTACTAAGAAAACTTCTTACACCTACATTTTCCGGTTTTAGCTTTCTAAAAATTAGACTAAGAATAAGGCCAGAAAGCAAGGTGATTTAATGAGATATATAAACACTAAAATAAGATTGCATGATGGTATTGAATTTCCTACTCTTAAGAGAATAAGTCATTTGAATAATTTGGCAATGGATGAAGAAGAAAATTCCAGATGGACTTTCCAGCTAAGGATAGGAACCTTTTGTGTTCCAATAGCTCTTAAAAAGACCTTGAGATTTCAAAGACACAATGTATTTTCACATATTTTGTAGTACTGACAGACAGAAAGGAACGAGATGGACGACCATTGCACCATGACTGACAGATTTTTCCTTTAGAAGCATGTCTTCCCTTTCAGCATCCTTCCCACCTCTGGCTGAAGTGCACTGGATGTGCACTGAGCATGCAAATCCCAATACTCATTCCAATGTTTCACTGTCACATGTAAGGGAGAGAATCTGTGACTTTGTGCTGATTCAAAAGATGTGGCATGAGGAGTAAATATAGAAGTGGACTGACAAATAAGTGCAAAAGGCATAACTGCAGGCTCTATTCTCGCTGTCTTCTTTGATTCTCTTTGAGACTTTTAGTATTAGTGGTATGCAGCAAGCTCCCAAATTGCTCTAAATTAAGCTATTCCTAGAACAAAATCTGTGACATTTCCTCTCTCTGCTGTTTACAAGCAAGCCTAAGGATGGAGAATCTCTGTTCTGATAATTAATTCAAGGACTGAATAAGCATTTAAGGGACAGTAGAGAGAATTTCAAAAATAGATTGAGGGCAGGATGCTCTCCAGTCCCAAATGAATATTGTCATCACTGACCTACAGAAACAGGTTGTCTCTTATGCTTAATCTTTCTTTATGCTTAGTTCCTGAACTATTGACTAGACTGACTTGAACAAGAGGCACAGAAAGTGCTAGGCCTGACAGTAGCCTGAAGATTGTTTTGCTTTCTCCTAAGAAATTGTAGAAATTGTCTCAAAACTCCTCCAGCTGAGTAAGATACCAAATGCTAGACTAAGCTAAACTAAGGATGCCACACGTAATATTTTTACTAATATACACTGCATCTAGAAGAGGGAAGACTAGTAATATTCGAAGTAAGCTCTGAATATTTCCACAAGTAAATTAGATTAGCTTTGCATACAGGGACACCTTCATAGAGGAGCAGCAATAGAAAAGAACTGAGTTAGGGTGATTTTCCCTTATACTTTTTATCAGGGCTTGGTGCTGGAGTACAGCTAGGATATACACACATCCAAACAGGCTGTCAAAACTTCAAAAACCAGGATACAAATGTGAGCAGGCAAGAAACTCCACGGACAGTGAGGAGCCTAAAACTGGAACTGGTGGAAACGTTCCTGGTGTATTAGAAAGACTCTGGCTGGATCATTCAGTTTAGTTTTCAACGAGTGTTTGAAAGAAGTGAATAGAATGGTTTCTTTAGATCTCAGAACTGCCGTTCGTTGTCATTAAATATGCTTAGTAATCAGTTGGTATATATGATTGCATCTTGCCCTCAGTTATGTGACAACAACTTCCCCTTTAATTAAATGGGATTGCACCTGTGTGGGTAATGATACAATTGGGCCTATAATATATAATAAATACTCAATATCTTTGCCAAAAAATCATCTAGTTGCATAATTTAGTGAATGTTAAATAATTATTAGGAACATATTTACTAAAATTCAGTTGTTCAACATCTATCTTCATGCAAATTAATGTTACACTTCGATAAATATTCATAGTAATCAGTGTGTATTTAATTAACATACAATAACTTTCTCATTAAGTCTGAGTTAAATCCTTTTAAGGGGGGAGCATTTAATTTAAAGTGTAACTGGAAATCTCTCTTTGGAAGATTACATAATTAATCTTATTTTTGGTTCCTGACCAAAAAAAAAGGGCAGTTGATGGCTGTGAGGGATTGTCTATTCATAGTATACGATCCTGTGTTTTGATAAAAATCCAGCCAAAGCATTTCAGCACAAAACAAGAAAGAATTAACAAATGTTTTATTTAACTTGCCTGTGATTTAAATTATTTCAAAATAATTTATTTGGAAGTTATAAAAGCTTTGAAATTAAATGACAGAACAGTGCAATTTACAGTAAGAAACAAAGCTACAAAAAACTTTAAATTACATCAAATAGCAAATTAGGCTGAAGATAAAAATTGATGGCATGTTTAGAAAACATGTAATTCAGTCTCAGTCACTCTCCACTTTTCATTCAATTTTCACCTTTTTTTCGCTGATTAATGTTTTGCTTGATCAGACTTATTAATAAAATGGGTTACTTTCATTTGGTTTATGTACAAAGTAGACCTTCAATGATTTAAAATTGTTTAGCTCTCACCTTTTAATCAAATTATGTAGGATTCTGACTTTCTGTTTTCCTTATTGCTATTTTGTTTTAGGCAGTACTCTGTAAATGCTTTTGTGGAGTAAACCAAAGGTTTTGGTACATGTGTGAAAGATAATAATTTTCATTTATACCAATAATTTGAGATGTACCATATTTTTTTTTCCTCCCCAAATCAAAGAATATTTAAACATAGTCAAATTCTCCATTCAGACAAAACAGAGACATTTCAAATGTCTTTCAAAATGTCAAGGACCAAGGTGCCCTGGAATAACCTTCTGGATCACACATGGGACATCTCAGTTTCAGGTAATTCTCTGGTCCTCCTGATCTGGAGGAGGAAACTTAATTTGCTCCAGTCCCAGTGTTGTACACTCAAACCTAAACACAGTCCTTCCTTCACAATGAAAACTCAACCAGTCATATCAAGTGGAACAGCACCAGCTGGAAGGAGCTGAGAATGCCAATAGCAGAAAAATTACCAGCTTCATGGCTAAAGTACTTTCCCTGATATAGTAATGCAGAGATTTCAATCTATCCTGCAATTAATACAAATGAAGAGTTGATTATGTCTCCACTGTAATGGAAGTAATGGCCTATTCTAGGACACATCGGCTCACGCTAGAAATTGTGTCTGAGAAAATCCTTCGCGAAGAATGCTTCACTGAAACCAGTGCATTCATGCCAAAGTTGCATTTTTGCTGAAATAGACTTTTCTGACACAAAATATTATCAGAAGATTCACAAAAAGGTGGAAAAAGCACCTTTTAAAATTGCTTCTGCCTGTTCTGCTTTCTCTTCCTTGGGACATAGCAACTGTGTGAGTTGAAGCACTTGGAGAGGTATATCTAAGGGAAGCAGATCTGCTGAGAGAGGCTGAAGATCTATGGATGAGGATCTTTCTCCTGAGACCATTTCTGTATTTTGCAGTGACACAGATTTTGCCCTGGCAGGAAGGACTCCGCTTGCCCCCCTCAGCCTGGGGCCCTCAGCCCTCTCTCCCTGCTCTCTCACAACATAAAACTTTGAATTTCGAAGTTTCTGTGTGCAGAAAAGGAAGAAGCCTCGTGAGTCTCTGTCATGGTTTAACCCAACCCAGCAACTAAGCATGATGCAGCCACTCACTCACCCTCCCTGGTCCCTGGTGGGATGGGGGAGAGAAGAGGAAAAATAAAGTAAAACACATGGGTTGATAGAAGGACAGTTTAATAGGGCAGCAGAGGAAAAGAAAACAATAATAATAATAATGATGATGATGATGATGACGATAAAAGAATACACAAATGATGCACAATGCGATTGCTTACCACCCACTGACTGATCAGCAACAACTGCTGCCCCCTGGTCAACTCCCCCCAGTTTCTATACTGAGCATGTCATATGGCCTGGAATATCCCTTTGGCCAGTTGGCCAGCTGTCCTGTGTGCCCCTTCCCAGCTTCTTGTGCCCCTGGCAGAGCAGGGGAAGCTAAAGAAGTCCTTGACTGGTGTAAGCACTGCTTAGCAACAACTAAACCATCAGTGTGTTATCAACATTCTTCTCATACTAAATCCAAAATCCAGCGCTATGCCAGCTACCAGGAAGAAAATTAATTCCACCCCAGATTAAATCAGGACAGTCTCCTAATCCATAAAACTCATGGTCTTCAGCTGAGAAGTCCTCCTCTGAGAATTAAGAGGTGAATTTGAAACCTATCATGTAGCAAGGACAATTGGGCTTTCATGTTTCTTTGGTAAATCCTTCCTCAATGAAGAGAAAAAAAAAAAAAAGATGGTGAATCCAGGTCAACTTATTCCTTTAAATTAAATTAATTCAGAATTAGGGGCACAATCCAGTTGTGCAAACATAGGCATACAGTCACATTTAAGATGGCTTCTAACTGCCAGTCCAGAAAGGTGCAGGTTTTCCACAAGTCGTGGGTCATACCTGCCAGCTCCATAAAGATACTGCAGGTAACCCAGGATGTGTCAAATGGTACTGGACACCTCTGTTCAGGAAGCTGAATCAATTCCAAACACTATATAGTTGGAATACAGCATCTAAGAATAAATAGCTCTTCTGCATTATGTTTGTCTATAGAGGAATCATGACAGATCTTCTATCAAATGAACATATGCTCTGTGAGGTACAAAAATTCTGAAGTGGAAAGGGAGAGAAAGAATTCTTTTTTTCCCTTTTCCTATTAACAAAATAGCAAAACTTGTCCAGCCTTGGCACTGGTGAAACCTGTCTCCCACCTAACGAGCACTGTTTCTGCACAGCAAATTTGTTGCTAGCTCACATGCTACTTTAATGCAGCTTAATTTTTCCATGTATATAACTCTTCTGCTCCATATATATGATCATTTAAGTACTACATCCCAATACATAAACCTTATCTAGAGCTCTTGCAAGAGCTTTTTATTTTTTTCACTACTCACCACTCTTTCTTTCAAAAAGACTATCTTTGGGGACTTAGCTCTCAGATATGCCTTGTTTAATTTCAGTCCCCAGATTACCTATACTCCACAACTATACGGTATCCCCCCTTTTTAATGTAGGATTTAAATTGGCAATAAGAACACATGCATGTGAGGCCACAGACTTATTTGCACTAAAAAAAGGCGTCTCAAAGCATTTTATATTTTCTGCATGAAGAATTTCTGTGGCTCTCATCTGAGTAGTGTAACACATCGTGTCTTCTCCTTAGGTTTGGCAAAACTGAGAGTCATCTTCAAACAGTTATTTGCAGTTCTTCTGATTTCCTTTTCTTTATTACTCACTCCTTTATTCCTGTAGCAAGTGAGCCTTTCACTGATTTTGAAATCAAAGTGAACAACCTCAGGTGAAAAGCACAAGGCTTTTAAAATGCAGCTCACTACATTATTTCCAATAAATTTCCCTTCCAGACCTCATCCCGTGGATTATACAGAGCAAATAGGCTGTGTGGTTTACACTGTATTTTACAGATGAGATAACTGAAGAAAACTCAATAAGAACATAAAATAAGACTAATTTAAGTTATATAACATATATAAAAGGAATGTTTAAAATGCCTGTGATACTTAGAAAATGAGCTTCATTACTCATTGGAGATTCTCCTGCTTTTGTGTTACTTTCCCTGCTTATCTTTTAGAAACTGATGATGGTTTTCTTCTCTATATTTGCTATTCTTATCTTCCTTTGTGTGGGAGAGTGTCTATATATGTAAAAGGACACACATTTGTGTATGTGTGTTTCTATATTTACGTATGAAAATAGCAATCCCATACTGCCATCTCTTCCCCTTTCTTGAATCAGTGTGTTATTGCTTCACCAGACTAACAAATTAAAAACAATTTCCAATTTCTTTCACAAATACCTAGTGGCTAAACATTATTAATGCATTTGTCGGACTGGCATAAATTCAAAAATTGCTCAGTTAGGGAAGAAGAATATAAAGCATCGATTGTTTACAATCAGTTTTTGTAATCTATATTTTCCTCATGGAGGTGAAAGTTTATCTCATTGTACAACAGCGGTTATAATTTCACCACAACTATTCATCAAACCTGATATTTTGGAGCTGCAAATCATTGCTTTCTGAGGCTACAAAGTAAGCAAGCTGTTGGCCTTTCCTTTAATACCCTCCTTCAAAAAAATAGCTGCCAGCAAGTTATAGGTTTATCTCATGTATGTGAGAGTACTCCAATAAATCACTTCTGCTTGCAGCAATCATAGATTATGAGGCTTTTATAATCATGAAATAAGCCCAATAGTCCACTGTTGTTCTCAGAAGATTGAAAATCACTGTGTATTATTCTCTTTGTGTGGATATATGAGCCTCTTGTTTCTCAGGGGCTAGTGTAACATTTAGCCATGCTGCTGGTATGTACCTTGTATACCAGAAATGTTTCCTACAAGTTGGGAAACATTAGGGTGTTTTGTCAATTTCTGACATCTTTTCCTATGAAAGAATGAAGTGCACTTCAGGTGTTTTAACTCCCTAAAATCATTCTTTTTGTTCTCCTTTCTTTTTCCCCAGGTACAAGATAATCTCCTACAAAACAGTGTTTTGAAATGCTTTGACACTGCAAGAAGTACATGAAAGCCATTGGAACGAAGTCTATGAAGGAGGTTTATCTTAATACTCTCTTGGAACAATTATGGTGATTAGATACACCGATACTTTTGTATGCTTAGAACCACAATATTTGTAGAGCAATGATTAGAAGGAGTTTCTTACTGGAAATAGATCTAAAACTATGGTTTTGATGACATTCTTAGAAAAACATTTGTGCTATAAGCAAGATAATGATGACAGATATCAAGGTCAGTGTAATTACTTTCTATATTTGGATTAGTATTACCCTGGGTGTTATAGACAAACTATCTACAAACATCAATCTAATGTTATCCTTCCTTAGGAACAGACTTTTCACTTTTGCATTATGAACTTTAATTCATGTGCCAAAATAAGAAATTACAAAAAAAGTTCTGTTTTTTTTTTTTAAACCCAGAAGGTGCAGTATAAAAAATAAAGAAAAAGAAAAAAGCAGAGCAAAGTTGTCTTTAAAGCTGCAAATATAAAAACTCAGAAATGCAGATTGCCAAAATATATTTTATTCAGGAGAGAGCTGGATGGCAGAAACTAGCTAGCATTCAAAAAGGAATTGGTGTGTCAGGTTCTTATTTACATTTCTGATACTCCTGAAATTAATAGATAGCTATTTGCTTTAATCTTTTCATATCATCCACAAACTGCTTGTATATGTTGTATCATAATCATTTTGATAGGAATTGAATTTTATTCTAGTGGCATTCAGTTTCTAATTTTCAAGTCCACATTGTTGGTTGGTAGCTGTGCTTGAGGGTGATATAAGAACCTTACGTAAACAGTGCTTCAGAACTACGCGTACATCTCGACTGGACTAAATCAACAGAGGTAGTAGTGTGCTGATTCAAAGGCACACATAAATGAAAAATATTTCAAAGCCAAACTAACGCAGTCCTCTGAGCTGTGAGTTAAATTTAATGCGATAACAAAAGACAAGGTCAGTAAAGTAAGCCTTACTCCTTCAGATTCTTTGTTTTTAATGCTATTAAGTATCTGGACACTCAGTGCCCCCACCCCCAACAGATCCCCTTCTGAATTATTTGCCTTTGAAATTACTCATTTTTTTCCTCCAGCTGTGTTGCAATGTTCAGCTGAGGCTATAAATAAACAGCTCTTTCAAATGTCATTGGCTAACATCATCCTATGCATTGATCATGGAATAATGCTTCCAAGTTTCTATTGCATTGTGAACTGGATGTTCCCGGCCTAAAATGTGTGTAGCTTGTGGTAATTCGGTATGAACACTCTTGAGACCATCAAGTTTTACAGCTTCTGCATCATCAGTCACAAATTTAAATCTGCTGCCATTTTCATACAGTAAAGTCATGATAAAATGATTCTTAAGCTACAAAGTGAAAGAAAAAAATACTCTTTTTCTCAGTGGTGACAGCTTGTCTCTCTCTATTTTTCATCCAAACAAGTAGAACGCTGTAAATCCTGTCCAGAAGACACAGACTGGAAGAATTAATCAAAGGTTTGTTTATGAGCTGTTTGGAACAGATTAAATGTTGTGTTGACAACACAATTTACAAATTATCTATCAACATCAACAGAAGCATAGCACCTGATCCCGATGTCAAGGAGAGCAGATCTGAGACCCGACCAAAGAGCTAAGCCAGTGTGGTAACCTCCAAATCAGAGCCTCTGAGGATACTCCTTGAAATCTAGTACTTGCACCCAAGCCTATGCACTATCATCCAGATGTTTCACCATGGATGAGGAATGCTCACTGTAGAACTACTGAGCACGAAAGTTCAAGTGGATCAGTTCAATCCATGGGACAGTTTCTCACTATCCAGAGGAAAACATATACCCTTAAAACCTCCAGCTCCCATTTTTACAGTAGTTGGTGCTAGTGAATAGTTTTTATAGATAAAGTTTTTAGTACCGCATTTAGGTTCCAGTTTTTGCAAGCACTTTCATGGATATAGAAAAAAAACCCTGTAGAAACGTAAGTCAGTAATGTGCCCTTGAGGCAAATGCGGCCAACAGCCTCCTGGGCTGCGTTAGACAGAGCATTGCCAACAGGCCAAGGGGCGAGACATATCTGGACAGCTGGGTCCACCTCTGGAATCCCCACTACAACAAGACAGAGGCTTGCTGGACCTAGTCCTGTGAAGGGTAAGAGAGATGACTAAGTGATTGGAGCATCTGACGTATGAAGAGAGGTTGCAAGAGCTGGAATGGATCAGTCATGAGAGGAGATGGCTCAGGGGCATCTTGTCAGTATTTATAAATACCTGATGTGGGGGAAGTATAGAGACAAAGACTGATCCTTAGTGGTGTGCAGTGAAGGGTCGGGGGAAAGGGTACAAACTGAAATACAGGAAATCCTATTTAAACATAAAAACTGTGATGGTGGTCAGACACTGGAATGGGTTGCCCAGACTCTTCATTCTTGGAGACATTTTAAACCCAGCTTTCTTTGTAAGCAATGAAACTACAGGCTTTCAAAAGCTTTAAATGCACATCCATCTTACCATTTACTTACATACTGTATATGTACACATACACACATAAGTTTGTATAGAAATCCTTAAGATATCTATATATTTTGAGGGAGATTGAATCCTCCTTTTTCTGGCAACACATGACTTATACATAGGATTTTACTCCATCAGTTAAGATTAAGACAGGACTTAATTTCTTTCAAAATCAAGATCTGTACTTGAAGTGACTGGTGGTGACTCACTAGTTGGTGAGTACAGATAGAGGATGTATTTCTACTGAGTAACAATGAGATCCGATGAAAAGAAGCAATAACATTTTTAAGGGTCTTGGACTATAAAAGAAAAAGCAAAACTATGACTGTGTGACGCTCAGTCAGACATCATTAACTGCTGAATATGGGGATCCAGGAACTGTCTTTCTGGAATAAACCCAAGGAAGGCTCTGGGGAGACCTTATTGGGGTTTTTTGATACTTAAAGGGGGCTTATAAGAAAGATGGGGGCAGAATTTTTAGTAGGGTAATGGTTTAAAACTAAAAGAGGGTCGATTCAGACTAGATATAAGGAAGAAATTTTTGATGATGAGGGTGGTGAAACCCTGGACCAGGTTGTCCAGAGAGGTGGTGGAGGCTCCATCCCTGGAAACATTCAAGGTCAGCTAGGATGGGGCTCTGAGCAACCTGATCTAATTAAAGATGTCCCTGCTCATTGGAGGGAGGTTGGACTAGATGACCTCTAGGGATCCCTTCCAACCTAAACTATTCTATGATTCTATGACTGTACCTTCCAGTATCCCTGAGAGTTGCAAAAGGCTTTATAGGGTGGCTCCTGGAATCCCACTTTCCACTTTTATTTTTTTCCAGAAACACATTTTTGATTACTGGATCTGAGAATCTATTGCTTTTTGACATGTCATTTTACTTCAGCACCTGATCGGAAACTGGTATTTCAATGTCTGATAGTTTCTCATCAATTTTTTTTCTGATACTGTTATTTTTATTGTGATTAAATGAGTGATTTAAAAATACTTTAAAACAGTTAAAGTAGCAGGACTTTAAGTGAAAGACTGGGATGGCTGTATTGCAGCAGTAACATATGCCTACAGTAAACTGGAGAGTAGGATAAATCCATGCAAGTCTGTAGAACTGTGCAATAACATCGTCTGGATAGCAAAGAGCCACACTTGCCTCAGGTTGAATTTCGGATAACAGGGACTGTGGACAGTTCATGAAAAGGATTGAGGGCAGGAGTAGAGTCAGCAAGTCAGCATTAGAGTCAAGAGATTTTTGTGAGTGTCTGGGTTTATCAAACCCATCACATTTCTAAAACAGCCTTAAAGATGATGGACTGGATTTTCATCATCTGAGAGTTTGGTTGACAATAAGTATTGAGTATTTATTAAAGGGTGAGAAAAAAAGGAAAAAAAAAATGCCACGAGGATTGGTTTGCTGCTTCTTCTAGATATTCCTGTACAAACAACGTGAGATTCATTAAAAATACTAGCACTTGAGAATTTTGCAGTACTCTGTAAATGGATTCATTCAAGAAGTGCTGTATTTCTCATTGTTTGAGTCAATTCATTTGCAGGAGGCGTGGTATTTCTCATTGTTTAAAGCAATTCATTTGCATGTGCTGAATACTCCCATGCTACAAGATGCTTAAATTATGAAAAATAAGCCCTTTCTTCATGTTACTGGCAATGTACTGCAAGAAACAGCATACAAAATAAACCATGATACAAATTATTTCATTAGGTTATTAGATTCTTAGAGATTAATATTAAAAACTGACAGTACCTTGTGTAACAATAGGAGCTTTTCTTTGCAACAGCTAGTTTTAAAATGGAGTGTTGTTGTCCTTCTTATCATTTAGTACCAGATGAGAGTTATAAGAAAAGCACGTCCTCTATCCAACAGCTGGGAACCCCAGCTTCATAGATAAGAGAGGTTGTGTTAATTCTGACAAAAACTGAAATGTCCTGAAAATTTTTCGAGGAATAATGGGATCTATATAGAAATGCAAAGGACAATTTAACAGATTTGTACAGCCATTAATCTTATGTTTTAAGCTCATCTTGGAAAATGTGGACCTAATTCAGGTTTGCTGTAACTTATGCTTTCTTTTAGATTTCTGAATAATCATACATAGATATTCTTTGGCATTAGGAAAAAGTTAAACTCAGTGATCAAAACACCAAAAATAATGGTTCGAGCTGAAGTTTTCATAGTAGTGTATTGGCATTTTAGGATGTGGAATTGAATGTGTGAAACTTAAATGCAAACCTTTTTAGTAGGGGTGGGTGGAAAAGGGCATCTAGTGTAAATTTTAAGACCTCTTTTCAGCTTATTTTTGGAAGAAGTACAACATACTCATCCTTTACTGTAATTTAAAAAGTTTTAGAGAATAATTGCAAGGCGCTGCAACCTAAAGTCCTTTAAACTGTAACTATGTACACTGGGAATGAATATATCCTCAGCTACCTCCATCACTTTCACCTTCTGGCTGAGGGACCCTGAACAACGCCATAAAACATCTTAGTCCCCAGGCCACCTTGGTCCAGCTTCAGCAATTCATTTTTCCTCTCAGAAGCTTGTGAAGAGACACTTGATTATAACTTGGAAACAACTAGCTTTGGCAAATTTAGGTACTAAATACTTCACAAATTGTTTCTGAAATTGATCTAATAAGGTCCAAGAAAATAAGTCATTCTACTTATTTATATTTTCTTAATCCTCCTCAGTAATGTTTTGAGCTATTATTAGTGTAAAAACGAATGCAGGTAAATGCAGCTGGTGATGTGGTTCCTAGAGATGGATGCTGAAAAGGTGTCTATGCTGAATTTATTAAATATCAGTTGCTCTGCACACTACTGACAACAAGGTGTCCCTGAATTACTTGCAGTGCAGTGGTACAGCAGTACTTTGTGACCAATTGTCAGTCTGAAAAGGAAGGTTAAAGCGTACTCCCCCTGACGATCAAGAGTGACAACCTAGTATCAACAGATGAGGAGAAGGCTGAAGTACTCAACAACATTTTTGCCTCAGTCTTCACTGGTAACCTCTCTCCTCGCCCATCCCGAGTCGATGGACCCCAAGATGGGGACCAGGGGGGTAAAGCTCCTCCCACTGTAAGGGAAGATCAGTTTCATGACCAACTGAGGAACCTGAATATATGGGACCTGATGAGATGCAACCCAGAGCCCTGAGGGAATTGGCTGATGTAGTTGCCAATTCACTCTCCATGATTTTTGAAAAGTCATGGCAGTCAGGTGAAGTCCCTGGTGACTGGAAAAAGGGAAACATTGTGCCCATCTTTAAAAAGGGTAGAAAGGAGGACCCTGGGAACTACCAACCTGTCAGCCTCACCTGACATGGAAGATCATGGAACAGATCCTCCTAGAAGCTATGCTAAGGCACATGGAGGCAGGAAGGTGATTCAAGACAGCCAGCTTCACCAAGGGCAAGTCATTCCCGACCAACCTAAAGGATTTCTATGATGGAGTGACAGCATCAGTGGACAAGGGAAAACCAACGGATGTCATCTATATGGACTTAGAATCATAGAATCATAGAATCATAGAATCATAGAATCATAGAATGTTTGAAT
>NW_009258615.1:4549787-4565459 GCF_000687185.1 Egretta garzetta | reverse complement strand
AAAAAACTAACCCCCCCCCAAGCATGACGTTATATGGTATGGAATAGCCCTTTGGTCAGTTTGGGTTAGCTGTCCTAGCTGTGCTGTACTCCCAGCTTGTTATGCACCTGGACGAGCAGAAGAAGCTCAAAAAGTCCTTGAGTAGTCTGAGCACTACTTGGCAACAGCCGAAAACATCAGTGTGTTATCAACATTCTTCTGGTACTAAATCCAAAACACAGCACTATGTTAGCTACTATGAAGAAAATTAACTCTATCCCAGCTGAAACCAGGACAGCTCCTCTTGATTTGGTGGCCTGTAGTAGACACCAGCCACTTCTGCAAAGCCTTTGACATAGTGCCCCACAACATCCTTCTCTCTAAATTGAAGAGATATGGATTTGATGAGTGGACTATTTGGTGGATAAGGAATTGGTTGGATAGTCAATGGCTTGATGTCCAAATGGAGACTGGTGACAAATTGTGTCCCTCAGGTGTCCATACTGGGACCAGTGCTGTTTAATATATTCATCAATGACATAGACAGTGAGATAGAGTGTACCCTCAGCAAGTTTGCATATGACACCAAGCTGAGTGGTGCAGTTGACACGCCAGAAGGATGGGATGTCATTCGAAGAGACCTGGACAAGCTGGAGAGATAGGCCTGTGTGAACCTCACGAGGTGCAGGGGGGTTGGGCTAGATGACCTCTAAAGGTCCCTTCCAACCCAAAGCATTCTATGGTTCTATGAATTCACTTTTTTTTTTTCAAGTATTAACATGAAAATCTTGAATAGCTCCCACCTGAGGTCTTGCAGTAATCGAAATTTGCCAGGGGAACAAAAAATGCCATGTGAAAGGGCAAGACATGTTCCTAAAGAAATATTTATCATCTTATTTTACACCAAAAAAAAAAGGAAACTGAAACGAGGTGGTGGTCTGCAGTGTGATGCAAGAATAGCTCAGTGCAGCTATGAGTAAGGAGAGGATGATGTGCACTGAAAAGTAGGAACTGAAAATTTCATCAGGAAAGTAGAGCATTCTCACCCATAGAGTTACCCATTATAGGAATCTGTAAAGGAAGGTTAGTATGTCACTCTGCATTTTGGAAAAAATAAGGCTTAGGGAAAAGCAGCTAGAGCAAGCCCTGAATTATGATTGCAGCTGGAAATAAAACCAACAGTTTTTCTATTATTGTATAAATCAGTAAGCTTCTAGAATTCATGTGTTAATAGACGGATGCTGTGACTATGTTATAAAACACGAAACTAAAGGTTAAGTATCTTCAGATAGCTAAGAAACATGTGAATTGCCTACATTTTTACAAATCCTTATGTGACTGCTTATTAAGGTTACCACAAACCCTCTATATTGAGAAAAGTGTTACTTAGGTTGCGAAGTCCAGTAGCTTTGAAAGGTGGTAGTAACTCATATTTATATTTCTCAGAATTTTTATTATAAAATATTTTAGCTAAGAAAAAGCAGCTCTCTTAAGAAACTATCACCTGTGTTGTTTGTAGCAAGTATTAGAAACACAGCAATAAAAAAGTTCTTGAGCTATGGAATTGCCTTTTCTTTGTCTCTTAAAATTCCATTCATGTTTAGCCAAAGTATCAATTTCCATTTTTTCGTCACTTGTTTTTTAAGGGAAAATTTAGCATTTTGCAAAAATGCTATTTGACAGTGAAAATTTTAAAAGTCTAGACCCAGACTGTTACCAACACAACGGTAGGTGAAATAGCAGGCGTGGTACTTAAAATGCTTAGGAATGAGTGGAATACACAGGAAATTTGGATAGGGTTTTTTTTTTTCTGGTCACTCACTTTATCTGACACCATTGTGTTAAAAGTCACTTTCCATAGGCAGCTGAATGACTTAATACTAGTATTCTAGCTCACATACTTCAAATATGTGTAGCAGTGGTTAAGGAGCTATGGGGAAGACATTGTAATTGTACCTAATGAGAACTGAAAAAAAACCAAAAAACCAAAAACTTTTACCAATTAAATAAAAACCTATGTTAAAAGACTGTTACTTCTTTATAGAAGTCAAGCTCTAGAAGGGCTAGGAATGCCAAATTATGGTTGCCAAGTGTCCCTGATGGCAGCAGACCTTATACATGTGCTATGATTTGCAAGACCATACGCAGAGAACTACCTCTTTCAGCTCTGTGAATGCACAGAGGTGAGCAGAATTAAGATCTTACAGATGATTACACGTCTGGCATTGTCTGGCTGCCTCATTTTGCACCACAGATAACTTCTTTTGAAATATAGGCTTTTTGTGGTAATTATAATAATTAGAATTAGGTGATTGGATTTTTATGCATTTATCAAATATTTGAAGATATTTATCATCTGTCTTGCATTTCATAGCGTAGTGATGAATTGTAGAGAATCACTGAATTATAAAAATCTTTATTTATGTTCCCTGCTTCTCCAGCCTTCTTCATTTAAAAAAAAAAAAAGAAATGTCCTGCAGAGATAGTTCCTTATTCCTGGGATGTGTTTCAAAAGAGCTCCACTCAGGGACAAAAGTCCTCCCATGAAGAGCAGCTTGCAGGATAGACGCTTTTGATTGTGCATTTTATAGAGAGGATATTTCCTCCACAGCACTTTGATAACAGCCTGGCTCACTTCAAATGCTATGGCAATATAAATGAGGAAAATAAATCAAAGGCATTTTGGGAAACTAAGTTCTTTGGGTATAAATTTTGCCTTTGGATATTATAAACGTATGAAACTAAAATAGATGCCTGAAGAAGTGTGGTGTGACTATCCACAGGAAATATTCAACCTTTAAATTATTCATTGCACACAGCAATTAGTTAAGCAACAAATGTTTTTAACCATTACTCACAGTGTAAAATAACCTTTAATAATCTGCAGGGAAATACAGAATGTCCAGCGTGATGCGCACCTTTTTAAGCATGTTCTCCAAAATACTCATAGAGTGCATTACAACTCATTACTGAAGAGAAGAGCAAGTGCTTTGTACATTAAAGAGTTCGTTCAGTTTATGTGTAAAGTATATTAACATAAATTGGAACTATGCAAATATATTGAGAGGAAAATAAAGACTATTTACCCATTATTTCAAAAATCAGATGAGATTCTCTCTCTTTTAATAACACCCATTAGCAAGGTTTTTCCCTTCTGATCCACTAAACCTATGGTGCTTCATGCACAGCAGTTATGAAAGAAGGAAAACTCCAGGTCTTCATGTTAGGATACACACTATGCAACTGGAGACAGGGTATTTTTTGTTTCCTGGAGCATATTTAACCTTCCTCAGAATGAGGGTGTGTTAGTATGCTGTATATGCCATACTAAAACCCCAACTACTCGTGCAAGCTTCAGCTGAAAAGAGTAGCTTGCTTATGGTCCGCCCGTGGTTCAAAGCAGAGTAGCAGCTTAAAGATGTGGGTAAGATGGATCTAGCCATCCCAAGTGCTTCACCTGATCTGGTCTGCCCTGCTGCAGCCATCCAGGGACCGCTTTGACTTCAGAAGCTGAGCTTCTCTACATCATTTTTACATCAGTCAAGTGACTCTGCTTAAGGTTAAATCACCATTTCTAATAAAAAGTAATTTTACTCAAGCTATTAACAAGGAGCACCCTGTAAGTTATACATTTATATGAAGTGAAGCAAATCACCTACAGCGCCTGAGAAAATATGATTTCCTAATTATTTTTACACAAGAGAAGATTATGTGGGGACGGTTAGGAAGACAGGCTGTTTCACAAAGGAATCCAAAGTAAATTCATTGCATAATTTAGAATTTTATTAATATGTCCTCCACTTATCTTCTTTGACATCTTGATATCTTTGACAGAGGATGCAAGAGCTGTAAATATGCCAATACAAATAAAATTTTCTGTTTAGTTATCTAAAGCACTAACCAGTAGAGTACTAAACCCGCCCATTTTCCATTCTTTCAGCCCTGGCTCTTTCTATTCCTGTCTGTTTTTTCTGTTTCTTCGTCTTCTGGTTAAAGCCTCAGCTCTGTGTAATCACTAACAAAGATACAGCCCCCATCCTGAAGAGCTTATATTCTAATTTAAGATAATCTCCAACAAGAGAATAACAGACAGCATGAGGGAAGCAAAGGCCAAGGCAAGACCCTGTCTAAACACACCTATGTATTACTATCTCTGTGCACAGTTTGATGGATACCTCTCCCCTTTTAAAGAATAAAGGTACACAGGACCAAAATTGGGATCTCTTCATTCAATGAGAGGAATGCAAAAGTAAATCAGCCAGTAGCACAAGAAAAAGAATAGAGCCCTTCACTCTCTTCTCATTCTTGGGATTGGAAATAAAGTTACAGACTAATTTTATTTATTCTGCTGTTCAAATTCAGGCTGAATGGGTGTTCAAGCACTCACAACTCATACATGCCAGAGTAATTTTCTCTACAGTCTGTGCTTGCTAACAGACAGAGTAGGTGCACTTTCTGCTGCATTTATTAAATTAATTACAGATGTGTTTTCTCAGGGAGATATTCTAAGCACTATTTTCTGCAGACAGTTTGTAAATCACAAACCTATAAACCTCAGTGTTCAAGTCTCCTATTAAAAAGGCTCAGATCTCTCATGTTTTCCTGTAAAAATGAAGTTTAACAAATACCTCAGTTTTAGTTATTGAATTGTTAAACTCCATTTCTTTCTTCCGTGTGTTGTATTATCTCAGGTTCTTGAATGAGATGCTGGTATTTACAAGCACATAGTATGGTTTTGCTTATGAAAGGTCAATCATTCTGAGATATTCAATGATTTTGCTGACTACGTAGGAGATCTTATTGATTATACGTTGGGATAATATTTATATTTTTTGCTTTGTATCTATTTATTCACTGCATTACAGATGCTTTAAAGCCAGTTTATCAGAGTTAATACCAAAAAGGTGAGCAATCTCATTGCTTACCTTCTGTGTATAGGTTTTCTTTCATTTTTACAAATAATGATTTATGCAAAGTCACCACGACAGCTATTGCTTCCATTGTGGAGTTTATTATCTCCAAGATGAGCATACAAGTCATTAAGCTCTCATAGAAGGATTAGCGTACAGAAAGATCACTGCATTGTGATTTTCTGGTTACATGGTTCAATACAATGATGGTTTAAGGAAGTAAAAGCCAATTTTAGCACTGTCATTATAGGACAGTGTATGTCGACAATAGGCAGTTATAAATACTATCTCCAATAAGACTCACTTCTCCATAAAGGGGTCTTTCTATCATGTACCAATGGGATCAGTAATACATGAAAATGATTTGTGAAGAATGGTTTTAAGATTTATCTTTCATATTACCTAAAAATATTTTTTCAATTATATCTTTTAATCTAAAAGTCCTGTAATGAGGCAAACCTTCTTTTGAAGGTTCTTTTCATGTCCGTGTACATTTTCACTTAACAGATGAATTTTCAAAAACAACCAGCCTAATTAATCTCTTCTTAAGGATGGAACGCTGGGTACTTTGCTCCAGTATTAATTCAAAATACACCTTGCATCTTGCACTGAAGATGTCCTCTCTGGCATATTATGTGACAAATTATTTGTGTCCATTGCAAAACAGATATATAATGTTTAGAATTTTCCCATTTTATAATAAGAATAAAAAGGAAGAAATAAAACATCTTTGACTGGGTTTTATGCCTGACTTGGTATAAGAGTATTCAAAACACTGCTCAGTTCTGCAAGATGCTCAGGGTAGGGAGCTTATTTGATCATAGGTTTTGGCCATCAGAAAAATCCATATTACTTACTGAAGAACCAATTTTTTCCCAGTGGGAAAGATTTCACTAACTCCAGTGCTGTCTAGCACACCCTGGTAGCCAGGACATATCTGAGACATCCCAGAGAGGGGCCTGGTAAAGAGCACGTGCTGGGGAATTACAGCCTTTTGCAAGGAATGAGATCTGGGTATCACCATTCTTGAGTACATCATATACACTGGACTGTCAAGTTTAAAAATAAAAAATAAAAGTAAGTGTCCCCAAGAAAATGAGTCAAATATTGCATTTGTTATAGCCCATATTAAAAAAGATCCATGCATCTGTTATAGGCCACACAGCTCATGTGATGTGTAAGATATGTTCCTTATGGACCTACACATCACATGGTACTTTGATAACCCTGAAACGTGGGACTCTCCCTGATCAAAGAGAAGGGACAAAATAAATACAGTGCACTTATCCCTGAGATCAGGGATGAAATGGGGAGGGAGGATTAAAGCCTTCCATTCAAGCTGAATTCTAGAAGTACAACTTAGCTTTCTGGAAAATAGTTAAGGTGGCAGAGCTTCACCTGAGACTTTTGTGAAATCTGACAGAATACAATGAATTCAGATTTAGGATGTGAAAATGGGTGAAGAGCTCACCTTTTCTGCAGACACAAGCAGTAGCTGCTGAGAAACGTAATGGTCTGCAAGAAAAGCCAAATTGTGCAGGACAGTGGAGAAGCATTTAGAAAAGATCCTTGGACATGATGAGGAAAATATTATGAGATTCATAACCTTCAAGAGAGTTTTTCTGTGTAAAAATGGAAAACATTTAATCTTTCTTCAGCAGCTGAGGGGAAGTTATGGTAGAACACACGCACAGGAGCTCCTAAAGATATAACCAGAGAGTGTATCAGCCAGGAGAGATCAAAGAAAATCAAGCTACTAAGAACAGAAAGTGGCAATAAACTAAAGGAGCATGTCTTTGGAATGCAGTATATGACTTTTTACCTGCAGTAGAAAGCTCTTGATGAACCAGGAGGTTGCGTCCAGTTTCCATTCCCCATTATTTCTAAAAGACCTAAAGATCCTCTTTATGCATCACTTTTTCAGATTTGCTTTTTGAGCCAGACAGGGTTGTATTTTGATGTTTTCACACAGATAGTTGTAAAGCTTTTCCAGGAGTAAAGCTATAGCAATGCCAGCCAAAAATTTGGAGATGACTGTATAAAACTGTGAGAATCTCTTGCTTCTACTGAAAGTCCTGGTTTGAAAATGTGGTCATCATACTTATCTTTAAGTGTGCACATTTTGCAAATATGAAGAACCTTTCTTTGCCATCAGCTTGACCTGATGATCATTTTAGCTAAAAGATTATTGTGTAATTAATATGAAAACAGAATTTCCCTCATTTTACAGATTAACTTTTGTTAGAGGAAAAAACACAAGGAAGACCGGTGTATACTTAAGAAAATTATGGAGCAATTTATCCCATTTTCTTCTTGATTCCCATTCCATAGGTAATGATGTAGCTTGTTTTCAAGTCTTAATTTAATCCTAATTCATATATCCAATAAGAAGCATACCTAAAATTGCTCTAAACCCATAGAGATGGAGGAACCAAAGTTCTTTCAAATCTTATCTTCCACTGCTGACTACAGAAATACACTCTTACATGTAAGTTAGGTGCTATAGTTAGGTACTGAGATAAAAGAGTTCAAGTCCATCTGTTCTAGACCTGCACAATGAAGTTAGACATGCTGCTGTTTTGTGAAAAGAGTCTTTGATGAGACATTTTTGACCCATGGTAAATTTATTGACTTCCAGAAGAGTATGCCACAGCTAATTTAGTCAGCTGGAAGTAATTTATCACTAGCCAGTTCACCAGTATCCAGTGGCCTAGAATGATGGAGCTCTAATTAAATATTAAAAATTAACAGAGAAAAGCTGTATTTAATAAAACTTCCCTCTGCAGTAGGCCAAGATGCATGAATTAATAGATTCTAAGCCCAGGAGGAGCTATTATGATAATCTAGTCTGACTTTGTAGGTAACATAGGCTAAAGAGCATCAAAATTCTTACATTTAGTCAGTGATTGTTTTGACTACAGGAGTTCATTAAAAAAGATATTCTGTACTAATTTCAAGACTTCTAGAGTGGAGGATCTACTACATCTTCCTGTAAGTTGTTGCCATAGTTAATTATTCTCATGCCTAAGAAAGTGTGTCAGACTTATTTTTGTCAAAATCCAGCTTCCAACCATTTGACTGTTTTATGTCTTTGTCTGCTAGATTAAAGTGCTGTCTGCTATCAAATAGGTCTGCCTCATGTAGGTACTTGATTAAGTCACCTCTTAAACAACTGAAGAGATGAGTTTTAAACAGCCATTTTGAAGTGAATGAGTACTAAACTGGAAGTTTTATGCAAATTTTTGCTCTTGATAGTGTTAATGTCATTTCAAACTGGAAAAGTTAAACATGTCATCAAATACAGCTGTACATGTAATCACCAACATTAATTCAGAAGTGGCCTGAACTTTGTTACAACTTATTCTATTTAATATGTTCTTTTCTCTCCTTCTTCCGTATCAAGCCTGTAAGTGTTTCTAAAAAGCATGCCAAATATTATACAGCAAAGAATAAGCAGTTAATGTCTTAGATTCATTTTTCTACACTCATTTAAAATTTTTTACTTTTTATATTTTCGATAAAATGATGCTCTTATGAGTCAGAACTTTAAGACCATGTTATTACAAAGAATAAATTTTTTAGGTCTGTAGGCTGCATTGGATCTTTCAAGAGTTCAGCATTGTGTTTACCATGAAGAGATACTGATTTTAAAAGTAGGGTTCATTATGAAGTGGGAAATATTTGGAAGACTTGAGAAAAGAGTATTTTTGTAAAAGCTTGTCAGTGGAAAGATGTCTAATGTGTGCTAAAAATTAGCAGAAGGTTATTTAAGGTCCAAATTAATTCTTCTGGGCTCTTAAGATATACTGCATTTGGTAAGTGTTCATCACTAAATAATCTGCAGCGGTGCTTATAGTGTATAATGAATAACACTCAGCAGTGATAGCACAACATCATCCTTATTCCTTCAGTGCAAGTTTTTCTCTATTCATTCATCATTTCTTCCAGCTTTTTACAGTTACTTCATAAAATCAGCCACACTCTATATTCAACAAAATCTTATCAAAAATAGAAATGTCTTGAATGTTAAATTTGTTTAGTAAGTATCACAGGTCTATGAATATGAAGTATATGAGTTTATCATATAGAGTATAGAAATATCCAAAAGGAACCAAGATCTGTCAAATCAAATGGAAACCCAAAATATCTGTCCCCAAGCTAGGAAACTCTTTCAGCAATACAGATTCTTGTTTGCGTTTTTCAATTCTGGTATTTCAGTAGACCATGTTCTCTAATATTAGTGCTTTAGTTTTGGGGAGGTACTAGGTTTTTAATACAGCTATTTAACATGAGTTCTGAAGTTTATTTTCCAGCAACTTTATTAGGCTGTTTCACTTTTTGATTATAGACATCTTGGCTGTCTTGACATCGTCTAAGTCTAACCGGAGCAGACTATGGATTGTGTCCCTTAGATATTTATATTGGCCAAAGGATTTAAACCTTTCTCGAAACAAGGGGAATTTTGAGGTAAATGAGGTAAATTTGCGGTCTTAGCCACAGATGACAAATACAATACAATAAAAACAGCAGAAAAAAAAATCTTATTGAAAGCATAAAGCAATGGTGCTGGTAAACAATAAAAAATATTAAATTAGTTATACACTAGAAGAGAGTGAATTAAGATAGAGTGAAAGCATCTAACTGCTCAAAGACCAAGCAACGTAAAAATCAAAGTTAATATAATTTGTCTTGCAGCTGTAGAGTAGCCCGGTAGTCACTGAAAAAGATCATTAATTTTCATGCAATTAAATATCATTAATAAGACACCCCAGGAGTGCGTGTTCCTGAGAGATAATGTCAGCCCTTGGGTGTGACCTACCGTGTGATGTTATCTCAGCATGGCTCAAATTCCATACTCCTCCTGAGCTAATAAAATTAAGTTTTCCTTCTCAAGACGACTTTGGTAACTTTGGTAACTTTCATCCCCATGGTCCGCAACATTAGTAACGCATTCAGTACAAACACAAGAAGGAACGCGTACAACAAACTGAGCACATACTAAATTAGCAGTAGAAGGAGAAGACATAGTCAGATCATGGACAGCTTTATGTCATGCACTAGCAAAGCCCTGAAGAAACATCTGAAAACAAAACAAAACAAAAAAAGGCTTAGTCAGCCAGTTAGCAAAACTGTATGATACATCTATCACAGTTAATCAAAGACTGGAGCAAGTTTCACCTGAAATCATTGCTTTCTTGACTATACAGGAGTGCCTAATTACACATTAACAAAAGTCAAATCCTCACTGAGAACTCAAGGCTTACAGATAACATTCTGCTGAGGATGCCCTTCAGAGCCCTCTGCAGTTAAGGATCACTTATGTTCTACCTTACAGATGCAAAGGAAATACAGAAATGGCTGAAGATCGTGAAGGATGAGCTGGATGCTGGTTTGAGTACTAAGAAAGGGGTGGAGGAAAGGGGTGAATGATGCTAGGAACTGCTAAGATGACAAAGGAAGGTCCCCTGGGCATCTGGGTGTATTTGCTGCAGTACCGCAAGGGATGTGGAAGTTGGTGAAGGAGACAAGGTGTCATGGAAACTATTGCAGTTTCAATGGCAAGTCGCAAAATGGTGTTGGTCTCTCTGGAGCAACAAACATGATCAAGGAACTGTAAGGTTGGTCATTCAAGAAGCTCAGTAACATTTATAGTCGACTGAATCTGAGATGACCTCACTAAAACAGAACTTCAGAAGGAATAAAGGTTGGGCCTCAGACCCAACATTATGGAGCTTGTTAAGCAGTTGTGCCATGTAGTGTTGCAGCTGTGAAACATTATTATGTGGACCATCCCCCTAGCAGTCAAGCATTTGGTGATGCAGGGATGAGGAATTACATTACTTCTGATGTCACAGTGAAAATGCTTTAAAATTACCTAAATTTGGAATCTTCCCCAACAGTAATAAAACCAGCTCAAAACAACATAATTTTAATGACAAATTACTTTCTCTAAATACACATGTTCGAAAATTTTTCAACAGTTAGAATGTAAAAAAATCCTTTCCTGTACACCAAAATTCAGGAAGAGTTCAGATTCCAGCTTTACATTTCAAGCATCTGTAGTACTTGGGAACCTGCTTCACTGTGATATATTTGATTGTAATGACATTCTCCTTCAGAGTTTATATGGTTATCTTTCACGTTCTCATCATTAAAATATCTCTGCCTTATTATGTATAGCCTATCCAAAGGATTTCCTCTCTGTCTATGAAACACTCCATCCCAGCAGACTACAAAATAAACCTCTTATGGAACATTTTGAACAGGTTTGAAGAAGGTACATAGTTAGCTGGGAAGCAGATGATGTTAACGTTGGAGAGACTCAGTGTAACTATTTATTAAGATATTAGTTATATGAATGTGCTTACAGCCTTAGGTACAGGAATCTCATATTAGTGTAAATTTAATAAATAAAATAATTGTAGCTGGTTTAAATTCAAAAGTCATAACTGTAACAAGGGATGTTGATCAACTTTTAACTAATAAAATCTCTGTTTTCCTCTCATTGCAAAGAAATCATTGGAAAGAATCAAATCCCCTGTATCTGTAGATATCATACCCTGAAGATATTCTTCTGGTAATAAATGAAGTGACCAGATGTCCCAATTTTTCTAGCAGAGACGCATTGTCCTTATTTTCTTTCTTTTTATATGGCTTACTTTAACCCAGGTTTCAAATCCCTATCAAACATCACAGAAATGGCAACTCAATCATCTTATCCTTCAAAACTCTGCAAGAAAAGAAATTTTCTTGGAAGAGGCAGGTTTGGGTTTCCAAATCTTTATAACAGCTTTTCAGCTTCATACAAACTAAATCTGTTGGGATAAAAACAGCAGCAACCCCAAAAAACAAAGGAAGGTTTAAAAAAGCAAATTAAATTAGATCTCTGCTACAGCCTCCACTGCATATGTCCGCTCAGGCGGTCTGCCAAGACTATTTTAATATAATAGTCATTCATCCATAGACCCATAACTGGTATATGCAATTACATAATGCTTCTAATGACTCTGTTCGTTGCTTATCTAATCCCTGTAGCTTGCAGTGGTGAAAAGGTGTTCCCTATTGACACCTGGTGTTGGGCAAGGAGAAGACTGGTCCAAAGCTGCTTTAAAACTCCAGATAAACAAAGGTGAGGAAGATGTTTGACAGTACCAAATTGAAATGGGAGATCATATTAATGAGATCAAGAGAAAAGATTTAATAGGTCAGGTCTTGTTTGTGTTTCTAGTATTTGAAAGTTTTGCCTACAAGTTAGGCTTGTAGTTAAACAAATGTTGTCTCTTTTGCCATGATAAAGCAACTGCAGCTGACATGCTTACAAAAAAAGTAGCTGATTGGGAGCCAGCAAATATCACAAGCAGGTGAGTGGGAAAGTAGCCTGTGCAGTAAAAGTTTGTTAGAGGTCTACTTCCAAAACACACCAGGGTTGGGAGACTAAAATATGCATGTGAAGTTATTACTCATTATTATTACTTTCCCAAGTATAAGCCATATCATCTCCTTTGAAATCCATCCTGATTTTTCAAATTTATTTGGGGTAAGGGCTGATTATAACCTTTTGCAGGACAAGGGGGTGGGGATAAGATACTTAGTCCTTGTGAGGGGAAGTATTACTTGCATGTATACACACAGTTTTATTTCATTTCTATGGGGTTCTAATGGGAGGTTAAGGTAATGTTTGTGAAATATTAAATAATCTCTAGCTTTTTAAATTCTGTTCTTTTAAGGGTTAAATTTGTATATTCCAGCCCTTATACTCAGATCACAGCATATCCTCAGCTCAAGTAACTCTTCTAGCAGCAGAAGCTGAATGTCCTATTTCAATTATTAACACAGTTTTAGGGGGTTTATGGCCTCTCTTTTATTTTTCTAGACCTAAATAAAATTTGACTGTACAGCTATTGATGTGACATTAGCACATTTTTATATCACGCCTATAGGAAACCTTTTTGCAAAAATCAGTATCTGATTTGTTTTTTCACTTGTCTCTTCAACACAGTTCATTCATCTTCTGTAAAACAAAATGACTATTTCACAAAGAAGTAATATGCTGATAACAAAGAGATCTTGGAAAGGTAAGATTGATATATACATCATATCTGAGAGATAAACGCTCAAAGAAGATTCGAACACAAGGCTGGCTGCCTGAGTCTTGACTGCCCACCAGCTGTCAGGGATGAAGAATACCAACCTCCACCGCTGAAGAAGAGGTAGCACCTCACATCCTCTCCCCAATTCCTGAATGACCAGGTATGTACTTATGGCTGAATGGTTATGTAATACTCTGTGGCTGGGTGAACTGAGAAGCAAGGGTAAAATTTACTTTGGCTTTAAATAGGTTGCCATTGCTTCCCCTCAGGGAGATGTACAAAAATAAAGAGAAAGATGCTTTGTTCATTCCGATGAGGGGGGGGTGGGGTGGGGTGGGGGGGTTGTACATTACGAAGAAAATGCCGATTGCCAGTACATGCCTTTGCTTCTGTCTGTCAGGTTGGGGTTTTTTAAGGTTTCCAGAATTACAGGTTTTAGCTCAACCCAAGCTGCACATTGTTTCTTAAAACCAAGAGATGTTTCAGAAAGTA
This sequence comes from Egretta garzetta, assembly GCF_000687185.1. Taxonomy (NCBI): domain Eukaryota; kingdom Metazoa; phylum Chordata; class Aves; order Pelecaniformes; family Ardeidae; genus Egretta; species Egretta garzetta. The sequence goes on along the minus strand of NW_009258615.1, from coordinate 4,551,988 downwards.
ACACTTTTGACTGAATCTCTTTCTCACATCAAATAACACACCAGAGTGACTCCGCTAGCATAAATGAGATACTCCAAGCTTTGTCCAGGACCAATCACCCCCTTGTGCTTATGCTTATTTATAATAATAAATAGACCTCTTCTTTAAGCTGTTTCTAGGATGGCACTATATTTTCAGGAAGAAAAGAGTGCCAGATTCTTGTTCTACCTCCTGAAAACTAATCAAAGTCTCTTTCTCAGTGACCACAGCCCCTGGCACTCACTATATGCTTCCACAGTTGGGCAATCGGCAAGATGAAACCACTGTCTGGTGAGTGAACTGTGGCTGTCTCAGGATTTACCTGTCTTTTTCCATCTGTCTCTAGTCACCAGTTGTGCTTGAGCCCCTCAGGCAGGGACAGAAGAATTGGATGCACATAAAGTATTTCTTCATTGTGACCAGTGCAAATAATTGTGTTGGAGTTCTGGGAGACAGAGAAGGAAGACATATGTGCTATTCAGCTATCCTCCATCAAGGTCCTTGTGCCTGGTAAGAGTGGAAATGCTCCTTGGATTCAGAAGGAAAAGGTAGAGAGTCCATACCCTGGGTCCCTCCTTGGCTCCCACAAAACTGTATCAGGAGCCAAAGGGGTCTGACAACTACGATTCCCTCTTTTGGGTTCCTGTCAAGCTCTATAGAACTGTATTTCACAGTCTTTGGTGTGGACGGACTGACAAACACCAGGCCTGCTATTTATTACATTAGCTACCAAGTGGGTTTGAATATACATTTCCTTCAGCATGTCTTCCTCTCAGCCTCAGATGTGGAGCTGCTGCAAAGTTCAGTACACTTAAGATGAGGAAGGGTAGAATTTGTCACAGATGATCACATTCATTTGCAAAAATAAGTTTATCGTACTTGGCATAGCAATGAGAAAGCTTGGCGAGGTGGCCAGTCAGCCCTAAGAAAAAGTGAGCAGCATCTGTTTAAGTCTCCGAAGTAACACAATCCATGCATAGCATTAGGTTATGTTGCATCATTTAACACAACATAAACCTCACTCACCTTTTCCTCCCTTCTATTGCTACTTTCTTCCAGTTTGTTCTCACTCTAACTGGCTGCAAAAATGTGTAAGTGTCTTTGCTGTTTTAAAATTCCCCTCCAACTTCTTCAGCTCATGTCATTTTTTTCCTATGCTGCCTTTCTGGGAACCACTGAACCCACATCCAAGAAGCATTCTCTCTCCCTTCTGCATCTCATCATAAAGCATTTTGTGGGTTTTTTTTCTGACTGAAGTGCTATACAAAACTAAATTGTATTGTTATGCCTGAGACATTCTCATACAGAAAGAAGCACAAATCATATTTAATCAAATTTAATGAAAGATTGCCATCAGGTGTCTAAATGTCTCACTTGCCTGTTTGGTTGAGTTATGGCAAACAATGGTACCCAGAAACTTAACGTATGTAATAATTCAACATTTTTTTATTATGTGGACCTATTTTGTGCCAGCTCTATTGAACTAATTTACAATAATGGGACTGAAACCACCCTAATTCAAATACAAAATGGAAAGAAATATTTCTTTATTTTTTCTGTTTCAGAACAATTGTTTCATTTAGAAATATTAATAAGCTGATAACTGAATCTCTTCATTATAATATAATGCTCAGTCGCACAGGGAGCTATTCTTTATTCAGTGCATTACACTTTAGTGTATCATGGGGAGAGGAGATGTATTAGCCTGTTTTCAGAGTTTGTACAAAAAACCGAAACTGCAGGGCAATAGAATAGAATCTTTTATACTAGTGCTGCTATTTGAAAACAGAAAGACAAGTTTTAAATGGGTAATTCTAAGCAGTGTCTCCTAGAGAAGTCACATCTACATTTGCCCATGTGCCTGTCTGCCTGGCCATAGAGTTGGGGTATGTAGGCTAAGGAGTTCCTAATATCATTTATTCAAAACAGAAGGGGCATTAGAAATTGTGCTTGTCTGTGGTGTTATATGGCTTCTGTCACCCATTTCTGACACCCCGAATATTTTTTTTATTTCTTTTACAGCAAGAACCTGTGCTGCTAAACAGTTTTCAGTAGTATAGTATGTATGATGAACAAAGGCAGAGATAAAATGATGAAAGGGATGAACCAAAAAAAGACCAACCACAAGATTACTGGAGTTAAGCCCATCCACATATTAGGTTTTCAGGGTGTAGGGACGCTCG
>NW_009258615.1:4537189-4549721 GCF_000687185.1 Egretta garzetta | reverse complement strand
GCAGGAATAGTAGCTGCATATGAGAAACAGCCGCTCACTGCTCTTCCAGAGTTAATTAGCTCTTCTCTTCAAATGAGCTAATTAGCCTGAGCACAGCCCTGCACTGACACAACCATACCGGTCCTGGAGCTGACTCATTAGCTGGCTTGATATCCTCTTCATTCACTAATGTGGATACTCACACAGCTCTGAAGAAAAGTGTGTCCTGGTAGTTAGGTACTAGCTTCTGCATTAATTAGTATCTGAACATTTTATAAAATGTGGAACAATTTCAAGAGGAAAAAAAAAAATCAATGTCCCAAAGCTTAGTGGTTAGAGCACTCATCTAGAAAGAAGGAGGAAAACAGGTGAAATCCTTGTTTTCAGAAACAGGTGTAGGTAACACTCCCTTCTGATTCTAAGTGCATTTTGTCACAGTTATCAAGAATGCTCACAAAAGATACCTTTATAGAACCTAAAATAAAGAGAGCTGTGGGGTTTTTTTTGTTCTTTAAAATTTTTGGTTCTTCCACTAAACCGAAATTCAATTACCAGCAGAGCCCTAATAACACATACAGATTATTGACTGCACTTGAGGCCAACCACAATGAACTACTGCCTGAGGGCTAAAGCCGTTCCTAGGATTAGGTAATATTGCCTGAAGCCAATCGAAAGGAGCGCTTTAATACCTTTGGGCAATAGTTTACTGCAATTTCCCTCAGACCCAGTCAGTGATTAATTAACCTTTTAGAATCTTCTGGGTTAATGGAAAGTTTGCGCTGGAAAGCTCTACAGATTGAAACATGAACTGAGATCATCATCAGCAATAGCAGAATAGACATGATATTGGTAGATGAACCACAGTTTTCAATGGTTGTTAGGCTGTTGTTTCAGCCTTAAGGCAGAAATATGCCCTATTTATAGTCGAACGAGCTTATGTGAAGTTATCTCAATTACTAAGAAAGGTTTTTGCATGTATAAAATAACCACTGTTTATCTTATAACTGATAATTATCTAATCCCAACTCAGCTCAAATTCTACGTGTTTTCACTCAACATGGGTATAAAAGGGTTGGGAAGTTGCTACATGAGATATATAGAGAGAGTGACAACAAGGAGCCCAAATGAAGAAATGATGATCCATATTTCTACTCACCTGACACCTTGTGGATATTTGGATGTGGATGACAGCTGTTTCCAAGATAAAGCAAGGTGTTTGTGAGCTGTATTTGATTAATTGCATGCCTACCAAATCCTGGGTTTGTCTGGGTAAATAAGATTTTGGGGTAAGATCAAACTCCAAGCATGTATTGGGAAAGTAATTGTACTACTTAATAAAAGCATCTTTAAAAGATTATCAACTCAACAAGTGTCAAGAATAAGTAAACACAATCCTACCAGATGCCTACTGACTGCCAGTAGCATACGTATTGAAGAATTCAGCATCCCTGAGTTCTGAAACTGCTACAAGTTAAGAGACTGTATTAAATGCAGGTCACTTCCAAATCCCTAAAGCCAGCACTGCAGCAAGACATTTAAATGATGACACAATGAGTTACAGTCTGCCAGCTTGGCACGGATTCAAAGTGGCAGCAGCTGAGGTGTGCTTTAAAAATAGGGACTTTTTTAATTGGATTCAAAATCAATTAAAATCCCATTAGAAACATAATTGTAGTGATACAAATCATAAAATAATATCTTTTACAATAAACTATAAAAGTGAGGAAGCTTACATAATTAATACTATCTATTGCACAGATAGACCCATACCTTTCAATCACGTACAACATACATGTCAAGAGAATACCTTTGGAAAGTAGAGAGTGCAATTTTGATAGGAGGTCAACATGTATGGCGTAGGATTCAGAGTGTGTTTCTTTAGTCAGCTTTGATTTCCCTCCCCCTCTCACAGCCCCAGAGCATACATTGCTTTTGGAGATTAAATGCCAACAAATCTAGATTGTAAAACAATGAGACATGCAACATGATGGTGGCAGTCAGTTCAGTAAAGCGGCCAGTGGCCATCCATCACATTTTTGATCCCTGGATGAGAAAATAATCAGCCAATTTTCTGCTGGTGTGAAGTCAGTGCGTGTCTTAGGCAATGAAATTGTGTCCCTTTATGTTGAGAATGAATGTGCTTTAATTGCTTTTTGATGGGACAATAAGGGTTCAGGTAAAAAAAAAGCCAACATCACTTATGCCAAATAGCAAGATTAAATTTTTAGTTTATTTTGTCATTATTTCCAGTTTTCCTCGGCTGCCAGCCTTCCTTGGCCTCTCCTAGAAAAGCCACCCCCATAGTTTCAAGTGCTGGCACTCAGTTCTTACACAGCAGGCTCTAGGCAAGGTTAGATTATTATCTGTTTATTCTTGTGGGCTTGTAGTGCTTTATGCTGGCGTTTGTACTATGGTGAGTAAATTAATGACTCGACCATTTTTCAAAGAGGTAAAATGAGAAAGACACCTTTAAAAACAACTCTTCAGATTTATAGTAAACTTAGCTTTTCTGTTTCCTCCTCACTAATCTTGTTTTATACAGCACTTTTTAAAAAATATTGCATTAGTAAAAGCTGCCAGTCACAATAAATTATCAAATTTTCTTTTTTATTATTTTGCAATGATGCTTTAAATACATATTTCTGTAAAGATTAAGTGTATAATTTAATTGTCCTTGTATCAGATGAAAAAACCATGATTCCCCACAGCAGCCTATTGACTCCTTCAACCTTGCCTCTTGAAACCTTACTGAACGCAGAAGCTGATACTGCAGGTTTTATATTTATAATGATTAATTAATTCTGCACTAAGCAATGTTCCTGACTGCAAGAACAAAATCCACTTTAGAAAACATAAATGACAGCTTGCCTAAAATAATTAACACCAGTGCTGATAGAATTGGGATGTTCTCCCCCTGCTTTACACTAGCGTATTTGAGAGAATTTAATTACTAATATTTCTGACTAGCAGAAGAATTGCATTAAAGGAGCACTTGATGTGGCAGGATTGAAAACTCATATAAAACGTTACAGAAATATAATGTGGATGGGATAAACGCTGGTTATAAATGAAGATATAATTAACCCACAGTTAAGCATGCACGAATATTTCCATTTTTTCGAGGAAACCAGATTGTGTTAAAAATAACCTGCATGAAAGTATCGTCTCATTCCTCTGCCAGTCAAACAGCCAGGCAGGGTTTGGCTACGCAGCACAGCAATCCTGAACTCTTCCACCCCTGTGCAGAACAGGTCCCACAAGGTCTGTTCTGGCAATGGGAAGGTCTCACCAGTGAGCAAAGCGTGGGTGTTTCCTAGCCTGGAAAGGACCATCCTTCCTTCCTAGCTGCAGCAGGATCTGTCTGTTCGCTATTCATTAAGGATGGAATTTGGCCCTTAGTGTGCTGAATAATGTAAACCATGTTAGTTTACACACGGCCTTGAAACAGGACAACTTTTCCCTGGAAGGGGACAGTGGGTGTTTTCTGTGGGCGAGATGGCTTTATCTGCCAATTCTAGCATCATGTAACTGCTTACAGAATTTATTAACTTCAAATCGAAAGCTTAGGTGACTGATTCCTGTGATATAAACAAATGTGGCAGGAGCGCATAAAGAGTCTGCTGTATTTTCCTTTGAATTGCTGGGAAGATTACATAAAACCATGGTAAAAATGCAGACTCTTAGCTAGAGAAAACAACACAGTTATTGTCACACTGTCTCAAAAATTGAGGACTTCTGTGAATAAAATATGATAGTACCATCGTGGCTTTCTCCCTGGTAATCCTTATCAACCTGCAACCTCCCTATTTTACATGTGTACGGTTAAAAATCTGAGTATTGGCAATGAAAGTCCTTTGACTCCATCTTTATCCTTTCATGCAAACCCCTATGTATGTCAGCAGGATTGACGTATATCTCCACACTATCTGCAACAGATACTGTTTGTTCCCTGGGTGGAGTTCAGGAATTTCACCATCACTCAGAGCTGCAAGTTTACAAACGTGTAAATACCTACAGCACGCCCACTTCTTTTTTCTTAGATGTTTTTCTTTCACATTACATGAAGGGCCTGAGAACTGAGTAAGTCAGGTATTGCAGAGGGTCCTTCCCATCACCGGCAGATTTTCAGCACAAACGTCATCCTCCTTTTATTGGTCAGGGCTATCGCAGAAAATCTCACCATTATCAAGGCCCCAAATCTGGAAGGGAGAAAGTCCATAAAGATAAAATGAAGAGCCATCTGGCCTGTTTTCCAACATGTTCCCTCTCCTCTAGTGGCTTATAGGCATATGTTTTGCCTACACACAGCCTTGCTTAAAGGTGCAATTTTGCATTGCCTGTAAACCCGTCCCTCTCACTTGTGAGGGGAGAAAGGGAGAACCAGAAGGCTTGATTTACTGAAACAAATGGAGGCAGATGTAAATTGTCTTCCTAAGGCAGTGCATTCTCTTCACCCTAGGTGGGATTCCTCCTAATAAGTAGCGGGGATTAGAAAGGGCATGATAAAGCAATCTGTAACCTCTCTTTAGGTATTCCTGCTTAATACTAATTATTACTTAATAATGCATAGCATTTATATTTCCCTGTAAATGTTAAAAGTGCTGTGAAAGCATTAAGTGGTTAATTCTCAGGACACCCTTGAGAGGTGGGCATATGAGTATTATCTTTGTTCCATACTTCTTTCCATAATAAGAGAACAATTAAAATGAAATTGATCAGCTAACTTTATAGAGACCCTAATTCCTACAAATAGGAAATAATAGGTCTAAATGAGTATACTTCTGGGTGTTTAAAAGCAGTATTCATCAGCTAGATTACAGCTGATTTTTCAATGTAATTAACTTTGTATCCAAAAATCAACTTTATTGGTTCACTTCTAGTATATTAAGCACAATAGGAGGGATGCCCCATTTTCTCTGGCAATAATCAGGTTCCCTTCAGCCTTGTAATTGATTCAAGCAGGAACCATATTATTGTCTAGTAAAACAGAGCATCTCTCCTATTATCCCTTAAGTAGCAGTCAGTCTGGGAAGAAAACAGTTACAATGATATATGAAGTTAAGACAGATGCCAACTAAATAGAAATCTGAGTAAGCTAGAAAGAAAGAATTAAATAGTTTGAAGAATCAATAAAGGTACTACTTCAGCTAACCATCGTGCAGCTCATCAACTAATCTCTCATTATTATTGTTCATATCCTGAGTGCCCCCATACTATTACATACAGCACAGACATATAGCAAGCCCAAGAGGCCTCCCAATCTAATTTGTCAGCTTTCGTTTTTGTCCCACTGTTTTCGTATCCTCTCTCCGGTAGCATTCCGGTTCCCTGTATTTTGGTGTCTCCCATTATATATACTGGTCCACCCCACCGTCAGAGGATCAGAGGACTGAGAAGGACTGATCCCACTGCCCCCTCTGTTACAGAGGGTCAGGCATGGAGCTCTGGGTCAAAACCAGCTCAGTCAGTATCATTTGCATTTATTTGTTTTTTACTCAAATTTTAAGTACAGGGTGATGGTGAAAAAAATACTGTAGTTCTGCTGGAAAATAAGTATAAGGAAAGAAGAACATTCCTCCCAGGTGAAGGGATCTCTGAAGGAAGGTGGGTGTTATGGCTAGCTAATGGAGCTTGGACACAGCCAGAGGAATGAGGGAAATATGTCTCTCCTGGTAGAGAAGCAGGAATCTGAGAAGTGGTTCACTTCCAGTGTCTGAAGCGGAGTCTGCGAGAACTGGATCCACAGCAGTGAATGACTCCTGCAAGGACTGCCGGGACGGCTCCAGGCTAGCACCGACAGTAGGAAGCAGGAATCTGACACGTACCGCTTTAGCCACAGTGTGAGGATGCCTGTTCCTTAACACTGGAATGAGCTTCTCTGACATAAGAGAGGCAGTGCATGTTTACATTTTTTTGATTCCTACCTGTTCAGCTTTGGACAACAGACTCAGAGAAGTAGGTGACCTTGCTGAGCGTCTCCGAGAGGAATCATACCACTGGTCAGTAAAGAAATCTGTGCTACATACTTGGAGGCTGAGCTTGGGCTGCAATTTGTCACATCTTCACACGATGGAAGTCATAACTTATGTCTCTTCATATGTATTGCCTAATTAGGCCTCTGTGGGTCACAGGTCAAAGAAATTCCAGCTTTCTGGAGAAAGCAGAGGCTCAGGTCTTTATTGGTGAACACCTCTGTATGGGGTATGGCTACAAGATGCCCCGTCCCAGCTGAGACAGTGCTGGCTGCATGAGTATTTCTTTTATGCTGTGCTCTAGCGAGAGCACATGAACTCAGCCAAGCTTTCAGCTAACTCATGTGACTCTGAACGTGAACAGAGGGCATCTCACTGAGACCACCCACTACTTGCATGATTGCTTCTCCCCTGGCCTGCTCCACTGGACAGGAGCTAGGGAAAGTAACCCCATAACGCGAGCCAGTTTTAGCTGTGAGGCTGTGACTGTCCTCCTCACTCCTTGCGCAGAGGCAAGCAAACTAGGATAAGCCATCTGCAGCGTCAGTTGTCCCATTTGACTATGTATGGGAAAAGCAGGGGAAAGCCACACAGGGCGGGCACTGCTCCTGGCTGGGAACCACCAGCTCCCTTTTCTGAGCTGAGGGGTGTGAACGCCTCTGTCCTGATTTGGAGACAGCAGGAGGCTCACAGGGCCGAAGCCCACGGCTCAGACCCAGACACGCATGAGGTGTAAACATACTTACTGCAACTTCTAGTGGAGGGGAGGGAGAAAACTATTCCCTTTTCTGTAGATTTGGCAACGTTGCAGTTATACTTATTCTGATCTGTCCCTGAGTGGATTTTCTGCCTTTCTTTCTTCTTTGCCCCTCCAAATCCCTTCGTTGAAAGAAAATCTATTATCTGTTCATTTTCAAAACAGAATTAAGAGCCATTACAGGTGGGAACCAGATGGTAAGGGTGTCAGGGCAGTTATTTTATTTTGCCAGATCTTAAATAAGAGTAAGGCATGTAAGGGGGGAAGGAGGGAGGTTTTCTGCTATTTTCTTGCAACTTGGACTTGACCTTTGTAGCTGCCATCAGCAGAGTTGCACATTTAGGAGGACATTTGAAGTATTTACGGACTTCCCTTTCACTCCCTCCAGGCCATCAGTTTAGCAGCAAATAGTCAAAGGGAGGAGTTCTAAGACAATTGAACAATATCTGTTCAGTTCAGCACTGATCTGCAGTTTGCATAATTCAGTCACATCCAACTGCCTTAATTTGCTTAACTCAATCTCTGTTGTCTTCTTTTCTCCTTTCAGACATGGTGTGACTGCTGCAGATCTGCCACCTTCCCACTTCCCTCACTCATCAGTGAGACCAGGAGTATCAGGTTCATTCCATTTGTCAAAAAGCCCCATTTAGAATAATTTGGCCCCAAAAGTTCAGATCAGACAGATGCAGACAGCAGGAGGACTGCAAGCCTCAATCCAAAAGTCTATTCTTGAAGGAACGTAAGACATTATTATGGTTACTACAGCTAAAATTTCCTTGTTCCTTGACATTATTAAGCATAACAAATGCTGCCCAGAAGGTTCATTGAGTGGGGTGGAACATCAAGAACAATATCTCAGTCTCGCACCGCAATTTAAGAATAAAGAATGAGACTTTATTTTATCTTCCATCTTCTCGAAAAAACAGAAGGCCAATTTCTTTCCCATTTAATTTCAGAAGACAGAAGTCCTTTCCACCCTTGGTCTGAGATGCTTCTTAAAACCTTTGTTATGATTCTAAGCAACACTTTGTCATGCAAGTTTTAAGTGATTATCTTACTAATTGTACTAAATCCTTTCGTGGACTCTGCTCTGGGAAGTTTGGGGTAGTGGTGTTACTCTTAATAAAGATGGCTGTAAATAAAAATGAAAAAATATAAATAACCTCTCAATGTTTTAATTTCATTATTAAAAAGTTGTATTTTCTACATTTTTTCTTCAGTTTTGCAATGCCTACATTTTTCCAAATCAGTAAAAAAATGTTAATACAAGGATAGAGAAGTTATTTTTCACATATGCCAGTGAACAGATACTTGGTTAACCAACTGAAAGTCAAACCCTTTTCATCAGACCACATAGTTCTCCTAGACTGGTCTGTGAAGTGTCTAGCTCTGTTTGAAGTGTTACGAAAAGCATACGAACTGTCCTGTTTCTTCATGTTATCTGTACAAAAGGTTCAGCCAAGAAATCAGACCAGATATGCAGTCTGTATCAATAAGACATCTGCTTTCCAAAAGACGGATAGTTTTCCCTGTCAAGGAGATTTCGGCAAGCGTTTAGTTAAATGTAATTATCTGTATCTCCTTTTGGTGTAGAAAACCAGAAAGCCTTCTTGTACACAGTTTCCCATATTATTTTCTGGATCCTACTTTAATTTTCAGTATCTGAATGACTTAAGAGTTCTTTCTTCATTGTTCAAAAGTGAAGTTGCCTGTTACCATGCTTGTAACTTATTATAATGCCATTTAAAAGACATGAGCTAATCTTTCCAAATACTTAGATGCTCTGTCTGAAGGACCTGGGGTTGCCAAATCAGATGAGATCATCTACTGAATATCACTGATGGATGGACTGAGATTTCTTTTTTCCCCTATCACACTTAGGATCTTCTTCTGCAGCAAACTTATTTGGAATTTTAAAAATTTTTAGGTGCACTTTTCAGCCTCAGTGGATACTGAAGCTGATAGTACCTTGTCACTAAGGTCACAATAAATCAAAACACCTTTTCCCCACATATTTCATGTTTGCTACTTTTAATTGTGATTTCTTCAATGTCTACCCTCCTCCCCACGGAGGGAGCAATCAACCTGCTTTGTAAATAAGGAGCTTGCTCCAGTTGTTGGACTAGCGACTGAAAGTGGTGGGCAACCAAGTAGCTCAAATCAAAGCTACAAGGATATTCCCTGGCAGCAAAGGATGAGACCTGGAAACTAAGTTGATCCTACTGCAAGTAAATAGCTAAGAAAAAATTAAGTTGTGAGGTGGAAGAGACAAGACTGAGCTTTTTGGGTACAAAGTGATGTGAAGCCACGGGCTTCTGATCAAGGAAACTGCTTACAGTTTCTCTCTCTCCCGTTCTCAGAAAACAGATGGGACGTGCATTATTTTTGAAGGCGAGTGGGGCTAAATAAACTAGATTATACAAAAGAATAGTTTTGAGTTTTAGCACTGGTTTCTTAGCAGAGCAAAAATAAACCTGAAATCCACAAATCCACAAGACCCTGGAAATTGGTAGATGGGAGCAAAAATATTAGAAACATTATTTTTATTGTAACCTATAATACAGTCTGCCATCTTTTCACTGATCTAGCCAGGACCTAGCGAGCCTCAGACTCCGTTTTACTAAAAGCCTCAGCAGAAATGTAGTATGGTAAAAAAAAATGGAATGCGGAATAAAATCCAGTAAGTGAGGCCGTTGTTTGCTTGCCATCAGTACATAATGATCTTAATATAAAAGCCTGAAGTTCTGAGAAAGTTGAGAGAATATGTAGATTTATATCAGAGGATACTACTCCTCTCCTTTCCTCTGAGTCTCAGAATTAACGGCGAAGGTGGTTAAATGCAGAGGAGCTCATTAAACTGTCTGTGTTGGCAGCATTTTACATAGATACCAAGCAAATCAATGCCTGCGAGGTAGTTAGTTAGCATTGTGCTTATGTAAGCAGCACTAAACAGGCACAAAATCTACTGTTCTTCGTTTGAACTAATATTTATTTAATTCTGTGCAATAGTGTCAGTAGGCAGTCTGAAACCGTTAGCCTTTTTCTGAAGGAACTGAGTGAACTGAAATCATAAACCAGCACTGTTAGGTGAAGATTTTTTTTCTCTGAAAATTTCTCACTCTGAATGGAGTTTAAATTCTGAAAAACATGTTTGCCGAAAATAAATATTGCACTTTTCCTGTTTCTCTGTGGCTACTGGAAACCCACGTGCAGGAGGCAAACTCTTACTGTCACCCTTAATGCGATTAAATGTTTTCTAGCCTTCCAGTTTGCAAGGCAGGAAACTGTCAGTGCATTTTTCATGGCATCAAATAAATGCTGTACATCTTTAATTAGCAATGTTTATCAGTGTTGAGGCTCATACAGACATAAATAAAAGCTACGAATGCTGTTACACACTCAGTATAAAGCAGAGCATAGATGTAAAGATTAATAAACAAAGGAAATCAAAAAGTTTCTGTTGAGTGCCACAAACGGGTACGCTGAGAACAGCTCGTCTTTCTCTGAGGCATTAAGCTCAAAGCATTACAAACATGTCAGAAAATGAAAGATTTTTATACAGAACTAAATATTGTTCAGTGATAAAAATAGCTTTCTTCATTCTTGGTTAAACAGAAGAGAAGTACCCTAAGGGTAGTGGAGGGCCTTATCAGCAGAGAACAATAAAAAACTGATGGAGGGAAGTAATCTTTCTCATCTCAGAGGGACTACTGTAGTTGTTACATTACACTTGTTGCAGTTTATCTATATGCAAGACTCCACAGTATCTTCCAGCTTAATTTAGCGTCTTAGGAATCCATTATATCTTTTGGGGAAGTGACTCAATTTGGAGATTCCTAGTGGGTGTAAATGAAGGCAGTAGCTTTCATTTCAGAACAGCCTGCACGCAGCAAACGTTTGAATGATGGGATGCAGTTGTGAGGCTTTTACAAATATTTGACAGCAGCAGTTGTATAAATCTCCAAGATTATTTTGATTTTAAAAAATATTAAAAACATAAAAGGGTTGAATTTCATATTCGGGGAAGTGAAGGATTGAGAATGTATCTCTGTTTACTGGAAGCTGTTTACATGGCTCCTATTGCCACAGCCCCAGGCACAGGGAACCCGCTTTGCACTCAGATGGGGTTCGGTCCCGTCGCCTTTGAAGTCCCTGGTGCAGGCTGCGCTGATTGTATCAAATCGGGGGGAGGCAGCAGCTCCTGAGAGGCTGAGAAAGCAAGGCTTTCCTGCTCCAAACAGAATTGGGCTCCCCTGTGTCGGGGCCCTTGGCAAATTTCTGAACACAATTGTATGAGTTCATCTTCCACGTGGCTGCCATCACTTCCACTCTCTGATCGAGAATAAGTCCTTTTAAGGCATCATGTACTGCTTTGGGTTGCTTACCAAACACCATAGTTCAGCTGAAACACAGAAGTCCAGCTCTTTATACCTCTCTCTAAGAAACTTCTGAGATTAACTTTACTATTCTTGCTTTTAGCCCAAAACTTGATGTCCCTAAAAGTGATGGTGAGATAAGATACTTATTGTGCTGTAGGCAGACTTTAGGACACCTTTGCCATATATAGTCCAAAATGAAAGGTATGTGACATTTAGAAATGTAATCTCTCCCAGCAGACAAACGTCACTGAGGAACAGATCTAGACTAAATGTGCTATAATGATTATTAAGATAAATAAACAGAACGATTATGAGATGCAGTTAGGTTGCGTATGCAGAGGATAATTTTCTGTCAAGTTAAGGTATTGAGAGAAAGAGGCAACTATCTAAGGAGAAAATGCAAATGCTTTAATTGCACAAGGTACAGTATTTTGCCTAAGGTTTAGCCCCAGAGTTAGATATCAGACTGATTGGCAAAATTTAAATACAGAAACCAGATACTACTAAAGCTTGTGAGAAATAATTCCCTAGGTAAAGGAAGATTGGCATTCAGGGAGTTGCTTTAAGAGTCAAAGCTATCAGTTGTAAACAGGCAGGCAAACTATGGCACTTCTCCATTATAATAAAAGCACTTACCTCTGTTTCAACTACATGGACATCTCCTTGCTCTGGACACATGCATACTTCTCAGGAGAAGATCAATTCACATGTAATGTATCACTGGTTTTCAATTTCACTGTGGTGAACCCACGGGGTGGATTACATAGTCCATCCTGTGTTTTACAGAAGAGCTAAATTACACCATGCCTGCTATGTGGTCCAGGTGATATTGATTAGACCACTTTAGAGTTTGAAGAAGAAAAAAGAAAATCTACTGAGCTTTCTCATCTACATATTTTCTTTTCATCTTCCCATTTTCTGGCAATAATTAGTTTGCAGAAGTCAACAAGACTTTTTTATTTTCTCGCTTGAAATAGCACACTTGCATTTTTATAAGAGACTTTGGGAAATCTGGGAGTGTATTCTTCACATAGAAACTTAGAAAAGTCTTTGGGAATTCCCATTCGTTATTCTTTTGTTAGCTTGAATAACAGATCGTCTTAATGCCTGTTTGCTTGCAACTTGTATGCCCACAGTTATGTGGCAAAAGAAGGACCACAGAGACACTCCAATATTACAGGGCAAGCTGGAGTGAGAAATACTTAATGCTATTCTGGAGATTCACTGGCAAAAAGCTGCAAATGAAAATTATTACAATGAGTATAAAATTATTATAAAACTGTCACATTTCTAATATTTCATATCACTTCTGACCATAAGCTCCGCAGCTATAAAAGCAATATCTTTTACTCTTCAATGTGCACAGATGATGGTTTGCATTCTTCAGAGCTTATCGTGTTAAAATGCCTTTAATTATGTCTCAGATAGCTGTTCAGAACGCACTC
>NW_009258615.1:4523440-4537159 GCF_000687185.1 Egretta garzetta | reverse complement strand
TCTGTGATTTCTGTTTCACTGACATAATATCTCTACTATTCCTGGGAATCACTACACTCCTGCATAGGCCACGCCAGCGTATGATTACATCAACTGGCCCTAAAGGTTCAGATGCTGGTTGCGGATGGCTGTTTCTCCTTCACTAATCCTTAAAGGTCAGATATATTGACAACTAATATATGTTCTTACTTCGTATTTGAAAAAAAGTAATAATATTGCTAAGTTACTCTTACTTTCTTTCCCCTGCAGTTGGGGACATGAATATCAAACACATGGTAAACAGAAGCAGCATCTTACAAACTTGTGTTTCTGATGACATATTGTAATGAAAATGAGAAAGAAATGATTGGTTGCCAATCACAACCATAAGTAGGCACCTTGAGAACCCCAGTCTGTGTGTAATTTGTGTTGAATTTAAACGATTGCTAGCTATGTAGCACACAATAATAGACTCTACTCCCAAACCATTAATTTAAACTCAGACACAAAAACTCAAAGAAGAATCTTCTTCATGGATCACTGCCCTTGTTAACAAGTATCAAATAGGATAAATTGTATATTATAGCACTGTCCACAAGCTCTGCTATATTTAAATCTTTCAGTGTTTCTATTATTATAACACCCCTTTCTAAGGGAATGATAACATCCACCAGTTAAAAGGAAACTGATATAAATTTAAATTTACCTTTTAGTACATATGCTCTTCATAAAATATTCTGGACAGTGTATATGCTAGGAACATTAAAGAAGACAACTTCCAGCAATCTAAAGCAATTCCAAACTTCGCCAATCTTTATGACCTCTCATGCAGAGTCCTTCTCAAATACACACAAACACAAGAGGCTCATCGTGAATAAATTACTGCAAATATGCTTCAGTTCATTAAATGAATCCATAATAAAATGCACTTCTTAAAAACTGCAACCTACCATACACAGTAAGATAAACAAATATATTAACACTGTTAAATATAAAATTAAGGACTATCTTCAAAACCAGTCTGAACGTATGTCTATATTTCATTCACATAATTATGAAGCAGAAAAGGAGCAGTCCTTTTGAAATTAATTAAAATGAAATAAAATGCAGTCTTCAGAAAAAATGACCTTAACTTTTGTTTAAGACAATAGCTAAGTTTAACAAACTTCCCAGTTCAAATAAACTTTCCAGTGTTGATATCTGTCATGGTTTAACCCCAGCTGGCAACTCAGCCCCACATAACCACTTGCTCACTCCCCCCTGGTGGGAAGGGGGAGAGAATCAGAAGAGTAGAAGTGAGAAAACTCATGGATTGAGATAAAGACAGTTCAATGGGTAAAACAAAAGCTGAGCACACAAGCAAAGCAAAACAAGGAATTCATTCACTGCTTCCCATCGACAGGCAGGTGTTCAGCCATGCCCAGGAAAGCAGGGCTCCGTCACACGTAACAGTGACTTGGGAAGACAAACGCCATCACTCTGAATGTCTCCCCCTTCCTTCTTCTTCCCCCAGCTTCTATACTGAGCATGATGTCCTCTGGTCTGGAATAGCCCTTGGGCCAACTTGCGTCAGCTGTCCTGTCTGTGCCCCCTCCCAACTTCTTGTGCACTCCTCACTGGCAGAGCATGGGAAGCTGGAAAGTCCTTGACTGGTGCAAGCCCTGCATAGCAACAACTAAACATCAGGGTGTTATCAACATTCTTCTGTACTAAATCCAAAACACCGCACTACACCAGCTACTAGGAAGAAAATCAACTCCATCCCAGCTGAAACCAGGACAATATCTTATTCAAATAAATAATGAGTCATGTCTTATTATATCCATATTACACAGGCTTTCTATCTTTATTCAAAAAGAAAATTAATATTTTATTCTTCTGGTCACTTATAGGGCAGGTTTGCTTACCAGCAATTTAAACAGTCCAGTAGATCTTAGTTAAAAACTGGGAGGAAATAACAATATATATTTATGTAGTCTTTAGAAAATGGAATTAAAAAACTTCCTTTCTTGGTAATAGAGCTACATACTTAATTCTCTGTCCATTCTACTAAAAATTGAGTGCTCTGTAAAATACAATGTCAGTTTAAGTGTTACCTTTGGCAGATAGATCTTGTCCAAAAAGAACAATATAAACAGTTTGCAAGATGCCATGTCAAGAAGAAAGCATAATGGGTCACACAGGATAGTATAATAAATCATTACTGAATTGGTATATATGGATGGACACACCCCCCCACCAATTTGATATACTTGCAGACTACTCTCTTTCTGACTTGTCTGTGACTTGTCTTGGCTATATCGTATTTTTGTATATTTTCATTTGAAACCTTCAGGCTCAGGAGTGAGTGAATCACTGGTCCCCATCTATTAATCAATTCTAGAGATAAATCTACAAAATGAATGAGTAAGATTTTTTAAAACTCTGATCATATAGGTTTTGCTCATTTGCATTTTTGTAGTGTCAAGTTGAAAGGGACAGATTTTTACATAGGAATAGTGCAGCTGATTACTCAAAAATAAGTAGTCTATTTCTATGAGAATTCCCCCTTCTCTTCCTGACCTGCAATAATATTAAACAATTAGATTTAAATGTCCTATGTGCTATATATTTCTATATGATATAGTGCCCTTTAAAACCAAGTATTATTTATAGCACAAAAAGCACAATGATTCCTGACCCAGAACTATATCATTAGAGGAGCCTTAAAGAAGCTAGTCCATTAAAGTGTAGGATGCTAAACAGGCTGGTTTGTCTAGAAAATGCATAATCAGCCCTTCAAACTTTTGTTGTGTTACCTGTAATTAATACTAATTAAGGCTGAGGTTCTCAAATATGAAATGGTTGAGAAAATCTGCAGGGTTTGATTTCCTATTTGTCAACTTTTATTTGAAAACAGCAGGTTAAATTCAGATCTGAGGAGCGTTTAGCCTCAAACTATCACGCAGATTGTTTTGTATCTTTGTAATTGCCAAAGACTGCTTTGGTCAAAACTCCTGAACACTCTTTATTGCTAATTTTGGCAATAAACCTGTTAATTAGTTAATTGTAAAGCATTAGTGAATCAAGTAAAAAGGATCCATCTGTTTATAAAATAAGATTTCTTCTGGGCATAACATTTACAAACCACAGTGCAGACACCACACCACCTATTTATTGACAAAGTCTCTCGCTCCTTTTGAGAGCTAGAATGTGACTTTGAAGGAGATTCCTAATATATCATGCACAGTTAATACCATCACAGTTTTAATATCATCAGGGGGGCTTGAGAAAGCAGCAAAGAGCTATACCCTCTCTCTTCTCTGTGTCACTGATGTGAATCTGGCCTAGACCGATAGCAGCCAGAGATGTGACCATATGAAAGGCATTCAGTTCTCAGAGCAAATTCAAAGTATCTCCAGTTGGAGACGAATTTCAAGAACACAGCACATCTACCATTGCCATAAGGATTATTTCCATAGGCAGACTCAGAAGCCAAAGGAAGTACTAGGTTTGAGGGAATTTTACTATTGACTTGAATGGGAGCAGGATTGTAGGATTTTTCCAGGTGAATGCATAAGCAGTCGGGGAAGCTTACACTGCTGCTACTTATCTTTTCCATGGCCAATTAAATAGGCTTCTTTTCTCAGAGCTGTCAATGTGGCAGCTTTCATGAGCACTAAATTCATCCTTTAAAAAGAAAACTTGTTAAAAAAAATGTAATGTCTTTTCTGATTTAAAGATACTGTTAAAAAAGACCTCTTTTCAATACAGAAAACAAATCTCTTATATATTCATGTGGATTACAGAGTAGTTTCCATATCAAAATATTACATTTCTTTTATCAGAGCAAAGTAAAGATGATACAATATTCTTGTCTGAGATTAAAAAAATATATAAGAATGGAATATTGATAGCAACACACAAAATAAAGTAAAGGAGGATTGGATGATGTACTATGGGAGCTGATAAGAATTATATGGCTTCTAGCAGAGAAGTAAAATGACATAAAAAGATAGAGACTGATGGCAATAGGAAATGCATCTATAAAGGGGATCATGGGAGTAAACAGGGAATAAGTTTGGATAACAGCAGACAGGCATTTAAGGGATAATGCTAATTGAATTATGCATTGTAGCCAGGTAGACTGACACTTCTAACTGCTAAAAAAAGCTGAGGCATCTTGGCCTGCAGTGGTAGCCTCCCTTGTACCAGTCTTTCCCCAAGAGTTCTAAATCTGCATAAAATGGGTGTTAACAGCTGCTTTATTGGTGACCATGGGGGCCCACTTACTCCATTTCATAGAATAGAATCATAGAATCATAGAATGTTTAGGGTTGGAAGGGACCACTAGTGGTCATCTAGTCCAACCCCCCTGCAGTGAGCAGGGACACTGCTAACTAGATCAGATTGCTCAGAGCCCCATCCAACCTGGCCTTGAATGTTTCCAGGGATGGGGCCTCCACTACCTCTCTGGGCAACCTGTTCCAGTGTTTTACCACCCTCATTGTAAAAAATTTAAAAAGACATTCCCCATCTTTCCTATAGGCCCCCTTTAGGTACTGGAAGGCCGCAATCAGGTCTCCCTGTAGCCTCCTTTTCTCCAGACTGAACAAGCCCAACTCTCTCAGCCTGTCCTCATAGGAGAGGTGCTCCAGCCCTCGGATCATTTTTGTAGCCCTCAAATTTCAGATGCAAGCGAGCTACAAATGGGTCTCTCAAAAGAATTAGGCCAAGTTCAGAGTGGGAAATCATGAGAGACCCACTTCAGAAGCTGTGAAGAAAACTACCACACATGGAGGGACAAAACATTGTCTTTTCTTAGTGTGTGGCTCATCTAAATCTCATAATCTAAAATCAGACATCTAATCAAAGCTGTTCAGTTAAGGCTGCCTCTAAGGTTAAAGGAAAGATCTGGGGATACTTCCAAAGCATTATTTAGCCTTTCTGTCATTCCTTTCGGCCTTGGGATGGGTACAGTCTGGAGGCTGCTATTAATGTTGAGGTAGAAACCAAGCACCACACTAGTGGAGGAATCAGGGACCACACTTAAGAGGTGATTGGCATGCTTTGAGGTTAAGAAGAGGGTACTGCTACCACTGCAGCTCAGGTCCCCTAACATGGGCAGCTCACCCATGCTGGACGCAGCTCTGCCCTGGCAAGTGGTTAGACAAAGTTCACTGATGCAGCCAAGGAGCCATCTCACATCTGCCTCTCCTGGAGGAGGCCAGCCATTAACACCGACTGATGAGGTAGCTGATAATTGAAGTGCCTACATGTGGGAGGTCTGACTATGTGCCACCATGCCAGATGCCTGATCTGATCCAGATGTCTGACCTCTGCAATGGCATTCAGAGCCTGGAGCAAGACGCCTGGGTTGAAAGAGGGGGATCTGCAAAAGTGGATGTCATTTGGGGAGGGAGGGTACTGGAAGCTCCAAGCAGGTAGTCAGAGAGCTTGG
The DNA here is from genome assembly GCF_000687185.1 of Egretta garzetta. NCBI lineage: Eukaryota > Metazoa > Chordata > Aves > Pelecaniformes > Ardeidae > Egretta > Egretta garzetta. The sequence goes on along the minus strand of NW_009258615.1, from coordinate 4,531,740 downwards.
AGCTTGCCTCCACCTGTGATTCTTCACAGCAAGATCGTGCTGCAGGAATTCAGCCTCTGGGATGTATGAGGGTCATGTTTCCTTGTTGAGAAGTGGGATTAGCAGTACATTTCAACAGACCGTGAAGGAGGTAGAGGTGATGGGAACACCCAGCAGCACACCAAGCTGTGCACAGTTCTGCAGTGGGAACTGCAGCCAGACCTTGAGGCCACTACCAAAATACAACAAGACCAGGCTGTGGCCTCACAGAAACTGGCATGAAATGAACCCAGAGACTAAGAGGTAGACACCTTCCTGGCAGAAGTTTCTTTACAAACATTTAATCAGCAAGGCTGCTAGTTAGGTATGACCAGTCTTTGTGTGAACTTGGATTCTAGACCCACTGTCAGGTATCTGCTGAGGAGCAATGACAAAACAGATTATTTGTTAGAAGAGGTAAGGAACAACTCACAGCAGTAAACTTCAGTTGGAAAATGCTCTTTTCACAATGTCAGAATTTTAAATGGGGAAATATTAATCTAATCTTAAAACACTGGTGTGCTTTTGAGGCAGCCTGTGGAAGGCTGCAGTCAACTGGTGGAGCTGCACTGCTACGGGTGGTTTGGAGAGTAAGGGCATGTACACATTGACAGAAAACATGGATGGCAGGATGAAACTGAGAGGCTCATTTTTAAGATCCTAACTCCAGGAATGCGTAGTCAGGAATATGCTTCACTGACATTTGAAGTCAGCTTTCATTCCTCGTGCTTCTTTGAACAACAGTTCTCAGTCCGGGTTTTGTAAGAAGGGGGTACATCAGGCTGCTTTATTGCAGCTGCCTGGAATGGAAACTATCATTTAAAAACAAAAGAAAAAACACCCCTCTCAAAAACACACAAGAGAAATCCCACTACATGACAGACCTGTTTCACAGTAGAAGACCAAACCGTGCTGCATCTATCAAAAAAACTGATTTCAAGTTATTTTAGAAGTCACCTTAGTCTTCTTAATTTGGAAGAACAGTGAGTAATACTTCCCAAAATATTGTTGTTGTTTGTAGGCTTGAAATGCAAATGTTTACCAGCTACTTTTCCTCCAAATCCTGTTGCACTACTTTAGAATTATACAGTTTCTTATACACATTGGTCACTGAGAATCTTAATTTTCAACATAAGCATCATTTAGAACATTGATTTTAAAATATATTGGCTGTACTTTTTAAAACAAGTTAGAGATATTTTAGGACAGGTTGGGAAGCTACCATCCTTGGCAGGACTAATTTAATACTGATCATAAAATTGGTAACAGGGTAAAAAGAATTGAATTACGGGTGGAGATCCACCAATGAGAGCTTTAGCCTATTCAGAACAGTACTAATGTAATAGACTGAACAAAGCAGCTCTATAAATTTCTGTCAATGTAGAGTACCCATACAAGGTCTCATGCATCAGCTAAACTTAAATGAGGTCCTTGTACAGACCCTGTGAACAGGAGCGAATTTCACCATAAATAGTTGAAAAACTACCTTTCATTCTGATTGCATCAGAAAATTAATTTGCTCCATGCTCCAGCAAAACTGAAACTGGTTCAGTCATCAACACAGTATTTTGAATAATGCAGCTTATACTACATTCACAAATAATCTGGTTTCAGGCTAGGTAGAGGATTTTTGCTGTTTCCTTCGTAGAATCTGGTTAATAAAAATATTGACATGTGCAGTGTATCAACTGATGTAAGTAGGAGTTATTTAATGAAATAAGACCTTGACAATAACATTGTTGCGGCACATGAAGATATACTAGTACAGAATCAAATGAAGAAAAATGTCAGGAAAATTACTGAAACCAAGAAAGCAGACCTTTAGTAAAAGGCTAAGGAACAGGAAGGGAGACTGAATAAATACGGAAAATGCAGCATGTTTGGGGCTTTTTTCAGTCGGAACTGGAACAAAATGGCTAATACAAAGATATTTAGGCTACAGAGAAACTGCACCAGATCACCAAAAAGAAAAACAAATAAAATGCACAAGAGAGAGGCAGCAGAGCATTGAGTTTGAAAAATACTTTTGAAGAGTATTGAGTATTATTTCCTTAGCAAGCCTGCTCGTGATGGGGCTTGGAGTCCCATTCCTTGGTTTAAACAACTTCCCACAAAGGGCCTGTACACTCCAGCCTCCTGCAGGAGAGTTGATTTCACTCAATATGCATATCGCATCCTCCTAATTATCCATCTCTTTGTATTAATGATGAAATAATACAATCTTCTATTTTCTCTAATTAAGTTTATTATGGAGACATTTTTATGTGCCTATTTTTGAAAAATGAAATTTCATTAAAAGTCAGTGTATCAGATCTTATTAATTCTATTACATTACAACATGAAACATTTCATCAAGAAAAAAAAAAGACTGAATCAAAAACAACCCTAGACTTTGATAATACAGATAAAAAAAAATCCAATGCATTCACTTTTCAATCTCATTTTAAACACTACAAAACTTTCCTCATGCGAAGTTTTTAAATCAATAGGGAATGACTTATCACATTCTCCTACAGAAACATATTTTGCCTACTTTTCTGGGGATTTTTCTCCCCTGAAAACACTATGAAATGCCAATGCATCTCACTAAGCCATTTTTTCTTCTTCTTGTAATTAGGAAAAACTAGATAAATAAATTGATATCAATTACCTTTGGGAAAACCAGGTTGGGTTAAAAGACCTTTTAATAATTGGAATGGCAGTGCACTTTGCATGCTGTCAGTGCTCAGTGACAATTGCTACAAGACAATTGATACACGGTGACGTTTTCTTTGTCATTGCTGGACAGTAGGGACTTTAGTGCCAATGATTTTCTGCCATCATCTGAAAGTGATAGGGGCCTATGAATGGTTGTAGCAAGATAAAGAATCCCTTGATATCCCATAGAGGAATTGCAATGTTTTGCTGCTCTCCCAACATGTTCCACGGCTGTGACTCCAGGGCACACACAGCTGAATGGTTTTGCTGACGTTTGGAGTCTTCTGCTTCTCGTGAAGCTGCTGCTCATCATCGCTGGTGCACTGCTTGTGCTAGGGACAGATCACATGGGGTGGCAGGCAGCAGCAGAAATACTGGGCTGCTGCCAGGGACTGAGGGACTCTTATTTTACTGTTTTAGAAAAGAAAGTCATAACACATTTGAACAGTTGTAGCAGAATATATAGACTGTGTCAAGACACTGAAAATTTCACTTGTAAAACACACAGTAGAATGACTTGTAGCACATACCTAATTGACTCAAATTGCTTATTTTGGTTCTCTGTAAACCACAAATTTATGTCATATAATTTCATCTGTTTTCCTTGTGCAGCAGTTCGTCATTCTAGAACGAAGCACAGTCCCTGAAATCATATATATAAAAAATTTTCAGCCTTATTTCTTGTGCTGGAATGACTGAGATACTGTTTTAAAGATTTTGAGATTCAGTTTTAAATGTTTAGGGAGAATAAAGGACTGTTTCTGATGAAAGTTGATCCTGCCTATCCATTAACTTTATATTGTTAATCACTGCAGCCGGAGCCTGTAGACCACATTTGTTCTCCCAGGGCAACCTAGCTCACCCAAAGTCCATCTGAAAAGGTCCTCTCTCTTGCAGGCAACTCTGTGCTGTGGGCAGACAGATTGTCTGGCATTAGCAGAAGTTTGTTCAGAAGGATTACATCCACCGTGACTCCTGCATTTGGCCTGGTAGGTGAGGAGAGGCAAGTGGACATTACTCTTTCCTCAGCTGAAAGAAGAGACATGGACATACTGGAGACAGTCCAGTGAAAGGCCACAAGGATGATGATGGGACTGGAGCATCTCTCCTATGAGGAGAGGCTGAGGGAGGAGGGAGCAAGACTGTTCAGCCTGGAGAAGAGAAGGCTTGCAGGGGGGGATCGTATCAATGTGTATAAATACCTGAAGAGAGAATGGAAACACAACAGGGCCAGGCTATTTTCAGTGGTGGAGGACAAGTGACAATGGCTACAAACTCAAACATAGGAAATTCCATTTAAACATAAGAAAAACCTTTTTCACTGTGAGGGTGATCGAGCACTGGCACAGGTTGCCCAGGGAGGTTGTGGAGTCTCTATCTTTGGCATTACTCAAAACCCATCTGGACATGGTCCCAGGTGACTGGCTCTAGGTGGTCCTGCTTGAGGGAGAGTTGGACCAGATGACCTCCGGAGGTCCCTTCCAACCTGAACCATTACATGATTCTGTGAATTCTGTGCATGCAAAGAATGAATGAATAAATGCACTTTGATGATGCTGATTCATCATTTATGGGAGTCTAGTGCTTCCTGGGAGCTAGACATTCATTGCAAGTAAGGATTGCCTGACTTTATTGCACAGCTCTTTGATGCAGATAAGGCATTTGCAGGACAGCAAGTGATGGGGAACATTCCAGGACATGGCTTCCCCTGGGTCTGAAACAAAGGGGTGCAGCCTGCAAGGCTGAAAAGGTCTAGAGCAATACCTGACATTTTTCAGTGTGACTGGGATCAGGTCTGTAGTTCTACCCTTTCCCCAAGCTGACCTTTGGAATAAATCAATCCATTTTGGCACTTCCCCTTCCATCTTTCTAAAGTGCATAGCAATAAGGAAAAATATGGGCAAGAGACATGCATCATGTCAAAAAGAAATGCAAACCTGGTTGATAGGTGGAGATTTTCAGCAGAATTATCCAAAGAAATGGAAATGAAAAAGTAGCAATATCCATGAGAAAGAAAACCCAACATAGACAACCATGAAATTTTTCCTTTGCCAGTTCCAATGAGGATGCTGCATCAATGACGGCAGTCACACCCACAAGACCTGTCAAAACAGCAGGTATGTCTTGTGCAGAGTCCTGCTTGCAAAAGATGCATACGGACATTTCTTTCTGCTTGCTGTGAAAAATTCAGTTCAGCAAATGATTCAACAAGCGAAAATAAGCAAAACCTATGTCCCAAACAGTGCAGATCCAGGCTAGTGGATAGGGCATTAGACTAGAAGAATAATTAAGCCTACATATATCTGAGTGTGCTGGTTTTTTTCTGAGATTTCACTATTCATGTGTACATTATCTTCACAGGCAGTCTATAGGCTGTAAATATTTGGTTTTGTGGAAGGCAACATCAAAATCTTTTAAGGCTCTTCTTTGCCACTTGAGTCTTCCATATAGCCGACGCTGTTCAAGCAGCATCTCCACAAGGACAAAGAAGTACAAGGGGACAGCCAAGATAGGTACAATGTGCAGTAAGCGTGTGGTTACAGAACCTAAACTAAAGGCACACCTAAAGGCAACTCTCTATGCCCTTCCTGAAGTTTATCGGTTGGTTTGCTCTAATTTTGTTCCAGAGTGCCCTCCAGAGGGTAAAGAGTGACTGTGAAACTGCTCTTACAACACAGCCTTGAGGTGGGCAAGGTCATACCTCTCACTCTGCTCCGGGGAACCCAAGAGATGCAGACCCATTCACCTCTGCCTCCCCTTCCACGTGCCAAGTCCCGAACTCTCTGGCTGAAGGTCAGACTACATCTTTTTGCTTTCTCAATTACTGCTTTCTCCTTACTGTTTAAACACACAATAAAGCCCAGAAAGACTCCCAGAGAAATTCAACAGCCTTACCACAGTGCTACTGATATGATCCAGGGCGTTCCAGTCCTCTCCATGTGGCCAGCAAAAATGATAGAGGATCTCTGAGAGACCTGTACCTTTCTAGAGTGACAGTTTGAAGCCTGGTGGGGTACCCTATAACGTTTAAAATGCCCCTGAGCATCTGTATTCATACATCTGAACTGCTCCCTTGTCTGCCCCGTGTGGTGGGAGGGATGGCACGCAAACACATGCAACAAATTCTAGCTATGTTGCTCGATGCATCACTATTCACACTATCCAAATAATGCTATGATATAAGATAATACTGGTTTAATTGTTCCACATCTTGGGAATTCCCAGACAATCTGGTGGAAGATGGATCAAGAATTCTAGTCAAATTTTTAGTTTGGCCCTTTGGACTCAAGCTACAATGAGTGGCTCACAGATGAACCAAGTTCAATTTTATTTTTTTACTAGGAAAGAACTCTATTAAAAAAGCTTTCAGTATTATTTACAACAAGAAAAACAGGATACAATGCCTGCTGTCTTAAAGGCTGATAATGTTACAGAGATTACAAACTGCAGTTTCAATAGAGTTGTCTCTGTCTGCTTGAGAAGTAGCCTTTTTTACACTATAGGGAAGCTATCCATTTCAGCTATTTCATAATATCAGTAATGAAAGAATTGCTCTTCCATTGTAACCCCATTTTATGTTTAAAGCACAAAGCGGAGCCTCTGTTTCATTATTGCTTAATTCCAGAACAAATGTTATCCTTTTCCTTTCAGAGAATTATAAACTGTGTCTTTATTTACTTGCATGGCACAATTTTCACACATTTGACAGACCATTGCTCATGTTCTTCATTGTCATGGTATTAGTGAAATGTAGCATAAGCTCTAAATTTGCAACTGCTGTCCAATCAATAAGAAGATCACACCATCCGAATAATGCTATGATATGTGACATTATCTATTCAACTGTTCTATTTCTTGGGACTTGTGAATGCTGTCACATTGAAAATGAACACCATTTGCGCTGACAGATTTTTCCTCCGCTCAACACTTTTAATGAATATATTTCAAAATGAGGTACCAGATTAAATAAATTTCATGTCATATCAAAACAGAGATATTAACATTATTTGTAGCAGCAAAGTTCCAAGTAAATTACACTGAACTTACATATGCAATGCATTTAGAAAGAACAGGGTTTTCAAATAGCATAAATCTTGTTGGATGTCAACTTGCCACAGCAGTGATATGTAGACCTTATTCTACATATTTTCATGACAAGAACAAAAGTGAGATTTGGCATAGTTTTTTAATGCGTAGAATTAGTATCCAACCCAAAATTTAGTGCTAACACAAAAGTTTACTAAGGAATCTCTGTAAACTTCAGTAAAAGGTTCCTTTTGTTGCCCAAGTGAGGCTATTATTATGCATTCTTGCCACAAAATCTTCTATATAGATATTTTTCTTGTGGCCATGGTGTTTTAATTTGTGCACTGGATCTAACAGTCTTTTCACCTCCATGAGGTGTCCTTCCCAACAGAATCACGCCATTTCTGGAAGAATCGCTCATGGATAGGTTCTCATTGGACTTTTCAAGTCTCATCTTACACAGTACATAACACGCTTACGGTCCAACAGGAATCACTTGTACAGAACAAACCAGTACTGCCAGCCAGGTCCCACGCAGCATGATAATGTAGCAAACTTCCTATGTGAAAAAGTTTAGAAATGGATACATATTTTGCTGGGCATGATATCTTGGTGCGTGAAGGCTTTCAGTGTCTTCAGATAAGTGCATTTTTGTCTTTCAATATAGACAGTTCTAACAGGGTTAAATGGAACTTATGGACAATAAGGTAAAGATCGACATTAGGAAGGATTATTGGAGAATGGTTTATCAAAACTTGTATGATTGCAGAGTGTTTCAGTAAGCTATTGTATTGTAAAAAATGAAATTGCAAGGAACATGTCATTCTCAGAGCTCTAGTCTCACTATTTCTATAGTGCAAGCAAATCAATTCACATTCCATTAAAGTAATAAGAACTGTATATCGTAAAAATACACTTACAAGAAAACTGGAAATATAACATAGACTTCCCATCACAGACCCATTTATTTCTAGTATAGTGGTAAAAAAAAATGTTTTCAGTTCTGTCTGACACTAGCTTAATATACAAAGGCATGTAAAACCTGCTGCATGAAAAGACCTGAGGCTGGATTCATAGGATGAGCTCCTAGCTCCTAACTCTGCCAGTAATGTTCAGCAGAAATCTTCCTCGTCTGACTCTCTCTATGTACAGTAGAACTTGTGAGATGGTCATTCTTTAGAACAGAATTGTCCCAGTTGGCCAGGCAAAATCTGGAAGTTAACAGCTTCTCAGCAGAGAAATGCCATGCTGTTCAAACACTGGTAGGGAAAAAACATCAGCAAACTTTTCCTACAGGAAAGGTCTGACTTTTGTTTCATTTGTAAAGGAAATAAGAGTGCCCTCTTTCTCTGTCACCTTCCTTCCATAGTTTTGCAACGAATGAGTCAAGCTTTCTCTCTTCTTTGGGTGGTTGTCATTCTTTCTGAAATGGAAAAAACCCCAGGTAACCATATTGGGATCATCGCACTTAGTGGGGTGGCCAACAACGAGAAGATCACCTCTTACTAGCCCAAATGAAGTATATGTCTGCAAAAACTATGGCTGCATACATATCAAAA
>NW_009258615.1:4519410-4523412 GCF_000687185.1 Egretta garzetta | reverse complement strand
AGAAAGCAATTTAGAAATTAATCTTTAAGTCTAGCCTGAGGAAGTATTTTTATGTCCTTAATTTTAATGAAGAGAAAGCAGAAAAAATGTTTAGCATTATAACTAATGTCCTCTCTCCCATTTTGTCCACTTGTAAAACAGTGAGTTGGTACTTATGTATTAAGTGAAGGCCATAGAGAAATAGATCTTGATTAGGCATATAAGTAGGTAGACATTTTCCCGCTATACAAATAGATAAAATGAGACACAGATGTTAACTGACACTCATCACTGACACAATAAATTAGGAAATAACTTATCAAACCCTCAAGAGGCACTCTTTGAGAAAAAAAAATATTTAAAACTATGTAACATGCATTTTTTAAAGTCTTCAGGAGCCTGGTGGCTCCAACTTCAAGTACAATCTAGAAATTATCCAACATTTGACAATGTCCATTTGTAAATCTGTAGAATTCCTCAACATTACATTGTTCTAAGCTGATTTAAATGACAGGTTAAGAAGAAACAGATTGTGTATACCTAGAGCAGTTTTATATGAAAGGAAAGCTTTTATATTTCTTCTTTTTCAGCCCAAAATCGTGTCACAACACTGTTACAACACAAATAAGTCAAGTTAAAGATGCAATAGTGTGAAGTATTTTTTTAAAAAGAAACTAAATCTTCAAGCAGACTTAGTACCATATTCCCAGCAAGTCACAGCCCTATAGGGAAAAAGGAATTAAAACATTTTAAGGCTACTTTTGCTTTTCATAGATCAGCAGTATGTGTTTGCACCAGTCACACAATTCATTGTCTTATGACTTACTAAAAATGCCATGTACGATCATTTCCTTGAACCTCAAGATTTTTATTCAAATATTAAAAATAAAGTGCTGTTTTTATTCTCTCTCTTTTTACTGTTTTTCTCTGAGGTTTATTGTACTTCAGGCTCCGTATTATAAGCCACGAAGGGCAATTATATCCTAAAGTATAGTGATCACTACTGAATACGATACTCCAGGTGAAGTATATAACTAGTAATTAGGCACTATTAATTCTATTTAGTTTGATTTATCATCTGTTTCTCCAGGAATTAAATATAATGTTCTATTTGACATGTGTACTGCAATTAGGAATTCAACAGCATGTTAGAAGAGATTGGTATGATAATTCCTTACTGGTCACTACATTGCAGATTTTTTAAAGTATTAACAGTGAATAAACTATTTGCCCACTTATGTATATATAAATATTAATAACTGAAACTTTTGACCTTGACAAACTCTGATCACTAGTACTTGAGCTATCTTGAATCACTTCATTTGTGATATTCTCATTAGATAGTCAAATTAGCTCTAAAATATACCTTCTAATTGCCTCTAAAAAAATCCTGGTCCTCTGATGAGTTGACATACTGTTTTGACACATGTAGCTGAAATTTTTTTTGTATGAAAGATTTTTCAGCTGAAAAATCCTTTTCCAAAATGAAAATTTTCAGTTAAAATGTGGGGTTTGCTTTCCTAACAGTGAAAAATATCAGATTTCATTTTTATTTATCCTACCTAATTTTTAATTTTCATTTATCTTAATCTCCCTTTTTTGTGGATCCCTCACTTTTTACTATTATCTAGAAGATGTAAAGCAGTAAGAAGCCAGGCAGCAGTTCCCTCACATTACAATTATTGTAGAATAGCTACTATATGATTACTTATAATCTGCAGTAATATTTTTCTATGAGTGTATGAGATCAAGAATGAGGTTGGAAAGGGGACATGAATCAAGTGGCAAAGGAGAGAGGGAGAACATGGAAGTCAGGACAACGTTGTCAGTTAGTATTGCCGTCTTTGCTACCAAGGTAACATCCATATTCTTTGCTTCTGCAGTGGAAGGAGCCAGGTCCTCCATGTGTTATATTTAAGATATATAAAAATGGGACTTAGAAAGACCTTAAGTACCAGCCAACCTTGAAGTTTGCCAGTTGGCTGCCACCTAAGCTAGAGACCTGAATTTTTTAAGTGCCACAAATTTTGATTATCACTGAAGTTTCTCATGCATTGACAGCTGTACTTTGTTGTGTACCCCAGTGTGCACCAGTTCTCTTTGGTACCTGCCCTATGTTTAAGGCCAATGAGAATCTACAGTTGGACATTCTTCCAGCAGGCTTATCTCAGAGCCTTAATGCAGCAAAGGGACCAAGGTTAGAGTACAAAGTTCCACTGCCTTTAAAAGCAGAAGCTGAAGTGGTATGCCTGCTATATCCATAGTTTGATGATTACAGTCCTCCACCCATGATAATCTGACTGAAAAATAATTGGGCTGGGGGAAAAAGGTTTTCTTAGCCACGTTAGTTCCCCAATCCTATTCAGCAATGTGTCTGAGGAGTCAAGTGAGTAGTAGGGACGAGGCACTGAGGACAGGGCACCTGCTTAGACCTGCCCAGCTGCTGATGAAACAGGTGTGGTACTACAGACTCTGCTCCCCTTCTGATCTGGGCTGAAGGCTCCAGTTCAACAAAGCACTTACCTAAGCACACGTCCAAGAGTCATTAAGAAAGCAGACCTCTCTGTGCGCTTGATGAAGAGCTAACGTTGTACATCAACTGAGGTTCTGCCCCATTAACTACAGAGGACTTAAGCAAGTGCTTAAGGGCTACATCCAAAAACTATATAGTTTGAAAAGGTACCTCTTTTCCTCCCAAATCCAGTCAGAACTCAGGAATTAGAGAACTAAATCAGGCTAAAGAGTTGGGTTTAGTGGATTGCTCATGTTTTGTTGCAAAATAGCACATCTTTAGTGACCTGGTTAGAGGAAAAATCCGTTGTCTTTTCCTCCATCCCCTCTCCTTAACAGTCTGGTTGTTGTTAATATATATCCCTGCGAGATGGGTGATGCATTTAAATCCTTTCAAGCTGAGGAATGACATGAATCCGGGTGTTCTACTTCCCAGATTACTGCTCTAACATGGGCCTATAAATAACGGAGAAAATGCTGCTATTGGATGTTTCGTTTGAACAATGACTACAGATGTATTCTGGAAAGATTATCAGCCTGTGGTTCCCTGGCTGGACACAAGCAACTCTGTAAGGTGCTACACAGGATCCCTATTAGCCTGCTACAGGTCTCTAAATCTACCTCAGGTAGGGTCTGAACTTGGGGATGAAGAACAAGTCCTGTCTAGGAGCTAACCTTCAACTCCCAGCAAACAGGTTATTTGTTGAATTGGGGTCTACAGAGGAAAACTCATGACAGCTTTAGGAGAAATTTCAGGTCTTGCCACTTTAATCACAAATTGAGAATTAACTAATCACTTTAAAGTTAAACATCTTCTAAAATTACTTTCTATAAACAGATGCACTATTAAAGCTGTTTTGTTTTTAGAGTGATTTTGGAGATGTTAATTTGCGTGATCAATTAGTAGAGAGCATGAGAAATACATGTGGCTCTATGCAAACATTTTTAATTTTTGTTTAAACAGAACAGAAATGAAACATACGCTCTTTAGTACTCAGATGACCTTCCAGATTTCCATGTACAGTATCTATGGATTTTTAAGTGTAATTAACAACTTCCATTTCAGTATTTAAGAGCTTCAAGTTCTGCTTCTTTGACAGCCAAAAGCTAATCAATCTTGTTCTCAAATGCTAATACAAGCAATTAAAAATAACATTAATTGAAATACTGCAGGGGCTGTTAGTTTTTTTTTTAACCTCATGGCAACACTAATTTACAGTACTAATTAGTGAATTGCCCTTTGTATTATAAATCTTTAGAAGGGAGAACTGGCCTTTAAAGCCCAACAGAGAGATGCAGATGGTCACTGTACTTTCAGTAAGCTTTCATGCTAACTATCAGGATATTCACTTCACCACGTAGACCAAACATGATGGATTGTATTGTTTACAGTGAAGAATATTAATTTCTGCAAAGAAAAATGCATTGCCCATTTGTCCTGTTGTAAAACATGCAAATATCCTTTATAGGATAGATGATATTCTGCCCAGTTGTCCTAATTAGAAGAAAGAG
>NW_009258615.1:4454779-4519384 GCF_000687185.1 Egretta garzetta | reverse complement strand
GTAGAAGAAAGAGTGTAACTGCCTCATATGAAACACAGGAGGGAAAGGTAAATGGGCAATATCTTATAAAACTGAACAAGACAACCTACGAAACACAGATAAAAATATATAACACATTTTTTTTAAACAAGCATAATTGAAAACTTTTTGCTGTGCAATTAAAAAATTGAAAACCAAAAAGTAAAATTAAAACCTGTCAAGTAACAGATAAAACAATGTAACTATTTACCTTAACCATTTTTTTCCTCAAGACCCAGTTCAGCATATTGGTATGGCCAGTTTTACTCTCTAAATCAAGACACTTAGAGTAGCTTCTTTGCCAAAAAATTACCAAAGGTTCAAGGTGACTTTGATTTGAGAGCAAGTTTGGGAGTCTTTACTGATCATGCTATAATCTACACAAATAAGAATCCTGATTCTTCTTCGTAGTACCATTATAATATCATTATAACATGTAAATATGAAAGTACTCTTAGCTCCCTCTGTAGTCATGGAGGCTGATTTTTCATGCAGTATTACTGCTATGGGCTTTGGAAAACTGGTAAGAACTTTTAGCTTTTTAGTAACAGGGGAGTGGAAGTACATTGCATTGCATTTTCCAGGGAAGTCATCATTGTGCAAGCAGAATACCTGCTGTTATGCTATGTACATACACTGGACTATAGCAATGGGAGGGGGAGAAAAGTTACTGTTTGAACAGTAAGATGAGAGGTGAAGTGAAGGTGGACGATTACAGTAAGGTGTCATAAGCGTGGTCAATCCCCGAGGGTTTGTGTATGATATACAGGGGTTGCTATTGAACCTCTGACCTTCCAGAAATGCAAATATTCCTCTTACAATAGAAAACCATGTTGGGTCCTAATTGCCAGCAGGAGAAGTAATTGGTGTGATTGGCTTCCTGCCAATGAGGTCATCCCCCACAAGCAGAAAGTATACAGAGGGGGAGACCCCCATTTAATACATAACACATTTAGGGCTCTGGATGTGAAACTACCAGTAAAGCAGGCAGCCTTTGAAAAAGAGTATGAAAGTCGATTTTCAGGCCTTTACTGGGTATTCACTGCTTAAGCAGTAGAAAAACAGGACAGTAAAGAGAGATAAGGTAATGATTAGTTACTAATAAATGTTGATTCAAGTAACATTTATTTTAATTTTTTCTATCCTGTTCTTGAAGAAGAGTATTTCTTAGGATACCCCCCTGCCCAGCTTTGTTCCAGGCAAACTTGTGCGTAAATAACCACAGTGAAAATCTGATGCTGGCTGCAAGTTTATTATCTGGTTCTTTGGCTGAAGCTGAAACACCCAGAGAATAAGGTAGTGGAGCTTCTCCGAAGTGCAGGATGATGGTGGCCTTAAGGGATCAATATGGCTGAACATTAGTGATACTGGGTATAACCACATTAACAGGGATCATACTTTTAGCACATGTTCAGTCTTCTGTACCCAGAGGCAATAGCATTGCCAGCATGGGCGACATGTCCACTGTAGGTCTCCTAATGCTGAAATGACCAAGAGCCAAAGTTAAAAAATGGCATAAAATTAAACAGAAAAAGGTGTAGTGTTGATGATATTCTTAGAAGAGTTGTGCCTTAAAAAGGGGGATGGGAGGTAGGGAAGCAAAGAAGACGACAAAAATGTAGGGGAGAAAAAGATGTTACAATAAGATGAGGAACTCACCGTTTTGTAGTCTAATCTTGATCCCATCACCGCTCTAAAGTAATTGTTGCTTACAAACCTCAAGCTGTAGCTGGTAAAATCAGCTCTGCCATCAGTCATATCAAAGGTCAGGACGATAACAATATGACTGAGGGTGGTCAAATATTGAAATACTGTTGCAGCTCACAGCTCATTTGCTTCCGACATCCTGAGAAACTGAACTGCACAGAGGTGACATGTGCCAACTACTGGAAAAGAAAGAGCAACTGTAAGATTAACCATTAGTGTAAGATCTGAATGCAAAGCACTTATTTTTCATCCAGATCCTTTTCCACCTGCAAAATGCAGGATACTTAGCACTTTGAGTCTTAGAAAAGCACTTTACAGATGAAGCATGAAAGATTCTTCTCGAAGTAAAACCAAAATATTATTTTTTCCTTTTCCCCTCCCTCCCAAATACCAAAAGGAGAAAAAATAAAGTTTTGGTTCAATAAGAGCACCTTGATGTAACACTGAAACAGGTGAAGTACACGTGTCCTTTACAAGAAAAGAAGGGAACAAAGTCAACAAACTTACTTGCTTATATATTAAGTCTTCTGGTCTTTTGTGAACAGCTGCAGATTGCAAGCATTGTGTATAAGGGTAAAACAACTTGGTTTTAATCTAAGCATCAGAGCTATCTGATTTTTTTTTCCCTAGGAAGTCATAGTCTTTTCACATTACTTTTTCTTGTTGTAAATCCTTTTCATTAAAAGAAAGGTTTGACTTTTTTTCTCTCCATTGTCAGAAGGAGGCAGCTGCTTAGCTAATGCAATGAACCTCTTACCATAAGAGCATGCTGAAGCAAGAGGTCACTAACACAAAATTTGAATCTATGTTAATATATTTGACAGGGATGGAACATCAACTTTTTCTGCTTCTGTCTGAAAACTTTTTGCCTACTCCAGCTTAGAATATGCCTTTCTAAATTTGGCTCAATTTGGACTGGCCCTAAGCCAGGCTGGTGCTCCATGAAATCGAATGTTCCCAAGATCCTCATCTGAGAGAAATTTCCCTTGTTTCTCCCCTCATCTTCAAAGTGAGGACCCAGTGCAGTGACTTGCTGCTGGTGCTACAAGGCCCCACACCAGTACCTCACTGACATTTTTAAGAGGTGGGGGCTTGTTCCAGTTTTCTGCTGCTCTTTCTCACAGAGTTTCTCTGGGGAAGGGGAAGCATGCTATCAAAGTTATCAGAGGGATCACACAAAACATACTATAAGTCGGGCAACATCAAAAGAAATGGCTGGAATTAAAATACAACACATAATTGCAAATGTGGAGTGTATATGGGTTTATGTTTTCATATTCCGGTTTTAAATGAGTCAATGCTCCAAAATGCAACACTTACTATTTATAACCTGTCTTTTTGTGAATGTAATCCAGAGGATTAGTCTTTCCCTGCCGTTCATAAAGAATCCTTGGCAGTAAGGTTGGCAGACCTGAACGTAACATTATTTTACTCATGGAGGTTGTTTAACTCCCGTACACTTACACAAGCTCTGGTGTAGAGTGGGTGGGAGGACATTAAACTGGGTAGGGTATTAAACTTCTCTCCCTTTCCTTCACCTTTGTCTATTAAAACCAATCTATACATCATCGTTCTACTTCTGTCCTGTAAGCTAATGAGTACAAGAGAGTGCTTCCTCCTCTTCCCAGCTACACTTTTCCAAGGAACCGTTGGCTTGGGCAATGGTTTAGTGCTATGAAATTCAAGTTGAGAAAAGCACATAATTTCAGATTTTTTTTTGATGCAATATTTGACAACTTCCTCTCAACATGACAGCTTTTATGGCATCCCCGTCTGAAATGCACTGTGTGTATATTAAGGACAAGGCTGCACAGCAGTTCCTAGTTGCATTCTGCAACACAGTAGACAAGCAGCATGCACGATTTAGCCACCGTACAACCTCTAACTATCAAACTGCTGTTTAAGTAATACACATACATCATGAAGGAAATCAGTATAAGCACGTTATTGCTTGGCTTCTCTATGCTTACAAATGTTTTTGTGCAGATTTTATTACATAAGCCAAAAGTTTCTTACATAACTAAGGCACTTTTGGTGCAGATTTTATTACATAACTAAGGCAGGGTTGAGCAAGCTTCCAGCAACCCTCCATATCTTTCATTAATACCACAATGTATTGCACTCCCTTGTATCATATGTCAAAGGCTTGGCCATATCTGCATTTGTCTGTCTACATAAATATGAGGGTAGACATGAGACAAGACTAACAAAAATGATCGAGTAACTATTGCCCGGATAGCTTTTTGGAGATTTTCTTGGAAAAAGTATCAAGAAAAATTGCATGAAATTTTACAATGCTCATATAACTTGGATAATCAAAACTAGGCAAAAATTAAGTGAAGACAACCTGGATTCCTTTGACTAGTTTGACAGAGAAGATAAACCAAACCTAATCTGCTTCTCTCTTCCATATTTCTAGAAACATAATCATGCACATCACTAATTATACAGATGCATAATTTTTTAACAAGATGTAACACAGAAAATCAATCTCTCAATAATAACGCGTGTTGCTACTCAAAAGCAAACAGAAAAAATTAGTCCTTAAAACCACCACCGGGTCCATGGCTGTTACAGTTATGTGGATGCAGTAGTAGAAATATGGCTCTGGTTTTGTGACAGGAAAATATTGCCTGGGTAAAACACCTGAGAAGCCTGCCGTAATATGTGAATTGCACAATGTTATGCTTTTGTTAGAAAATAAGCTGTTGAGGAATGTACCCTACACACCTGTCTGCATCCAATAAACTAAACAGGGAAAGAAGTCCCATCATGTCACTTGCCTGATTTATGATGTGCCTAAATCTTGGGGGAGAAAGCTTTTGCGTATCAAACCTCTGTTCAAAACAGTGTTGCATGGAAAGATAACTGAGACTGACAGGAATGTCTGTTGGTCCAAGGAAGCTGGAACAGATGTGATAAGCACTACTCTTCTCTTGTTTCTACTGCTTTTGACTTAAAAATATTAAAAGGGAGGGGCAAAAGCAAATCTAATTCAAAGATGAGACACAAAAATAATATCCACAGTGAACTTTTGATACACTGCTGCCTTGGTAATAGAATGATCTCCAAATACAGTGAATTTCATGCTGATACTTTGATTAGAAAAACACATTAGGAGCTCATTATTTCTAAGCCCTAAGCACGATTTTCTAACACTGCTAGTTAAATTGCACACTAGCTCTTGTCTGCATAGACTAGTCAAGAATTTTCTTTTTTTTTTCCTTCAGGAAGAGTGTCACCATTACAAAATTCTATAAAATATGCTTTTATTTCAGCTTCAAAACATGAATACTTCCTATTCTTGAAGACATACACAGTATATCGTCATAGAGAGGCCTTCCCTGCTTTTGTCAAGCTTGACAAAATTTGGCTTATTTGGGATATCTTTTTATACCAAACACATCTAACCAAAACTGAAGAAAATACTCCACTCCTGCATAGCAACTATCTTTCTTTAACTGGCTGCTGTGATATCTGGATACTATGATGACAGGCACTTTATAAATAGGCATAGATCCCCCTGCCCCTATCACGCCATTTATCACTGTGTTTGGAAGATCTTCTAATTACTCTGCCAATGTAGGTGGTCACAGTAGCTGAAGGAGTTGCTTTAGGTATACTGCCAAGTATTTAATTTGTCTTGTCATCCTTCACATTAAGTGCCTGTTTCTTGTAGGGTCATTTCTCTGTGCTCATTCTTCCTTGATAGCTCTGTTACCTTTGACACCATAGGCCACTTACTACTCTGCAAGAAACTCCTACCCTTAGGTTTATGCGACACCAACTTATTGTTTCTTCACCTGGCTGACAGCATTAGAGAGTTAGTGCTGATGGATCCTCTATTTCTCCCCCATATCTGCTGGCACCTCTAAAGGCTCAGTCATCATTCCCTTTTCCCTCTTCCCGGTCATTGCCTGGGTGTCTTTGCCAGCTGCCCTGGACCTACTTATTTCCCAGTGTTAATAAGTCTTAAATCTGCTCTTCTGCCTGCCCAGGCTTGCTTCTGTGGTATCTTGTGCTGGACTCCCCATGGCTTCCTTACATGTTGCATGCCTAAGAATGAAGGTGCAACCTTATCCATGGCAGCTACTCTCCTTATCATCAGCTTATGCACATCTCATGGTTACTTTGACGACTCCTTCAGTTCTGTCTCCTTGCAGTCATTTCCTTCAAAAATATTGTTACCTCCCGTCATTGTTCTTCCATTGCCTCTGCCTAAATTTTACCCAAGTTCCTTTTCAATGAACTGAATTGAACTTTCTCTGGCCTTACTCTCCTTTGGCATTGTCTTCTCTTCTATTTGTTATAAAACTTGTTCATCAAGGCTATTCCCTACCTCCTTTAAAAATCAGCAAATTTAGCATATGTGTGTGCTAAAGCTTTTGTGGCTAAATCTGAAAAATGTAGAAGAGTCTATTTGTTCAGAATATAGTATATTTTTAAGCCATTATGGTCAAAACATTTGACAGGCTGAATACTTGTAACACTATAAAAAATGTTTACTTTATACCATGGTGGTAAACTGTCTCTGTGATAGTATTGTTCATATTTTCATAAACATGATATAAGTTTCTCTACTGCAATGTGTTTTACAGTAATTTCTAATTCTTTTCATCTGGAATTTACAGCTCTTAGCAACCAGTAATCTGGGAATGTCGTCTTCCAGCCTGAAGTTTCATCAAAGCAGATATCTCTATCTAGTCCCCCAAAACTGATGAGAGAGCAGAGATGTATTTTGAACTCATGTGTCACATACTGTAGGCAAATGTTCTCACAGACCACATCTGACTACTTGTCCAGCTTCTGTGATGGTAGATACAGGGGAACATTTTATTTTGCAAATGGCAACAGCTATGGCATAAGATAGGCAGAGAAAACTCTTTTTAATCCTCTCTTATGCAATTATATAGCTGCATAGCAACGGAAACAGTTGATTAAATTACTTATCTGACAGACAACAAGAGCATCTAGGCATGTAATGGGGAGTTCTGTAATTGGTGACGTTGAGTAAACATTAGGTCATTTTAAGCACATTGAGTCAGATTTGAATCATCATCTTAGTAGTTTATTCAGCAACCAGCTGACCTGCTTTGCAGGTATGAAATACTGAAAGTCTACTGGTGCCTGCTCAGATATTTTAAACAACGATACTGCTGAGCATTTTCCACTTTTCTCGGGTTTTGCTTTCATATAACAAGCTGCACTGCAAAGTTAAACACCAAAAATCAGTCAAGAAGGGTAATGAGAAATAGCAAAAAATTGCTGAGAACAGTGTTTTCAAAGTGTTGTTGTGAGAGTGACAACTTTATAGCACCTAATGTCTGCAGGACAAGCAGATTTGTAGGTATCAAAGCAAACATTATCAATGAACCTCTTGGCATATTGGTAAGGGAAAGAATAGGGGGAAACCCTGGATGTAAGGTAATGCACCTGCTGATTATAACTCTGCAGCTTTTATCTGTTTAGAGTCCTCACTGGAAAGTGCTGCAGGTACGGCCACTGATGGCCAGGACCATGAATATTTGGAACAGATGAGTAGCAGCACTTTATCCAGGCATGGGTAAAGAGACTGACCTCAAGCTCTGACTGTGTAGGAATCTATAGTAGAGCTTACAAGTGTGAAAAAAAAACCCAATCCTTGAATGAGTACCAGGATGGAGGGTTAATTTTTAGGGGAAGTGGTAGGCATGCTCAGAATTGAACTGTGTCCATGACAACCTGACTGTCATTTTTCTGTATAAAGCACCTTCTGCTCTCCCTACCTTAAAGTGTCTTTAGAAATGCTCCCAGCTTCTTAAGATACTACTATTAACAAACCCTGGACTGAGCCCAACCCGAGTTTATCTGCATTAAGGATTTTAATCTGAGAGACAGTTATATCTCCCTTGCTTACTCTGCCTTTAGTATACTAACAAAAATGGTAGGATTTAGTATTTTCTGTGAGAATGCTTTTTCACCGTTAATCTCTTCTTGTCCCTTTGGTCTCCTTTTAAGGAGGAATTGGCTATTCCTTACCAATACAGATGGCAATACTGGATTATTTCACACGAATTTGTGAGAACTAGAAACCCATAGACAGTGTCCCATACTAAAAATAAAAATGTCAAATCTTGGTTTTCATACTGATTTTACAGAAGTCATTGCACATCAACATTTGCACTCACCTAATTTTACAGTGAGTACAATTACTAACTTGCAGGTGTCAAAGCACTTTTTTCCTATTGGATTGCCATGAATGCACTTGTTCATCATCAACCAAGCTCATTCTTTCTGAATAAAAGAAAGGCTTGTACATTTGTACTACACAATCAATACTTATTCAAAAAATAAGATTCCTCATAGACCACAAAGTGAAAACTATGAAATACCCTTCTCTCTGAAAACTTCTGAAACTGGCATACTACAGTATACAGAAACTGTCTCACTACCAAAAAGCATTCAATCATGCAAATGAAATGTACAGGCAAATGATATATATGGATTTAAATAGATGTTTAATAATCAAGAGAATAAAAAAGAACATTCATTTAATACCATGTGTATTACTATGCCTCGTACCTGGACAGAGTTAGCAAATGTGACAGAAACATCAAGCAGAAAAAATGGACCTGAACAATGGAATGAGATTAGACTGAGGCTTAGATTTCAACATCATGAACTGAAAAAGCACAAGAGAAAGCCCCAAAAAGGAAATCAAAATTCCAGTAATATAAGTGACAATCTGGGTTGCTAACACAGAAGCATGACATGAAGACAGCCATACAGCATCACAATTGTCACACTTTACAAAAGTCTAAATATTTGAATTATGTTTCTCTGTATGGAAATATGCAGAAAGAATCAGGAAATACTGTCAAAAAATACCTGAAGAAGGGTTCTGTACATCCACTGAGATCCAAAAGATATCCATTCCCTTTTGTGAATGATGAAGGGGCTTAGGACCTCCTACTAAATGGAGTCGATATTCATGTATAATTACATTTCGGTTACACTGAAGTTGATGGCAAACCTCCCACTGCCCTGAATTTCACCTATGATATGGCATGTTCAGGCATCTTCAAACCACAATTTATGCCTAAAAATACCACTCACAAAAATGATCAATAAACACTCAGATAAATTAGAAAATTTTGTCCCAGCTATACTGATACCATCCTAATGGAGACTTGAAGGTTGCATCGGTGTAGCAGGACAGACTTACCATATCATGCCTACACACCTAACCGACATTACACAAACCACACTAGCATCAGGTATGCCTGTGCTGAATAAAGGCTGGGTTTCAGTTCTGATTTCCAATTTCTCATTGTTAAAGAAACAATTTAAATTTGAGTGTGATATTTCATCATCACCAACCAAATGTATATGTTTTTTCTCAAAGCAAGGTAGGGCCAGGAGGTGGAGAAGAAACAACAGCCCAGCAACACACACTGGCTTCACCAAAATAGATGGATGAAGACAAGAAGAAAAACATTTTTGGTACAGAAACAGATTTGTATTTAAAGCCTCTAAGGAATTATTAAAACTCTAATGAATGTTTTTAATTAACATTCACAGTGTCCTTTTAAGTGAAATCATTTAGGAGTTGCAGTGGAAACCTGTTAAACAAATTGCTAGTTGGGAAAAAAAATCCAGCCCTGCCTGTTAATAGCTCTTCTGTTTCAAATGGCTCCACGCAACCCGCGCGGTATATCTGGGAACTGACAGCGGAGGATTTAACCAGTACTTAGGTATTTTTAAAGAGGATGCGTGGACTAAATTTACACCCAGATGGTGCAAACTGGTGGCTACAGTGCAGGCATGCCAGGCTACATCAGCAAATAGGTGTCTCTCTGCACCCAGGACTAGTAAAGAGAATAGATACTTTAAATAGATCATTTTCTTTAATAGATCAATATTCTATTGTTTTACAGATTCAGGTACACTCAGTGGTTTGGCTGGTAAAAAAATCAATACACAGATACAGTGTCATTTTGCAGCTGGGACCAGTGCAGGGGAGCAGGATGCTGCAGCAGAATCTCTCCTTCAGCTCATCTCCAGCCAGTCCTCTGCTCCTCTCAAATCTCCCACAACTTGTCAGGTTCTGCAGGAGACACAAAGCGTTCATTGCTCCACAAAGTGAACCGCTTCTCACCCCTGGAAAGGAATAAAAAGGTCGCCCCTGGAGCAGGGCTGTGGTTGTTACTAACAGGGAGCTAAAACGAGGGTTTGGTTTCACAGTGTTTAGCTTGTTTTCTTTTCTGAAAACTTTTGCATAACTAAAGCAACCATGCAGCGTATTCATACTTCCAGCTACCCATGGCAAAGAGGGGTGTCTCCTGTGTTAGAACCGGTTTGCCTTTGTTGCACACAGAACTGATGCTCTCCTACGGTATGTTTTGTATGTAATTTATAAACATTGCTTATAAATTAATAAAACTCAGGTTCTGGAAAACCTTTTTGTTTAAGTAAAGACATTTTTCATATCATATTAATCTTCTGTGTTACAACTTTCAAATAGGTGCACACGCTTTGCTTATTTAAAAGCAATAGATTAAGACTGAGAGAATTAAAATGGACTTTCCATGGCTAAAACCGACTGTGGAAAGGATGTAGCAGAACACTGCCACCTCCAGTTACAGATCATGCACAGAATATACTGTCTGTATTATCCAGACAGAGTAAATGAAAAACAGGCACAAACTCTGGCAACAGCCTCAGACTGCCTGCCAGCAAAGAGGTGAATATACCTTCGAGCCTTCGATCACAGCTGACTTTTAAAAAATTAGTAACAAAAATTGATACCACAGAAACAAATAAACCATTGCTCCCCACATAATAGTAACAGCATGTTGGCATGTTAGTGAAATTCTTATGACTAGGGACTGTTCAGTTAAGGACTCTAATCTCTAATTTCAACACTTTCCCCATTCAGCTTACATTTGGTATATGGAAAGGGAATCTACCTTCCCATTTTCCATATGTCCTTGCTGTCTAGTTGTCTAGGATGAACTACTTCTTGAATACTTAGAAAATTCTGCAGGATAACCTATGACATTGGAAAATGCAGAGAGGGAGGGAGGGAACACCCAGGCCAAATCATGAGGGTCTGTGTGACCCACAGAAAACAGAGGTGGTGGTTCAGACTGAAGGACTGCGCTGATGTGGGGCTTTTTTTTTTACCACTGTGAAGACAGAAGTGCTATCCAGATACGCATTAAACAAGGAGGGCAAAGTTGCAGCTGGTGAGATAAAGAGGATAACTATGACTACTGCTACCACTGTTTATATGGGTGGTGAAGAGAGGAGACAATACCAGCGAAACATGTGGAGAAGTGTGAGAATTCATCTCCTGAGATCCAGGTGGCTAACATCTCATAAAACTCCCATACCTAATGTTTCATTATGGCTAGAGCAGAGTTTCCAGCTTATATGTAGCCAAGGTTCCTTGCTGCCACGCTTTCCTTCTCCTTACCTCTCCTTTCCTTCTAACCTGCCTTGACCGCACTCCCGAGACCTTTGTCTTCCTGCTTCAGCCACCAAAGCCATGCTACATACAGCTCTGCTTCCCACATTGGGCTGATATTTTTCCTCTGTCCCCTCCCCAGCTATAGACCTGAGGCCGCTCCTTGTCTTTTCCTTGTCTGAAATGACATTGGAGTTTGCTTGAAACATGTATTGCCTGTCAGATCAGCAAACACAACCGTGCAACACTTGTTATTAGTACGGTCTCATGTTCTGGGTGTGAGTTGTTTGGAGAGACAGTGAGAAATTGAATAAAGTGAAAGAGAAACAAATGCCATCAAGACATGGAAAAAATGGATTATGAGTTAAGACCAAGAGAAAAGATAACTATGCATGGCCTGGCGAAGTATGTCTATGGCTGGGGGAGAAGAAACGGTTACTGACAGTTGTATGAATAAGCACAAAAGAAAGAGAGAAATTATTTAGCACAGGATTTGGAAACAGTAACACTAATGGGAAGAAAAGGAGGAAGCATATTGGGATTAAATGACATACATTAGACAGGGGAATTGCTTTACAGGTCTGAGTCTTACAATAATATTAACATTCTACTTTTAAAACAATTTGTGGAATATAATTATCCTTTTAAAAAATCTTTATCTTTAAAGATAAAGCCATTACTGTTTCACACCTATGTATGATTACATCATTTAAAAACCTATCACTGCCTGCATAAATGATAATGATTCTCAGAGAGGAGAACAAGTGAGAAGAACCAATCAGCATTAGTATGGAACGTGTTCTCCTGGTTTTCTGGGCAAACCTTGGGTGGTTTTCTCATTGAAAATAAGCATACTGTAAATGCAATTATGGTGTGAGATGGGTAGAATTCTTTCAGCCAGATAAAAAGCAATGAGAAAAGAACTGGGGAAAGCATAAAAATTCAAATTAAAAATCTCCCCAAAGAAACAGCTTGACTTTTCTTTGCAAAACGAGGTATACATTTTCAAATTGTCCTGACTTAAAAAATGACAACAGTTTAAAATAATCTAAATATTAAAATTCGATAATCTGGACCACCCCGTTCCTTTTTTTGTTTTGTTTTGCTTTAGATTTGTCTTTAGGCCAATATAATAATTATTTATACAGATCTACTTCCACTGTCTAATATACCAAGAGTATACCTCAGACCAGCTCACTTTTCATGATGTATGGACAGTCATTGTAGTCAGCACTTTTAAATTTATAGAATTAAAAACTGAGAGATCATAAGACCATCTAGTTTGACCCTCAGAGAATCACAGGCTCTTAAATTTCACTACGTTCCCTGGAACGTATCTGAAACTTGAGTTTGGCCAAGGCATATCTTCCAAACTACACTCAGCATTGGTGTGAAGGCAAGAGGTGTAGAATCCAGTCCTCATGATAATTTGTGCCAATGTGTAATCGCTTCCACTGTTATAAAATGTGTCTGATTTCTCATTTGAATTTGGCGTCCAGCCACTGGCTCTTTTTATGCTTTTCTCCACTAGATTAAAGAGCCCTTTAGTACCTGGTATATTTTCCCCATGAAGGTACCTGTACACCGTAATCAAGTCACCTCTCAATCTTCTTTTTGATAAGCTAGACAGATTGAGCTCTTTTAGAGTCCCACAGTAAGGCATTTTTTTCCAGCCCTCAAATCATTTTTGTGGCTCCTTCCTGAACTCTCCCCCATTTTTCACCATCCTTTTAAAAAAGTGGACACTAGCACTGATGAAATATTCCAGTAGCTGTCTCACCAGTTCGTTATGCTCTTTGCTGTACTTATTCATCCTCTGAAGAAAGGCAGAGCTAGTCAGAAGGCACCATCTGGTGAGGAAGTCTGACTGGTAGGGGGCAGATTTAAATACTTAAAGAGTAGCAGAGGGGAGGGTGGAATGGGCAAAGGACATTTAAAGACTGACTTGCTAGACTATGATCATTTTTAGTTTCCCCAGGAGGTTAGTGAATTCTTCTCCCTTGGACTCCTATTGCCTGTGTTTAGAAAGGTGAATAGCAGCAGACTATAAAATATGGAAAATGAAAATTTCATTGGGATTACACATGGATGAGGAGAATCAGCATCTGCCTGCTGGAAAACACAGGATGAGCAGGGGTAAGGCAAGCAGGGAATAAAAAAGAAGAGAAATGCCATGATAGCCAAATAAGAAAGAAAAAATCCACAACAGTCAAAAGAATACAAAAGGAAAGGGGATTTCATGACCCTAACTGATGCCATAATCTATATTTAAAAGGCATTGAATTACTGAAGTCTCGGGATGCAGGTCCAGTATTCAAGCCTATGCCTGCCCTTGCAGAGCCAGCACCTGAGAGAGGAGACTGATGGTTTTGCCCCACTCTGGCTCCATAAATTGTATTTCTTAGTGAAAGATCCTTTCTAGAAGCTTATAAAGATGTTGAGTAAAGGGCAGGCTGTAGAACCTGGGAACTGTTTACTTCTGCACCCAGCTGATCATAACTGCTGGGGTAGCTCATGAGAAAAAGGCTGCCAGACAAGCATAAAGCTGGTTGCTGAGATCAGAGGCGACAGTCTGAGTTGCAGATATAAAAGGCATGCAAGTCCAAGGGAGCTTTCGAATGACTTTTTCAGAAGCTGCAGAAGCCAAAAGCGCTCTCTTGCCCGCTTCTGCAAGGACTAAAGCATTTGTGTCTGGCTCCGCATTCAGCCATGCTTATTCATTCCTTTATGATCTTTAGATTGGATTTCTGCAATGTGCAGTGACTGAGGAATAAACTTGAAAAGTGCACGGCAGCTTCAGTTGCTACAGCAGGAGGCTACTTACTACTGTGAAAGTATGAGCCCCGACAGAAAATATACTGCACGAGCTCTTCACTGTAAGTGCTGACTCTGTGTTCCCAGTAGCACAAGCATAGTTTTGCCCCCCTTTTTTTAAAAAAAATCATCCAAGTAATCATTAGGAATTCATTATAAAGGACACACAGCATTTAAAACCATGTAATTTTGAACACTTTTTGTAAACTTATGCTTCATATGATTTCTTACACTTCCCAGAAAGGAGAGTGCAAAGTATTGTTGTTGGGTTTCGACCATCTGACTTTTTTTTTAGAAACATTCAAATACTTAAGGCTTGTATGGACTACAGTTGATCCTTTCTGAAAAAAATCAAAGCATTTCTTTTTTGCTTAAGCCCTTTACTAAAGCTCCCATAGCCCCTGCTAATATCCATATAAACTTTACCATTCCATACCAACGTTGTCTGAATTCCAATAAATTAGGCAACACAAAGAACATCAACAGCAAAAATTACACTTTAGCTGAGGAAACAGTTGGTGTTACTAGGAATTTAAAAGTCTGCTATGCCTGCCTAACCTATTGGTGTCACCAAGGGAATACAAACAAAGGAAGACTAACATGGAAGTATCTTAAAGGCTTCTTAATAACTGAAACAGAGACAAGAAACGGCGTGGGATGCAGGAGAAAGAACCTTTCCAGACACCTTCCCCTTGTTCTGCAAACAGCCATCGCAGGGCATTTTCTTCTTTTCTTCAGATGGCAATTAATACTTTAAGCCCAACACATGCAAATACTTCTCATGCAATTCCAATTCACTCCAGATTTTATCTCCCATGCAAGATGGTAAAAAACCCCTATGTTCTGATGCTTCCAATTCACTTTTACGCTGTGTAAATGTGCCAGGATGCACAATTTGAGAGTAGAACACAGAATGGCTATAAATATTAAGAAGGTCTTTACTTTCACATGTTACTTTTTCAAAATAAAGTAGTGATACCAACAGAGGGTTCCTCCTGTCAGGGAATAACAACAAAAATACATTTAACTGTTACACTATTGTAAGAAAATTAAATGTAAAAGTAAATTATTTTCAAGCATTTGTGAACATGATAAAATTAATTCTCCTTTTGAGAAATACATTTACTTCTTTCTGAAGGTAAATTGATAGGGAAGTCTAGAAAACTTCATGTAGCTGGTCTTTTGTTACTCTAGCATGAAGAAGTAAAAGACATGGGTTTTTTCCAATTTATGTGTTCTAAATTGCATTGTGCCCAGATAGATGCAGCATTCTTATAGAGGAATAATGCCTTGTACTTATTTTACTATTTGATAGTTTGATTTTTCATTTCCCAGAAATATAATCATCCACCTTTTTCCAATTATTCCACCATATAATAGAATTATTAACTCCTCAAAAATCTGCTGTTCAAACACCAGACTTGCCTCACTAAGGATAAGCGTCTTTAATATACTTGAAATAGTAACATTTTGTATTTAATTTCCAGCTACTATAAGAGTTCAGTAGACGACTTTCCCATTAGTGTTTTTGATAGATGTATATGTATGCATTCATGTAGATCTTCACATTCTCTGATATGAATGTTTATTTCAAAACATGTTTGTTAGCAGCAGGACTGTGACATTGCACAGACAGAATCAGAACGGGAGAGCAGAAAAATCCTGGTACTATTCCTATTATTACTCCATCTGCTTTTTGACCTTAGCTAAATTACGCTGTACTTGTGCTACCTCAATTTTCCTAGTTTAAAATTGAGATCGAGATACTTCACTCCCTGTGTAATGAAGCTAAGTATTTCTTTATATAAAAATGGGAGATCCTTTAGCAAAATTGATTCAATGCAAATAAACTAATGCAGTGCTATGGTTGAGAATCTGAACAGAGAGCTATCAAAAAATGCAAAGGCAAACTCCCACAGCAATTATAAAGTAGGTCATATTGAATGTATGTGTTAATGCATTGAAGGAACATATACTTGCTTAGTAAAAACTGCAGCGGCTTTAAACACTCATAGGTATGTGTGTTAAAATTCAATGCACTGTTATAGCCTGAAAGTTGTATTTTCATTTAATAAGACTTTATAACAGATAATGCATTGTTTGCATTTTATCCAATCACTTCTGATACTCTGCTCTATTGATCAGTATGGTTTCTTTCCTTTTATCTTGACATTGTAGCAGCGTATACGTAGAACTGCAATGACACTGCTTCATTTGACATTGTAATATTCCCTGTACAGCTGCATTTACATCTTTTTCAGCCCTTTAGAATGACAATAACTCCCATGAAATCAAATGATGAGCTATTATTATCACAGAAACATCATGAAAAATAACTAGTTTGAAAGCTGGATAGCAATATATTAGTTATCCAACCACTTCAAAACACAGATTTTTTTTTTTTAATATAGTAGACCCTAACTAAGGTCCTTTTCTCATTCATTGTCCTATTTGAACTGCTAAACACGTGTCTTGGAAAAGATCTGTTCTTCAGTAACTGTCAAATAAACATAAGAACAATCATATCACAGCTCCAAACTACTTAACCAGTCAACAGCAGATATTTAGACAGAATGATAAGAAACAGGGCATGACTACTTCCCAGGGAAAATACTCAGGAATCATCATTTAGGAACATCTTGAGAGAAAAGTTGTACCAGCACTACTATATTTAATAGCTGCCTGGCTAATTCTCTAATACCTTTTGAACCAATTTTCATAATATTTTTGGTAATGAGCTCTGCCCTAAGAAGAAATATGTTTCCTGTTGTATATTAAAATGCAAAATCTCATTTTCTGGAATAGAAATCTATGACTAGGAAGTGATAGGTATCTAAATAGAGATGTTTATTCCAATAAACTGGACTTATCTCTCAACTCCAGGAAAGATGTACACCTATATGGAAAAGCTTAGACAAACTATGTTATATATTAATTTAGTTTCTGCTATGATTGATCCTGTATATAATCCTAGGAAAGGCATTTAGAATACACATAATGGGCCTGAGTTATTTAAAACTGAATTATCTTGAAAAAGGGGAGATTTAAATTAAAAACAGTCTCAAAGACACAACACTAGCACAGTATTTTTTTATGATGTGCCTCTGTGCATTCAGTACATTTTCTCCTGAAAGGTTACTCCAAATGAAGCATGTGGCTTAGAACTGATATCAAACCCAATGTTGTTATGCGCAATCCACATCTGACGAATTTAAACGCACAATTTTCATAAAAGTCTGTGTATTCATCATAAAGGCCCAAATCCCTCCTTTTTGTGAGGTTTTTTTCCAGTGGAGTTGCCACTATCTTTCATCTTGTACAATAAAAAAGCAGAATCAAAAAAACTACAGTAGCTACTTCTGATGTGGGGATTACGTTTTATATGAGCCGGTGAGTAATCGTTGCCTCTAATTTCTGGCCAGGTAGATATGATCTGGAGACTAGAGAGTGGTTAGTTGTTGAGATCCCCAATCTCTGCTTGCACAACTGAGGCAACCAGCAGCAAAGCTGAAGAATCCTGAATTCGGCTTCAGCAATGCCGTAGTACTTCTATCTAAGCAAAGCAAATCCTCTGCCTAGAACAAAAGTAATACCCCAAAGGGGATTCCAGCAGGGACTTCATCACGAGCTATCCAGCAGCAGTACAACACCCACAGTGCCTAAATATTTAGGTTATCCTCTCTGAGGTAACTAGGAGCCCCAAACCCTCCCACACAGTATCTCTCCTCCACAGAGCAAGAACTATTCTAGTGCTGCAGTTGCTAACGCTTTTGGAAACTAACAGTTCACGGGGCTGGGGGCTGGGGTCTAGTTACTTTTGAATCAAAGCACATCGCAGGTACTGCATCAGGATGGGAAATACCGGCTACATCCAGATTCCCTACAACTCAAACAAGCTGCCGCACCACTCAGTCTAGCGATCCTCTTTCTAACACTGCACACAAAGCTCCCATGTTTTCTCCAGCCCCAGGGTCTATCTGATCAGCCCATAGACATCTAGCAGCTATGGCATAATCTTGCTTTTAATTTAATCTCTTCAATCAAAATCAAGACACTGGCAAGCAAGAGATCTACTCATGTGTCTTTGTTTCAGAGAGGTGATCCTCTTCTGTTGATGTACTGACCAGGGCCCTCTTACCCTGGTTCCACTAGAAATTCTCCCAGCACGAACACACAGCTGTGTCTGGTAATCTTTACTGAAGATACATTTGAAGGCAGATTACAGAGCATTTTGGAGAAAGAAAGTGTTCCTACATAATTTTGCATTGGAAAACTGCTGGTTAAGAGTTGAAAAAAAAAAAAAAGTGTTCACTTTGGCAGATTAAAGCATTCAGATTAAAGGATTAATGTGAAAAAAAATGAGGTATAAACTTTCAGCAACAAGAAAATACTGCTATAAAGTGGTCATTTCTATTGTCTAGATGTGGTCTCAGACATTGTAAGAAGTTATGTGTGGCTATTCTTGTCATAATGTGAAGTTATAAAACTGGCATTTAACCGGAACGTTATGGAATCACGTTACGTATTCTGGACCTTTTAAAACTATATTAAAAATCTGATAAAGACATTGTTCTATGGCAGCTGTATCTTCATGATTTTAGGGGTTTCTGGTTGGTTTTTTTTTATGTTGTGGGTTTTGGGTTTTTTTATAAAGCTTTTAATTCCTTGTAATATGCACAACAAATACGGTTTGATTTTAAACTTCTGCAGTGAC
Source organism: Egretta garzetta (assembly GCF_000687185.1). Taxonomy (NCBI): domain Eukaryota; kingdom Metazoa; phylum Chordata; class Aves; order Pelecaniformes; family Ardeidae; genus Egretta; species Egretta garzetta. Next base: position 4,500,683 of record NW_009258615.1, on the reverse strand, counting down.
TACTGCAAAGCTTCTTAAATATTACACTATAATGCAGTCAAAGTATTTATAGTTCTTGAAAATGTTACATGGCAATGTTATGCCAGGGACAGCTCATCTCAGAGACTCCTTAAGATGTCTGCATTGTTGTATTCTATTTGTAGAGGCATTTTTGTCAGCGGCAATGAAGAAACAGAGCTGCTGCTGCAGGTCTTTCAATAACATTCAAGCTTATAGTTGACCCAAGGGGCTCACATTATGACATTCATATTTAATTTAACAATAAATCATATTTTCATGGACTACAGTATTGCATTATAAACTCACTGTTTTATGTGCATGGGAATGCAGCAAAAGCAGGCAAGTACGTATCTACAGCACAGGCTAAATGGCTAGTTCATGAGAGCAAGGTCAAAGTGTACAGTGACGACAATATATAAAAGGTTTTGCAACAACTCTTGGAAGTTTGAGGGAAAAAAGGATGAAAAAAGCTTTCTGGAAGGGACTGCATTTAATGTAAGGTGCATTTTTTTCCAATCCTCTTAACTGCACCACCTTGCTTACTGTCAGTTTTAGTTCTGCTCTGCACTTCCCATTGCAGTCAGCATTCTCTCTATCTCATTTTCTCTTCTGCTTCATTCAAGCATATTTAAGGAGAAAATTAACACCATCTGACTCTTAAGCTTTACCCATTCCTTTCTCCTCGCAATAATTTCTCCAATTTGCCCTGCATTTTTTACTGTTGACCTTCTAGCCGATTCCAAATTAAATGTTCATATGTTCTCTATTTACTCCCAAATCTAGTCCTGCTTGTTCACATTTATTCTTGCTCATCTCCCTCTTATTTGCCTCTGCCCGTATCACATCACATCATCCTCAACTTCTTTACTTTCTGTTCCTACCAGCTTCAAATCCCTTTCCAGTGCCTACTTCTTGCAGCCCTCTGCAACCTAAACTTCATTTAATTCATCCTTTCCTCCCCATCAGCATTATTAATAATCTTCTACCAGCCAGATTATGGAATAACTTCATTGCTCTTCTCCATCAGCTGCTTCTGGCAATAGTTTACCCACTATTTGCACTGCTCTCCTCCAGACTTTATGAAACTCTATTATCTCTTTTAGAAGGTTCCACTTTTCAAAATTAAGTAGTTTCAATTACCTTTTTATTGGCAGCCTTGATCTTTGGTCTAGATGTCATCCTTAACATACATTACATAAAATTAAGGAAGAGCAACCACAGTAAAAAGCATTTCACTACTCTGATCCATGTTCTCTTTTTACCTCTCATCCAGCCTTCTCTTCGTCATCTCTTCATGCATTGTATCTAAATTAGATTTTCAGTTCCTTGGGGTAAGAAGACATCATTTTCATTTATCTGTAAAGCACCATGCATGCTTATGGCTCTGTAGAGATGCTAAATGTGTATATCCACATTTATTAAAATATTGATGCTTTTATCTACTCATATAGTGCAGAGGCAACATGGCAGCAGTTGTATCCATTTAAAAACTATTTTCCATCTTTAATAGCTGTAATGTGATATATTTATAGTAGCTGCATGCTGTTCATTCTCTATTTCCTAGTTCATACTTACGTTGCTCTTTCTGGTCTTATTAACTAACACTGACCCAAAAATAAAAATCTCAATTTTCTCTGTCAGCATCAAAATATTTAACTAAAAATAAAGCATAGGGATAACAAACAGTGGTTTTATTACTCATCCATGCTGTGTGTTCACAGTCTTAGTGAGTGAAGGTTGCTGTACCAACTCAAGTCTGCTCTTGCCCTCCAAAACCTTGCAATTTAAATAGTCCTGATGATAGTAAAAATTTTAGGAATTTTGGACACCAGCATTCTTGCTACCTAGCTTGAGAGGCATTGAAGTGTGTGATTTTCAGTATACTATATAGCACTTTCTAAAACACAAGGTCTTGAAAAGGGAAGCTCATTATTTCAAAAATTTTGGCTGACAAAACTAATATAATTAGTGCAAGCATGTATTCTAAAAGTTGGGAGGGTTTTTAATGCAAAATGATAAAATGAGGATACTATCAATCCAATTATAACATATTAAAATATTTCTATTAACAAGTGCAGTAACAGGCTGTAGATATACTATCCTTTGTAGTCAAGAATATTTATTTTTTGGTTAGACAAAAAAGTAACTAGGCATGCCCAAATCCCACAGCAAAATCCACACAGTCATGACCCAGAGCTCATTGCGTGAATGAGCCTGTACTAATCATTTCAAAAGTTAGCTCAAAAGATAAGGAATTATTGTAGAGTAGACAGTGTATGCAGAGCAATTAAACTGTTCTGCTTCACATAACACTTAATAAATGGTTAAGCATTTAAGCGTTGAATAAAGTGAACATCTTTGAATATCCTGCTTTTCAGGATATCTCAGTTGAAAGTTCGAAATAGGTTGCTCATTCATGGGTCAGTACATAGGGAGTGGTCTTAACAAACTGGCATTTCTTCATAAAGTGCCTTACAGGTGATGGATCTAATGTTTATATCGTCTTTGCATACCGAAACCTGTTTCAACCAGTGTTTCATCATGTTTTTTACTGGATAAAATGATAAATATCAATCCAACGTAATGTCAAACCGCATACATAACTAAACCTGTGTAAGGCTGCATTGATTAGTCAGAACACACACATGTTTAAAAGCTTTGTTGGGCTGAACAAATGGCAAAGGTTCATTTTACCCAACTTCTGATGTCTCCCATATAGGCATCTACCTCAGAGCTAGTCCCCTTTGTTTCCTTACTGCACATGAAGAGAACTGTGTCAGTGAATGCACTAAGGTGTGATTCATCAGACCCACTCTAAATGTTTACTTCAGGATAAGCCATTGTACATTGTAAAACCGCTAGATTTGGTAAATGAATCCCATTTCATTAAACAGTGAGAACTGAATGTTTATTCATTTTTTTACATCACCAGAGAAAGTCAATTGCAGATATCCTGTCTACAGCCTTATAAGTAAACAAAACAGGGTCAATGGTCAACACCATCCCCTTAAGGTCTATGGACCTTAAATTTTACTCCTTGAAAAAACTGCTGTCTGATGCCAACCATTACTCTCCAGGTATGGCTTGGGGCCAGTTATGGCACAGCCCAGGATGTGCTCTTCAAGGCAGCTAGAAGATGGTCTGCCTGCTTCAGATAGAAGCAGGACCTACCAGTTGGTTTCAGTGTCAGAAAATGGTCCTTTGCATCTTCTACTTGAAGGAAAAAAGTTAATTGGCATGGATGACAGGTCTAAATTGCAACATTAAATGAAAAGGTAGTAGGTAGAAATGTAGCTTTTTAATGAACATTTTAATGAAAGTAAGGATTAAATAAAGAATACAAACATAGCAAAAGTAAAAAAGAAGCATGAAGATGGAAGAATGGCTACAAAAAACTATTAAACTATGATATGACATTCATGACTGTGATGACTTTGGACAAATATAACAGGGAGACTAGCTATTATCTAAATGAACTGACATTTTAAGATACAGTTCACTTGATGAATAACGAGAAGATCTACTCCCTGTAAATTGCCTCAGAGAATAATACCAACAGAAGGAAGGTAGGGAATCAATTTCCAGCAGATTAGAAGTTGGACCAACTTCGTTTCTATCGAAACTAATGGTAAAGCATCTTCTGCAAAAAAGAGCTTCACTAGTGCTGAACACTTTTGGCCACGCTGACATAAAGGCAGAAGCTGAGCTATAATGACTTAATGGCCCTGTACAGGAATGAATTATTTCATGGACCTCATTGTGTATGGGAGGTTGTATTCTGTAAGGATATTATGAGATGTAATGGTCAGGTTTTCAGGTGCACTCAACTTTACATCCTTCACAATGAGAAGTATGAACAATGAGCACTTTTAAAGATCAATATAGTTGCTTTGCTCAACAAAACAAAACTGACTTTAGAAACAATGTATGTATGGAGCACCTTTTCATCTGTTTCCACCTCAGGATGGAGGGAGCTGGGTTATAACTACTTGCTTTCCTTTCAGCACTTTTTTTTTCTAATCACATTACTTTAGTCCAATTTACATGAGTTTTAGCTTCAAGAATCATTGGTCATTGCTGAATGCAAATAAGCACAAAGTAAAATTATATTAAGTTTGCACAATTGATCTTTCATCCTTTTAAATGGTACCTTTTAAAATTTCCTGTAAAATCAGCCTGAAATACTCCCATCATTGACTGTCATCAAGTAGAGCAGGGTCACTTTGGGAAAACCCCTTCTTAGTGATGTAAATTATAGGGTTATTATATGTATGCTAGAACAAGAGAGCAGAAGTTTTATTCAGAACAGATGTAAGAAAGCCCATAAAATCAGATGCATTACCCTCTATCTTTTCTAAGCTACAAACTAAAACTAGTTTTCATCAAATTGCACTGACCCTATTAACTTAATTTTCCATGAGCTGACCTTTTATGACTAACAATGGAAAAGCAAAACTGTGCAAATATCCATGAAGACAGTGAAATGACTTATTTTAATGAGAAGACTAAAATATCTTTCCTGCATTAGCATCTGCTTATTGTCACTGCTCCTTAACCCCTTGGTACTGGCAGTCACCACATGTCCCATTGCCAGGAGTAGACGCATGCCAGGAAAGCCTTACTGCTGGCATCAGAAAGATCATTTCTGGAGTTCAAAAGATGATATAACACTGGTGTGTCATTTCAAACCGTTAAATAGCTATCAAGTACAAAGGCAATAGGAAAATACTAAGGCTTCTACTCTTTATAGCCAGCATGAAAAAATTAAATTAAGAATCCCAAGGTGACTTGTTTATTTATATCTTGTACAATGTCTTATGCCATCCAGATGGGCTCCTTCAAAAAAACCCCAAATCACCCGTATTACTCATTGGATTCTTAGGTCCCCACCAGCTAATAATGGTAAAATGGTCCCACGAGTCTTAGGTCATTCCTTGGTATAAGACAGAATTCAATGCAAACCCCATGGTACTACACCCAGGCATAAACTCCCAGTTGCAACAGGCCAAGAAGGATCCATTATTTGCTCAGCTTCCCAGTCCATTGAAACATTTAGCCTCTTGTCTGCATTTTCTTCGTTTTAAGTTTAACAGTTCAGGGCAAAGAAGTCAGCAATACCCATGATCATAATTTTTTCCTCTTTAGTGAATTCCAGGAGCCTTGATGATAAGTAACCCTGCTTTGAATGCACTGCAGAAATCCAGGACTTCATCATAGCTGAATATTCAGCATCAGTAAATACTGTCCTGACAAACCCATCTCAGGTAAAGGACAGGTACCCTTTAGTTGCTTCAGGATCTGCTACAAAATTCCTAGAGGTTCTATCAATCTGAGTTCAGAGCTATAGACACAAGTCCACATTGTTTTCTCCAAATATCTTATTGTAACTGTGTCAGGCTTTAGCATGAGCTTTTATCACATTATAAGCTGCCTTGTAAGCTCTGGCAGCAATGCTGGGGCTATACTTTTTTTGACAACCACCTATAGCAACAACATAAGGCTCATTAATAGTGATCACTCAGTCTCCAAATGTTCTGAAGTAATACTTTGCATGAATATCAAAGGCCTCAATGATCTTTTCAGATCTGCAGCCACCTTCATCTTCTAAGGACTAAGGTAAGCCAAAATGATACAGTGAGCAGGATGCCATTTCCCAGGTTATCAATGATTTTGCTGTAATAATTGATTCCTGAAAATATTAAAAGAAACAAAAAAGGGCTAACTTGATAACTTCATTACATTTTAATACATGAGGAAACCTCACTGCACATTTTCTCTGTTAAGAGATGCAAATATTTCCTCTCAACTGCATGCTGACTACTGTTACAAGACCCCAGAATTGGCAAAAATGCTCAGCACACAAAATCTTCCAACAAGGCACATAAAATGAAATGAGGATGCAAATTTTCAAAATAGATCAGTGGACAGCAACTCCCCAGGAGAAACATAATTCTGATGGGTGCTGGTCACATGAAAATATAATCCTTTCATTGAAATGCCTGAATGGCAGCCTGGCTGCATGTACAAGATGGAAGCATGTTGGAAAAATCCTGACACCTGAGAGCCTGGCAGGTAGATTTGTTCTAAAGAAAGCATTTCTCTCCTTGAGAACTGTGTCTTTCAAAAAGTTCAGTGCCACACTCAGCAAGGCAACCAAGCTGATCTTTTATGATTTGAACCTGATTAGCTGGGTGAGCTGTTTTCTCTAGACTGTTCCATTCTCCATCACTACCTGTGCCAGCATCAAGACAAAGAAGACACCCTCAATGCCTTTAATACTTCGCAATGATGTGAATTCAATGGTTCCCTCAGCTGGGGTGTCTTACCAGATCTATATGTCATTTAAGGCTTTTCATTGGGCTCTAATAGATTTTAGATGGAGTTTAGGGCACTGGTCTCTTTAGCCACCAACTTGACTGGCTTGGCAATAGTTTATCCAAGAAACCAAGTCTCTTCTCTTTACACTGCCACTGTCGCAGACTGCTCAGTCCCTCTAACTGCAAGAAGGAATTAGCTCATCTCTCTAAAAGCTCATGACTTCCAACCTTTCTTGTCCCCCCTTGATAAGACAGAGATCAACTTTAATTTCCTGGATGTGTTATTAAAGCTGGCCAGTACTGGGGATGTATTTCTAGAGGCTTAAAAGGAATTCACCTTCTGTTCAGATTTAGCAGTGGCTGACATGAATATGTTTCCTAAAGGGCTATTTTTGTGCTGCCGAGAGGTCACTGTAAGTTTAAATATCAGGATACCTTAAGCTCTTTTATAGGCATTTTTAATTTTGCTTGCATCCAAACACTACTACACTGCTTTTAAGCCTTCTGAAAACACTAGATATTGCAAAACACATCATAAGCTTTGGTTCAAAGAGTATCAATTAGCTTGCTCTTTTACTTGAACTATCTGGTTTAGTGCGGTAATTGGAAAAGGCCAACAGTGGCCTTGAATTATTACTTGTTAAGCTAAGAGGCTCCAGCCAGGAATAGGTCTCCATCATGCTGGTGGAAAGTAGAAATCAGTCAGCCTTTGCTTCAGAGACTTGGGCTAAATATACCAAAGTATTTAAGAACCTTAGAAACCTAAAATTCATAAAAATTTTGTGGGTCTTAGACTACCACATATCCTAATAAGACACAGGTTCTTATGAAATCTCTATCACGAGGCCCTGCTTTATTGAAACCCAGAACTGAGAAAGGTCTAAAGAAGTTGAGAACACAGCAGAAAGGAGGATAAGGAAGACTAAGTTGCAAAGGTTAATAAAATGTATGCTTAGGAGGTTATGTATGGTTTAGATTATTATTCTTAACAGTTTCTGAACCAGAGATTTTGTTTAACCCAAAGCAGGAAACTTGTGCATTAGCAAATGTGCCTGTACTATATTGTACTGTAACTTCCCTGGTATTTTCAGGTTCAGCTTGCTGTGTATTGATATTTAAAAATGCCAACACAGAGCCCCACACTACTTTCTTCTTAAAAGGACAGTATTAGACTTCAAGTTATCCTAACTTCAAATGACTGATTGTAGGGATTTCTGTCAAATAGCTTTTTTAAGACAACATTTGCTGCAGCAATCAGTTATGAACCCCAGGTTTAGATAGTGCCTTCTCATAAACAAACAGGTGCATACACATCCTTTAGCACAGCAAGACTCAATAAGTTTGTTTACAAAGTAATTCACAATAAATCTCACAGATAGTTTGCTTTTCCTTCCGAATGCACCAGAAAAACACATTAAATTCTGAGGAAATTGTGCCTGTGCCTGAGAAGGCACCCATGTAAAAGAGGAAGGAATATACCAGAATTTTCAATTTTGAAAAGAGTATTCTTGCAATTTGCAAGTGCAATTAGGAGCAAATACGGTTTGTTACTGTCACTTTTGAACTGGCACCTATTTGACTTCTGCGGGACTGGGTGTGTGTTAACCGTTTGCTGGTGGGACTGCAAGGTTTACTACATAAGCTTAAACTGGGGAAAAAATAAATCCTTTGCTGGTACAGGATCCTGTTCTACCATAGTGAAAGCAATGCTTGCATGGAAGACACTAGCATTTCCCATTCTAATTTTCAGATTATGACTTACTTTTAGCACAATTTATAAAATTTAAATGCAACCGGCTATCATTCATTTTTTACATTTCAATTAAACACCAATATTGGAAAAGATTTATACTTTGTGTTAGGAAATGAAGAGAAATAGAGCTGCATCCCTGAAAAATGTAAATGTCAAATCAAATTTCCAGATTGTCTCATACCTTCCAGAGTAGCCTAATTTAGTTTCTATGGCTGTATCTGTGGGTCAGCTAGAAGCAGAAATAGAGAAGAAAACGCTCTTCTGAGAAAGTGTGTATGTAAGGGGTTTGTGGAGACAGACCAAAATTTTGGGTTCACAGACATTAAGGAGCATTTTGTCACTGGAAACTGAAGGATTGTTCTTTTTTCCTTTCTGTCATCTTCTCTCTGTGCCAGGGCAGGTTTAGGCTAGACATTAGGAAAAACTTCTTCACCGAAAGGGTTGTCAGGCTCTGGAATGGGCTGCCCAGGGAGGTGGTTGAGTCCTCATCCCTGGAGGTATTTAAAAGAAGGATAGATGAGGTGCTTAGGGACATGGTTTAGTGGTGGGATGTCAGGGTTAGGTTAAAGGTTGGACTCGATGATCTCAAAGGTCTTTTCCAACCAAAGTGATTCTATGATTCTCCCCACCCTGATTCCCTACCTTCATGCTGAAGTGAGGCATAACATCAAACTCTCCCAGACTCAATACCCCCACATCTGCTACTTCTGCCTCCCTCCACACTGACACCTAGAGTTTAGCAGCTAACTTGTTCTGCTCAGGGCACCTTCTAGGGTGAAAATAACTGTACAAAACCACTTTAAAAACAAACTTGGTGTAAGTTTTAATCTAAAACCTGACACATTTTAGGAACACTACACCTACAGCATTGCTGCTTTAAAAGACCCTACCCCCACCGAGTTAGAAACAGAATGGGTTTAAAGGTTTTCAAATGTCCTACGTCTTGGGTGTGAAATTGGTAGTGAATCAGTTGGTGTGAATGATTTTATTTGAAAGGACATTGCTCTAAGCTTTCTAATTCTTCACATGCTCTTTGTAAAAATGTTTATATAGAAGATGATGGCCTTTCCATGCTATGCAGTTACAATTGCTTCAACAGATCACTGCACAAGAGAAGTGAACTCCTGCCTAATGAAAGCTGGCCTACTTGGAGTTCCTCCAATGCCCTTTCGCTAAATGTAAAGTTCATAATATTAATCAGGCAACTGCTTATACTGGGGATCAAGTGAACATTTTCTGAAATTACAGCTGAGTTTTGTCAAAATGTTAGCTTTCCTTACCAAGTGCATTCAGAATGTCTGCTTGCTATCTCCCACTCCGACGTCTAAATAACAAAGCCCATTCAGTAGGCAGCTCTGTGGGGTTGTACAGTGCCTGCAGCCCCAGCCGAAGGAATATCAGTACAGGAAAGAAACCACAAGGACTCAGCCAAATTTAAATTCAACACACCACAAAAAGCGTTCCTAGGGAAGGGCAAGCTGTGCCAGTGAAAATGGGCCGCATATTGTAAATTTTGGTGGCAAAGGGAAGGCTTCCATTCAAATCTCTCCGGGATGCTGGCACAGTTTTTGCAGTCATGCTCTGCAGGGGGAAATGGCTGGTTGGTCTGTTTACAGCAGATTCACCAGCCCCCCCTTTCTGAATTCTTGAAACAAAGGCTCCTCCACTCTCTGGTGAAAACCGTAATCTGCAGGATGCAGAGGACAGGCTGCTGCCTGTTGAACAGCCAAACTCTGCATGACCAAAATGCTGCAGAAGAATATTTCTTCTGCTGGTATCTTCCTAGTACAGATCAGGATAACCTGAAGAGCATTTTCTAAGAAATCCTTTCCCTTTGTGGCCTTTCATCTTTGCAGTCTTCAAACCAGTGGAAGAAAAGAATTGCCAAGACAAACATTGCCCCAGAAGTCCAAAGATATATATCTTCTTGGTAGAACTGAGATTCAGAAGAGTAGGAGACAGAATTGAGATTCAGAGGTTCATCCAAATCTACTTTGCTTTTTTCTCCTTGGAACATTGTCCTCCCAGCATATAGGAGAGCTCCGCCAACTACTTTGATTCTCCCATCCCTTCTGGTTCAGCTTCAGTTGCTTTTATTCTTCACAATTCTCCTATTTCTTCTTTCTTCCATTCCCTACGTTCTGCAGGCAAAGCTGCCATTTCCTGTCTTTTCCTAGTAACTCACCTCATCTTTCCCCCTGTCCATACCAATGGAATTAAAATAACCAGATCAGAAGCGTAAAAAAATTTATATCCGACTTCAAGCAATCTGACCAGCTTGTTTGTGTGCTGTATCCCTTTTCGCTTTTACACTGTCCGCTGAGATTGTGAAAACTCTTCTCTTCAGAGCTGGGACTGTCTTTTGTTTATCAGAGAGTTAAGCACAGTTCCTAGCTGAGTCTGAAGAATCCTCTCTGATTTGCTAAAGAAAATATCTGGGAAAAGTATGTCCTTCTTAGTGTAAAATAGTTGATGTGAGGTGCAGTACATCAGAGTATACTGATAAACTATCTAAATGCATTTGCCAAATAACATACTTGTCTATTGTAAGCCATCCAAAAATATCCTCATGGCTAGGATCCCTGTAAGTATAAACAATCTGATGAAGCAAAATGATTTAGAGTTACAATTAAAAAAAAAAAACCTGCAGTAAGCAAAAAGATACATAGGAAACATAATACTAATCCTATCCCAAAAGATTGTGCTATCCAAGGGGATCTGGAATATTAATTAGTAAGTTGTTGCAAACCTATAAAAAATCATCCCATAATTACTCTGAAAAAAGTTGCAATTTCAAAGCTGCACTGCAGAATAGCATACTGGATTAATTATGCCAGACTGCAGCAATAACCTTGAATTAAAGCTGCAACCTTCTATTTTTAAGAAACAATTGCCTTTCTGGTTGATGAAACCTGTCGTCCCATCAGGTAACAGACGTGACCAGGAAAGAGAAAAGCGATAATGAGTCAATCCAAGCTGTTTGATACATTTCAAATCTTCCTCCCACAGAGTGTAGCTGCCACAAGCTACATCACCAGTCTGGTTCTTGAAAACTTGATCTCCTCCCTGATGGGTGAATGTGTCCCAGACATTAGAGCCCTTTCCATCTGCATTCCAGCCTTCTGCTTGAAAAACAAAACTTGGTCGTTATACTTTTGACATCAAAAGACATATGTTGAATGTAAATACTTATCACAAAGTAGGCACAAACCCCTCAAAATCCTATCAGCAAAATGAGCAATATTTCCTCCCCCCTCCTTATATCATTTAAAGTAACTAAGAACTTTCAAACATTAGCATATATTTGCATTAGGTTTTGCATTTATTCATATTTTTGTTTGCTGCTAATTATTTGAAAATCCTGTTTTAAAAAGCATTCAGGGTTCTGACACTTTTCATACTTCCTTAGCCAAAAATCAGATGTTTGCAGCTCTTGAGATGTTACAGGTTTTCACACTGGGCACTTTCTAACGTAGCTTCCATCCATAAATGTAAGAGATCAGTCCATATCAAAGAAAGCCTTTAGGGTATGAGAAATATATTCAACAAATAGGCACTTATGGCTTTCTGGATGTCCTTTGAAAATCCTGACAGTCTGTTAAAAAGAAAGGAATGCCATTATGAGCCATGGCCCTAGGCATATACAAGCTGAATTAATAACACAGCTCTGCAAAGCCTCTGCTTTTTGCTTAGCCAAACGTTCACACAAATGAATTCTGAATGCTCAAAATCCCTGCACCATTTTCTTCACTTTCAAATTTCTTTGCAATCCAAAACGGAGATAGACAGATTACCTCTAAAATTTTCAAAATTTAACTTTGTTTGAGATTACACAGCATTAACATTACATAGTATTTAAACCAAATAAATGCACCTTGCTTCATGACAAGCTGCTTTGTCTTTCCAGAGCAACGCTGTAACTGAGGCAAACATTTCATTTTTAATGAGGAGAGCTTTGCAAACTTACACCCCTGCAAACTGTGATTTTATCATAAAATTCCAAATAACCCCCAAATGGCCAAACTCATTTACCAGCAAGATGTTTTAGAGCCCCAGTGAACGCACTGTTCCAGGGTTACTCTTTAAAAACTAAAATGACATTGAGTGTTAAAATCATGTATAAATTAAAGATCAGTTGGGTTGTAAGATTGATAACTATATAATAGCTACATATCAATCCTCGATAAAAGAGTTTTAATAATCAATTAGTATCATAGAAATTAGAGATGGAGGAGAACTATTAGGAGGTCATTGAGTCCATCCCCTGCCAACACAAGATTGCTCCCTTAAGTATATTCAGTACTTAATACACATCTGTCTTATTAAATCTAAGTTTAATGCAAGGTTAAGCATATTGAAGACACTTAATTTAAAGCATTACTAAAATTTGTAATATCACTTCTATAACCTAGCTTTTCAAAGATCATTGTCACATTTCATGTTCTTTACAGAATTTTATCACAGCACACGAACACCGATACATCTACATTTAGTTGGCCAGTAAATTAAACTCTTATATGGGACAACCTTCAAAGTAGGTCAAATTTTAGATCCAGACAGTTTGAGTTTCTCTTCATCTCAGATTTCATCACAGACTTCGTGCTCTGTCTGTATACTCCTTGGAAAAATGCAGTACTAAAAGTTTTCTATACTCTGCTTCTGATTTCAAGTATGCCTGCTGAAATATATAGTCATTTTAGAGGAGTGCGGGACGTAACAAATAACAGTAATTCTTTGGTGGTACCTAGAATCTAGAACCTTTTAAGAGCAGGCTTCCTGCACCATATCGATATGCCACCGCTCCTTTTTTGCTACGGTGGGAGCGAAGGGAAGTCAAAAGCTGCCGTAATGGGCAGCTAACACACCTTCATTTAAGAATCAGCAGCTAGAGCAGATGCCGAACGATTTCTTTTTTGTCTGCCTTCCTCCAGCAAAGGAGGTGGGAGGGAGGGGGAGAAGCATTTGATTTTCAGCAGAGTATGACAGTACTACTCAAGTGGTCATTAGCCACTGTAAAGCCCTGGCTGGGGATGTGGCAAACAGACCCACTTTCAAGCATTCCTCATGCTGTTCGAAGAGCCTCTCTGTACAGCACAGAGTATCTGAGCTAGCTAAATAAAGTGTAGGAAGCAATCTAGCCAAGGCGACAGAAAGCTCCACGTACACTGATGTATCCCGCTGAGCCACAATTAGTCTGCACAGAGCTCTGCTCTGCTTCAGTGAACTGAGCTTGCACCTCTAAGCTTGCTCAGAAACCTCCACGCTACACAGCAGCTCACAGTGTAGACATAGCCCGAGCTTTAGCGAGCTTCAGGGCCAGGAAAGAACAGCGATGAGGCACTGATTTTACATTTCATTTCAAACACATAGGTGAGACTTAGCTACCAAATCATCGCATAACATGTCATCAAATATAAATTATCGTGAAATGTGATGCATGTTCTCCGCAGTTATTACAATGGAGTAAGATATAACATTTTTCCTTTTAAGTGAAGCTAGTGAAGCAGGAATATTACTGATCAGAGTATTTAAGTTTTCATGTGCTTTTCCAAGTTAGCTTTTCTTCTAATTCAGTTGTGCTTTCACCTTTCGGAGTGAAATTTTCTTAGCCTGGTCTCTGCCCAAAAGGTGAAATTTTGTTTGAATTAATGCAGTTCAACTATTTGGCATATGAAAGAAGTGAAGAAAACCACTTTTACTATTATGAGAATTTTTTGCAACTTTTCCCTCTCTCTCAAAAAATAAAAAAAAATCAAGCAGAGAGTTGAAATTTAGCATAGAAATGGCCCTCAGTAAGAAGAAGTGCTTTTGAGTGTTCTGGTGCAAATTGATTTTGATTTGACTGAGTCATGAACCTTTGAAATCTGCACTTTGAGCATGCAGAGTACAATTGGTATGATTTTTTAGCACTTTGAAATATACAGAGTGGAGAAGGTTGTACTGCGCATAAATACATAGCTGACAGTAAAAAATAAAGTAGGCTGTCAGCCCCTTGCCTCATCCACTGTGTATCTTGTGATATGTGCAGCAACTGAGTTTGGACTCTACAAGAACTATTGCTTCAATCATGCTGCCTCTAAGTCGGAAGCCGCACAGCTTCCAAAGCTTTCAGGAGGAGGAATTCCCTGTTGAGTTTCTTACTTCTGTGGGAAAAGGGTCATTTGAGTAGTGTCTAGACCGCATTATAGATTTTTTTTTTACGTTTCTCCCACTCAGAAGCCTTAGGAAAGCTCATTAAAAATACATTAAGAGAACATTAAAGTTGCACATCCAGCCACTCAAAAGGCAGGAAATTGTAATGTCATTCTATGTGCACACACAATTCACATTTTAAAAATTAGTTAGTAGAGTTATGCGCATTGCAGGAGACTCGAGTTAGAATCCGGCTGAGAATATTGATTCCCTGGGAAGAGCGAGCTGTTCAGTCTATTAGGTGAAGCTAACTGAGCTCGTTAAAAGGTAGCGAGCATGGGCAAGTATTCTCACTTTCAGCAATAACCAAGAACTAAAGGCTACATCCTCAAAGACAATTTTAGATCTACAACTCCCATTTAGGTACTGAAATCAATGGGAGCTAAGTGTCTGTATGCTGCAGGGTATAATATGAGAAAATCAGATCTATATGTATTTTAAAGGTCTCTAAGCACACATTTATGAAGGGATAAAGGTTGGGGGGGTTATGGCTGTAGGTGTCCTTGTACCTTATGGGTTTGCATTCCCTACTCTGCCACGTATTTTCATACCATGCTGGGCAAATCAGTTCATCAGCGCCTCCAATCAGTTGGGAACACGACACAGGTCCCTGGGGGAGGGCCTCCACAAGCCCAGCTGTTAACCTCTCAGTTCACTGTTTTTCGTATTCTTTGGAGATTAATTCCTAAGTGAGGACCCCCGGTGAGTACCAATGTCTGATGAGGTAGTTCTCCCATCCAGTTTTGGAATAGTCAATAGTAATCTACTTAAATTAGCTCTAGAGAAAGGAAATACTCAAGAACTAGTGGAAAAATTACTTCTTTCTGATTCCCCCTTCCTAGTGAAAGTTTCCTCCTCTATTTCCATTACCTAGTGATATTTCTGCAGTTTGAAACATCTTTTACCCTCTTCCCTCTGTTCGGGACAGAAGTGTTTAAACAGAAGTGCTACACGGATTTGCATCAGATGTAGCATCTACACAATGAGGCAAAGATCAAACACTCTCCTTTCTGGATCCAGACTTTTCGTCCACTTAAAACTTCCTTAACACTTTGGCAGCTAAAAATTGACACCTTCAATCTGATATGCCACTGTAGCTGCACCCCAAGCAAATCCAACTGGAAAAGCAATATCCTCTGGCACCGGCTGCCGAGGACAGGCGAATACACAGCATTATGCGATGCTATGGAGATGCAGGCTTCATTTGCAGACATAGGTTTCTGGCTCAATCACTCTTGCACTTGTTACAAGTAGATTCATATACCAAAGACAAAAATAAACCCTGTGCAGCTTCACACACTGAAGGGCAAGCCATGCACTTTGCATATCTCAGGATTAAAGCAGAGAGGCTCAGTCAGCAAACAGTGAAAGTGGAAAAGGCAGCAGGGTGGTCATGGTAAAAGGGCTCCACCTAGAACAAAGCATTAGTACACAGAACAGATCCCTGCTCCCCTTCACTTCCCTCTCACCTCCCATCTCCTGGTAAAAGGACTTCGTGGACCGCCTACCCCACATAAATCCTCGAGCCACCAGGCAAAAAGTCATTACCGCCCCTTTCAGTAAGTTTCAAAAACCAGCAGCATCTCTTCCCTTCTGGTATCAAATTTATATTTTTCTCTCCCAGCACCAAAACAGCTGGCCTGCAGTTGGTGAGAAAGGATGTTTTGGCAATGGCATGTTTAGCAGTGGAAACCAACGAGTAGAAGAGGAATGTATGGGAGTACAGGCAAAACAGCTATCTTTCTCCTTCTTTAAAATCCCATGGATGCTCATTTTTTCCTAGAGCAGCAATGACAACCTTATGGCATGTGTGCCAGAATCAGCATCTGCAAAACAGCCCTCGGGTCTCTTCCTCTCCCTTCTGTCAGCGCTGGTCCTGCTCGCCTGTCAGCAGGCTGAGAAGGGAGCAGCAGCAGGAGGACGAGTCAGGGTCCGACTGTAACAAGTGGGATGGGCTGAAAGTAGTTTACTCTCCCTTCCCAGAAAACTGCAACACCTGGCACACTAGATGGCACTACTGAGATTTTTTTATTTTTTTTTTTGTTTGTTTGTTTGGACTTAGAGGGTTTTTTTCCCATTTATTATAATACTATATTCACACTGCTTTTGCCAAGGTCAGTATCTGCATTTATTAGACTGCTAGACAATAACATATGATCTACTACTATTTTTTTCTTCTTGTTTACTTTTCTTGCACTTTTTTGATTTTGAAACCTTTCTGGGTGAGGACCTACTCCTGCAAAGCATTATACACATCAGTGATATTTTCTTTGATAATAAAAATAAGACAAACCTTAACACATACAGAAAAAGCCTCTAATACAGTTAATGCACATACCTTTTCCAGAAATACACACAACGAAAGAGTCAACTTCTTAGGCAAAAAAAATCCTTTGTAGAGATGCAGAGAAGCTGATTTAATTCCAAAGTGCATATTGCAGAACCAGATAGTGCAGATGCAATGCAAAATAAATCAGGCTTTCACAGCAGGCATGCATTTCCTCAAGTGTCTTTCAAAGGAAAGGTAAAAGCCCCTTGAATACAAAGGAACAAAGAGGGAAATGAGGCACAACATACCAACTTGTTCCCAAAACACATGCTGACACATGGTCTAGGCAAACATATGTATCCTTTACGTGTTTTATACAGATGACCAAGAATTGATGCAATGAACTAGTTAATGTTCTCTGGCTGAAGCAGCCTCCTCAGGCTTTCATTTGCAAGAAGGTAAGCATTGGACAGTTAGCAGTAAAACTCATCAGGGACACCTTAAATCATGCTTAATAGATATTAATGAACCAGAGTAATAATGCATATTTTTTACATCATTAAATGATATTGGTAAGTACCTTTGAAAATGTAAGTGAAATTAAATCTTTTCCCTGAAAACCATACAATTCAATTTCACAAGAAATATAATAAATATGTAACTCAATAATAGTGGGAGAGGGGCAGACAGGAGATAGTAGCAATAAAAACCCAATAAAAAGTTTTATAAAAATGCTTAACCATAAAAACAAGGTTAAAAAGTGTCACTGCTGATTCCCTAGCAGGAATCAACAGAGAGAGAGGGGGGGGTTAGGAGAGACTGAGTGGGAGGAAAATATTCCATAAGCAGTCTGGGGAAGAGTGAACAAAATTTGCCTCAGAGGTTAAGGCAGATTCACAGTAATGAGATAGCAGGCTATGTCAGATAAGTAGGCAGATACTGAAAGATGCAGAGCTTCAAAATTCAGAGAAGCTGAGTTTATAGCAGCTAATCTTCAACTCTTCTGGCAACCCAATTTCTAGATTTGTGACCCCACTTCTGGTTGTATTTCTGGACTCATGAACCCACTCCTTGTTGCAGTAGCAGGACTTGCAATTATATTTCCATTAGACCCACTGCCTGTCATGGCCCTTCGGATGCACCCGCCTTCTTATTCTGATAATTTTCTCTACATCTAACAAATAACCTGACCCCAGCCTGAATTTCAGTATTTCACTGTCCCATTGTTTTGTTCAACACATGTAAGTACAACACTATAAGAGATCTCAGTTCTACCTAGAGGCAGATTTCTTCCAGACTAGGTTTAGGGTTTTTACACTTGCGCTGACACAGACTATACATAACTAAATGAGCTCAAGCCAAGTATTCCTAGGAAAAATCAAGCAGTTCTTGGATATCCAAGTGCATTTGGATGAAGATAGTTTTGGCAAGTCAATAAAGACTAAGAGCAATTGGCCCTGATGCTAAGGGTTGGCAACCTAACTTCATAAAATGCTAGGTATATTAAGGTGAAGGATGAACAGGCTTCGGTGTTGGGCCCTTAAGTCATGTGGGATTAATTATTATCAGAAGAATTGTATCTTGTCAAAATTAGTTTTTCCTGACTGAATCGATATTTTCTAATGACTTATTATAAATATATTTAATAGTATTTACTACGGAATTTAGAAATTCAGCTTTGAAGGGGTTGTGAAAATTAAAATCTCTTTTCTGCAAATTTACACTGTGCAGGAACAGAAGAAGGATATAGCTGCTTTGGAAGCAAGACTGTACGTCTCTGAAACAGCCAAAGATAGAAGTTCACATATTCTGTGAGTTGTCTTTGAAATTGCTACTCATAAATTTAGCTTCCCTCCCTGGCAACATAATGGAACAGCTATTGAGAAAACAAATTTACTAAACCACTTTGAAGTCTGCCAGACAAACTTCATTTTTTAATAGTAATACAAAATTAATGAATAGAGAGCAGAAGCTATATTGTCACATGTCTGAATTTTAGCAGTATACTGTTTTCTTCAGGATATTTTAGCACTAAGCTTAAGGTGCTCTCAATTAAGCTATGGAGACAGTTTCCACCTTACACTGTGGCTGTGGTAGAGGACTCCTAACTTTGATCCTCTAAATTGAGCCTTAATTAGAAGCCTCTGCTGGGTTGTTGATTAGCCTTTCTTCTCCCATCGCCAATGTGTCAAAATTCTGTTCCCAAATTTAAATCAAATTGGAAATGAACTATCATGTTGACTGAAATGAAGGGTGATGACAAACAATGAAGGGTAATGATAAACAATAACTTTGAAGGGAGGCATTTAGTGCGGTGCACAAAGATTAGTATTACTTCTGATCTCATTTAATAGCTTCAATAATGAGCTAGAAGAGGGAGTAAATGGTACATTAATGAAATCTGCAGATCTATTAAACTAGGAGGAGCTGAGCACACTGCTGAAAATGGAGAAATAATACAAGGGGTCATGGGAAGATTAGAAACACAGGCAGAATATTACAATGAGATTCAGTTTAGAAAAAGGGAGAATAATATTTGGGTAAAAAAATCAACAGATGGTAACAGGTAAAAATCTGGAGAGCTGTAACGCTGGAAGAGATTTAAAATTAAGAACATCAGGAAAACTAGGCAAGAATCTGTAACTGAGCAGCAGAAAAAAACAGTGAAATTTGGGCAAAACTATTAAAGAATAAGCAAAGGAGTAGTGACTCATCTTAAAGCAGCTCTACAACCATCAGCTCTCTTCTGCATTTAGCCTGGGCACTGGAAAAACAGACTATCAGTCAGATGGTTAGAGATTTTGCAGCTATGGAATTTTTTCCTGGAAGAAAACTTAAAAGCAAGCCATCCATTTAACAAACAGAGTGTTGTCCTTCATGAAGTGCATGACATAACAGTGAGCCACTGGCTAAAAAACCGCAAAAGAGCATGGGACTGAAGAAATAAAATATTCTCCCACTGCTTCTGGTAATTGCATCATGCAGCTTGAATTTTTTGATATTGCTGAGGAAACTGCTGATGCAATGCCAGCTGCTATGAGCTTTCCAATACCAGATATATGTGCACAATATCTTGGAGAGATAAAGCCAGTTGTGAGCAAGTTAATTCCAGTTGAGGAGCTCACACAAATTAATCTTGCTGGGAATAACTGTACACAAGTTATAGCAGAGCACCAAACTAAGTTACATCACTCCCTGTACCAGAGAGTTTTGGCAATTCTGCACAGCACAGCATTAGGATGTATAGTACGTATGTAAAGTGATATTCCATATTGGTCATCAGTCTTCAAAAGTCCTTGGTAGCTCCTGGTTGTTGAAGGCATCGTCCTTTACTGCTGAGTGCCTCCATACAGTATTTTTAAGTGGGCTTGGCCGCTCAGGAGTTTGTCACTGTCACTATGTTGTGACCCAACACTGAGTGTGCAGAGCAGGGCATTGATCCACAGCTTTAAATTTGCACACTTCAGTAGAAAACCTGGCAAAAGCCCTTTCATGTAAAACCATGCTCCATTCATTTATATCTCAGCATGTCCTGCCATTCCACGCTTCTGGATTGTTCACCTCGTAAGTGAACGAGCTTGAAAACAATGAGCCATCTTACAAAAATGTCAGGATAAAAAAAAAGGAGGATATATTTACGAAAACCAACATAAAAAATACCAGAAGCATAGACAGACCCCCTGGTCCCTTGTGAATGCAGCTTGTTTGCTGAGACCAGTGCCCTTTCACTGATATTCCAGGGAGAGCTGGAAACGTTTTCCAGAAATTGAGAGTTTCAAGACATTTGTAGAAACAACCTACTGGCAAAAAAGATCTACTGTCCCTAATCAGATTGGCTGCAACTGGTTAGAATGACACATCTGAATTATCTTAAACCAAACTTGTTAACGTTTTTAAAACAGAAGGTAAAGAAGTCTTAACGCATGTGTGAAAACAGTATAGTTTCCCTATCTATGTCATGACTCTCTAGGCTTTTTCACCACACAGCTGAATTTTCAAAATCATGTACATATAATCTTCACTGCACATACCAAGTTCTGCTTTACCACCAGTATGCCCTGTTTTTTCACAGTATGTACCCTTCAGTATCCCAACACCTTATCCAAGGGTTACCTCACTCCCGAACATCATTTACGTGTCCATATGAATACAAATCTAGAGGTCAAATTTGACTCCTTTCAAAATATGGGCCCAGTACCTAGTTGTTTTGACGCTTCCGAAACTTCTCCTTTGTTAACAGCTAAATCAGATTTACCCTTAGAAACCTGTCATGTCACTTGGGTTTTATTCCTGGGAGATTGCATATGTGAAGTCTGTATCATTCTCCCACTCTAACACTCACAGGGTACATATTTCCCAGCACAGCACTGCTTCTGACTCCACATGCCATCACCGAGAAGCAGCCAAAGCAAGGCAGAGCTTCTGGAGGCTGTAGCCCCCATCCCAAGCACACATCCACCCACAGCCCCTGCTGCCGTAGCATTCCCAGGAGGCAGAAGTGTGTGCACCCCTCACATCACACAGTGGGAAAAACACTATTAGAAGTTTGAACGCTTACAGAGATGATGAAGCTTTGTCCTCACGGTCTATCAACCCTCCACTGGTATCAGTGGAAATCACTAGCCAGAGCCTACCAAATTTGACAGAAAACTAACATTTGTGAGAATACATGGCTGACTGAATGGATAGACTGATATTGGTGTTGCAACCGATGGAAAGCCTGAAAGGTAGGTGCAATTATAATATTAGGCAACAGAGAATATATGCAGAGGAGACACATTACAGATGCCAGTACTATGGGAAATGCTTCAAGCAAGATGCATAAAACCATGAAAAAGCAAAAATCAAAACCATCAAATTCAGTTTTAAAACTGAATGATCATATGAATGATCATAGAAGAACACTTTTTTTCCCCAATTATATGCAGGTTTTCTCATCAAAACACTAATAACCTAGAAAAATTCTTAACACTTTTACTGTTTTTTTTCTCTTCAAGAATTTTTTGTTATTTAACACATACATAGAATAAACTAGGAAAGGATTCTGCTCAGACCAATTTTATACCGGGGATATATTGACTAAACCAAATGACTTCAACATTTATGTTATGTATTAAGTCCTGTAAAGTCCCACATTTTGTTTTCAGAATTAGCTAGAAACAGTGTGACTAGTTTTTATAGCAGTGAAACTGTATCTTTCATTTTCTTTTCTTACAGAAATGCTGTTTCTAATGCCACTGACTATGACTAATGACATTGACTACGACTTTAGCAAATATGCTTGAAAAGCTTCTTCCACCAGTCAGGATTAAGAAATCCCATTATATTAGTGCATTTACATAAAATTCACTTCCCTATATCAGCAATATGGAACTATCTACTATTAAGCAGCAGCATACTATGAGAGACAGTAGTTGATATTACTTTTCAAAAGATTTGTGCCATGCCATTATGCGGTAAATATTTTTTCATTTTGCAAGAAATACTATCCATTGCACTCTTCATTTTTATCCTGCAAAATATTAGTGAACACTACTGCTTGCACCTGAAAAGGGAGATAAGTAGTAGAGCAGTACTTTAATTTGACAAAGTAATCCAAATACCTATTTGGAATTCAGTAAATACAGGTTATTTTTCAACCTACTTGTGTTTCATATATATATTTTTGGTCTTCCAAACAGTATTACAGATATGCAGTGATGTCTCAGGGTTATGTTATTCTGGGAATATCACAAAACATGTACCTGACCCTGAAGCTAAACTAATAGAATCAAAAGAAAAAAATCAATACAACTGTTTAACATAGCGCTCTCTTGCTTGATTTAAACACATAAATAAAAAAAACGATTAAAGGATATGGTAGGTATAATGGTGCAGCACTGACCTTTTTATCATCACAGAGGTTGTCTACTTAACAAAGAACTCACATGGATGAATACAGTATCTCACTCAATTTAAGCTCTTTAGATCTTTTCTCGTGTTTTAGCTTGGCAGAGAGAAAACTGAACAGTTGCACAGTTTTCCTCTTCTGATGAAATACTGAAGAATTTTATAAGCACAACAAAAAAAAAAGTGGAGTTTATGGGTAAGCAAGTCTATTTTTGTATCCAAGTCCTTTGTATCTCTCTCCCTTAACTGCCTCTTTCAAACTAGGCTGGTGAAGAGACCTAGTAATGGCTGTTATAGTAAAGCTTTTGGCTGTTGAGTGATCAATATCCAGTAGGAGGCAACAGCTAAGGATATGAAGATGTGAAGGTGAATGGGTGAATATATATGGGTGATGATGGGTGAATATGATGGGCGAATATATATGCTGAGCTCTCAGAAAAGTTCCTGGTTCCTTACATTTCCATGGAGGCCTGTAGAAAAATAGTGGGTGTTTATGGAATTAAAAGACTACATCGTGATCTATGATATAGATTGGGATGGGGGACACAAGGGAAACCTTTTCTTTTCTAGCCTTTGAAAAGTAGGTAAGTAGATTTTGTAAATTACAATTATTTTAGCAGAATACATATAGCAGTTTATCAAATGTATTTAAAAACTGTCCACTGGTGGTGCTGCTATCCAATTCGCTTTCCTCTCAGTCTGAGCCAAAGCAAGAAGTTGTAGCAACAGAAAGATGTTACCTTTTATGTGGACTGTTACTACAGCTTGTCATTGGTTGCAGTTACTTGTTTCTTTGCCAAAGACTTAGCAACTTTACGTTGAGTTCCAAGTTCTGCAGTGGAGTGTGCTCTACTGATTATAAACTATTTTTATACTCTGCTTCTGGCCTGCATTCCTGATCTTAGCATCTGGGTTTTTTTAAAACAACCTTTGGCAGCACTAGGAAAATGGCAGGGAAAGTTTTGTTTGGCCTCTGAACTCTAGCATGGAGCCTGCTCAGACTCTGCAGGAATGGCCCAATCCAGTTAATGCAAAGGAGCTGAAAGGGGCTGAAGCGTTCTGGAAGTAGACTGAATCTTTGGCAGACTACCCAACCAAACCCTAACAAGTTCTCCACTGAGCTTATGTAAAGTGTATTTCTTCCAAGGCCTATGCTGGGTCCAAATTTTAATGAATCTTAACAGACAGAGCAAGAGAGGTATACTGACAATAATGTGTCACTGGTGTCCCAATTTTGATTTGCTTCTTCAGTGTCTGGAGATGGTAAAGCTATCTTGTTTTCTTCCAGCAAAAATCTCATGTTTCAGACACCTCTCATCTATACCAGGACAAATTTGAGCCTGAAAAGAAAAAAGACAGTCAGAGTCATAGTCCAAAACAATGAGGAATAGGTGCAATCGTTATTAGAGGTGTTAGATGAAGTATTTGCAAGAACACTCTGGGTGTCTTATTGATAAAAAGTGTATCACAATGCTGCATTCTGACAAAATATCTTGGTTCTAATGGATCTGTCAGTTTGCAACAGCAAAAAAACCCCCCAAAAGTCCTAATAATCTCTGCTTTTTAAACCTCATTTTTCCATATTCACTATTTTCTTCCTTTCAAGTGTATTAGTGTGGAATTCCTCAGAGTGCAGTGGAAAAGTACAAATTCTAGCATATGTCCAACAAGTAGAATACAAAAAGATTCCCATTTTGGACTCTATATGGACACAGCCTCTATGAACAAAATCAACACAAGCTTTCCATTAAAATCACTGGAAGTTGGACCAGGTCTTAGCTTTCACCAAAATAAACGATTTAATCAACCTGAATAAAAGGAGAAGAAAATCGAACACATGAATGGTACTCAAATTTTTTTCTCCATCAAAACGTCTTTTTTCATATAACTGGAACTGATATTTTAAAAGCTATTTTCTCAGTCTTCTTTCAGCATGGTTGAACGTCCACTATGGCAATGGGGTGTTAAATGGGTATTGCAAAAAGGATTGGGATTTTTTTCTTTTGCTCTCCCTCTCCTAATCAAGATTAGCCAACTCCTCATTAACATATGCTATATATAAGATTTCCATGGGTTTTCTAAAGCCTGTAGGTTCTGATTTCTCTTGCAGTTCCAGCACAGTCTTGGACTGATGCCTAGAATAGACCCAAGATGTGTATCTCTCAGCATGCTCTGTCCTGTGCTATTGGTTATAAAGCTTGCAATTGTTATACAGCTGGACCAGTGCCTTAAGCATACCTTTGCCATTCAAGGAGAAGGCTTAAACAAAACAAAACCTTTATTCTCCTAGGAAAGTTCGATGAGAACATCAGCATGACAAAGCAAGCTGGGAATATTTTCTTAAGAGAAGATGTTGTGATTAGTATAACTTTTGTTTCTAGCAATAGCCGATTATTTGCATGGAATATTTTACAGCCATTATTTTCTCTAGGCAGTGGTTCATTCTCTCCCCTATTTAGAAAAAAAAAAAAGTTGATATTCATTTTTTTAACTTTTTTTTTTCCCTTGAATGTGCTGAGTTTTCAAATGAGAAGAGTTCACAGATGGAACAATGGAAAGAGAAAACAGTAAGTAGGAAATTACACTTTCGAAAGGCAAACAATCCTTAAAAAATTAACTGATACCAATCATTTCCTGCCACCATACAGTAAGCATTCCAGTGCAAAAAGATTCCAGTGCTGTTATGCACAGAACTTCATTCTCTGTCCCTGAAAAGCCACTATACAGGAGAACAGAGTCCCTAGAGAAAAGAGGAATGATTTCTCAAAAGCCATACAAAAGATCAGTATCGGGATTAGGAACAGTTTAGATCTTTCATCAGGCAAATGTCTTTTTCAGGGTACAATACCTATCTGTACCTTCTCACATCTACTGCAGAATTATCTGGCACTGACCACATTTCTGAGGAGTTAGGAAAACATGAAGATAGATGTTTTGCTTTACATTATACAATTATAAAAATGGAAAGCTAGAAGGTTTTTGTTAGCTTTAATTGTCTTTTATATTTATGTACATACTGAAACTAAGTTTACAGTGCTGCTTTGTTCTGGAAAGCATATCTATAGAAATGCTCAACAGAATATGAAACTTCGTACATTCCTTCAAAAACTGACATTAACGGAGCTTTATAACGCAAATGTTAAAATGTCAGAAAGAAGACCTGAAACTCAAAATCACGTATCCCAGCTCTGCCCTTCTGAACATTTTGTATGCAGTAACCTGTATGTACTGCTGAGTGAATGCTGAAACGTATCCTTTCATCCATAACTTTGCAATAGCAAGTTTGCTGTACTAAATTTACTTTGTATTTTGAAAGTTTAAAAGTTGAATGATTGCCTATTAAAGTCAATACTACAGAATCTCAGCTCCTGTGGAGAAGGAAATCTTAAAGGCTTGTGTTCAGTATACAACCAATTCAAACATGAGCACTGTAATGACATTAGAGATTACCTTTTTATCATTCAAATTTCTCCTGTGAATCTGTAAGGGGAAGAGGTGATTTTATAAAAGACATAATTATAACTGCTTTTGAAGTGAGTTGTGATCGCAATCTACTAAGAGGGTGGATAAGCATTTGACTGTAGGGCTAGAATTTTAACAGATGTGGCAAATCTATCTGCAAACAATAGCTGTTTCATTGGACAGCATCAAAAAACTGCTATGCTTTTCCATTGTGGTTTATCTCTGTCATTGCCCACGTAGCGCTTTAAAATTTATCCTCTTAGCAATCATTAAAACTTGAATACAAACCCTTCTCAAACTGTTTTTGTGTATATATAGTGTAGATATTCATCACTATGATAAATTAAGAAAAGTTTCTTTGAAAGCTAGAAATAGCTTAAAATCTGTTTGGCTATTTGAGCCTAATTCAGGGAAATCTATGGAGCAATCACAGAATCACACAGAATCACAGAATGGCAGGGGTTGGAGGGGACCTCCAGAGATCATCCAATCCAACCCCCCTACTAACGCAGGGTCACCCAGAGCAGGTTGCACAGGAAAACGTTCAGGCGCGTTTTGAATACCTCCAAAGAAGGGTACCCCACACCCCCCCTGGGCAGCCTGTGCCAGTGCTCTGTCACCATCCAAATAAAGAAGTTCTTCCTCATATTCAACTGAAACTGCTTATGCTTCCATTTGTGCCCATTGCCCCTTGTCCTGTTGCTGGGCACCACTGCAAAGAGTCTGGCTCCGTCCTCGTGACTTCCACCCTTAAGATATTTGTATGTGTTGATGAAATCCTCTCTCAGTCTTCTCTTCTTCAGGCTAAACAAGCCCAGCTCTCTCAGCCTTTCCTCATAGGGGAGATGCTCCAGTCCCCTCATCATCCTTGTTGCCCTCCTCTGAACTTTCTTTAGGAGTTCCTCGTCTTTCTTGAACTGGGGAGCCCAGAACTGGACACAGTACTCCAGGTGGGGTCTCACCAGGGCAGAGTAGAGGGGGAGGATAACCTCCCTCAACCTGCTGGTCACACTCCTCTTAATGCACCCCAGGATGCCATTATCCCACTCCCAGAACCTAATACCTGTAACTTCCCACGAGTTCACTCATCCCGCTCCCTTCTTCAGGCACTGTGTCTCTTTAGGATTCTTTGACCGTTGTGGTCTCTCCCAGATGCTAGTTTCCTAGCGCATCACTTAGTGAGACAAAAGTTTGCGTGCACTGATTCCGAGACAGGAACCTCATCCAGGGGAGAAGAAATAACTCAAGCTTCCAAATACTGGAAAACTCATAATTTCAGTTTTTCTTAAAGGTCTATTTCTTTCCACACATGGCCCATACCACTGAAAAAGAAACAGATGTATAACATAATCTGTATAACTCTACCAAAGAGGAATAGCCTGGTAACAAAGCACTGAAAAGAACATGTCTATACTAAGCGTTCTCTGAGCTAAATTTCAAGGTCTTCAGATACGAGTGTTGCTTAAAGCTCTGTAAGAAAAAATCCACAAACTTTCATATAAGAAAAAGCAAACTGTTACATGACTTAAGATCAAAAAGCTGGATGAAACGTGGGGTTTTTTTCCTAAAACTTAGTAAGTGACCTAGGATAAAATTGACCTTTGGTCAATGATCATATCCGAGAAATTTCAGCTATGAAGGTGAAAGTTTGACAAAGTCATAAATAACTGAAAAGGACAGAAAGAAAACATTAAGAAAACTATAAATGTCACTATGCTCTCCATCTGGAATACCACTGCTAGTACTTTTACAGTGCAGTACAGACAGCAGAGTAAGGTGATCTATGAAACAACAATTTGTCATTAATAAAGAGGCAAAACATCATGAAGACTGGAGATGAGGTCATGCATCATCCAGAAGACCACCTACTGAAGAAAAAGACAAAGAGGAAAAGAAAGTCTGGTTTAGCCAACTTCAGTATCTTACTGTACTGACCCTTGAACCACTAAGTCATCAGTTTCCAAATATCCAGCTTCACTGGCCAATTACTCAGCAGAACATGACATGATCAATGATCTGAAAGTTTTCAGCTGGTTGTATTGATCAAATATATAAACAAAACACAACTGTCAGCTGCTCTGAGATTACTGCTGATGAAGTGATGTTTAAAACAATTAATTAATTAATGCTTGAACACAGAAGAAAAAAGCCTAACTGATATAAAAGAGTTTTATGTTTATAAAACATTTTTATGCTTAGTGCTCAATTAATTAATAATTTGCCTTATGATTGATTTTTTTAATTGTTTGCCTGGCAAAACAGAGATGTGAACTATAAGTACCACCTACCTATAGTAGCTCATTTTTTGGATTTCTGTTAATTATTTCTAAAGTGAAGGAAACAGGATCACTGAGTCTGGCAAACTCTTTTTGAATTATTGGTGCTAAAAAAATAAATATCAGAAAATGCCAATTATTACAAAATGTGAAGGTTGATTACTTTTTGTAAAAAAAGGCAGATGAGCAAATGCTGTGAAACGCTGAGGCAGGGCTGGGGCACACAAAGGAATTACAGTAAACTAATGAGCTTCCAGGTGCTGGCTGAGTCTTGGGTAACTAACGATATTTGCACTCTTAGCCTCAAGCAAATCTGAAGCAAAATGTGTTAGATAAATCTTCAGGGAGAGCACCCTCTGTTAGCAGGATCAGCCCTAAACAAAAGCCAAGTTTGCAATGATGCACCACTTTGTGAAGGACAACCTACCTCATCCCTTCATGCCCTGATCTGAGAATAGGAACAATTTCAACTTTTAAAGGAGGCAATCTAAGTTCTCTCTGATGGCAACAGAATGATCTGAGCCTCAGTACTATCTTGCCTTTTCAGAGGAAGTATCTATAAAACAGCAGCCACTTTCAAAAAGAGACTTGGAGTCAAATTTTGTATTGGTCCCACTGGAAAATGTAATTTATGCCTTGCTTAGCCAGGTAAGATGGGAGGCAATCGAGTTGCTAGAAAATAAGGACCTGAAGTTAAAGAAAATGGAAGGGGAGAGAATTAAGCATGAAAAGAACACTATTTAAAGAAAGGGTGAAAACTGAGAGATTAATTTAGTTAGTTCTATTTTATCTCTTGTAAGTACATTTTTTAATTCTTTAAATCAAAGTTCTTCTGCTCTATGTATGTTGCCATTATTACCCTGGAATTTAAAGTGTCTGTTTTGTTCAGCAAGTGCATGTTAGAAATCTTGGGCTATTAAAAGATGGTGCCAATGTTAACTATTATACAAAGGATTAAATCTTAACTAAGTAGTATTAAAAAGTGACTCTATAAACCTTTAGGTTATTGGTACTTGAAGATTTTTCAAAGAAAAGAAGACCAATATGAAGGATTAATAGTTAAGGTTATGCAAAATCCACTTAATCAGCATGGCTAATTTTAGCTTTAACTAAAGCTGCTGGCAACTATGTGCATTTTGCTTTGGGGCTTTACTTTTGAAGAGAGTGATGAATACATTTTTGAGGTAAATTTATCTTAACTGAGAGTCTACCTAATGCTCTTTAATTGCTGAAAAAGTGATTTTAATAGCATTTGCATTTAGGAGAGGAAGGAGGTCTTCAGCTGTGCATCTTTAAGACCCTAAAATAAGCATTTTATTTTCACATTTATATAATATACTGCTTGACTATAAAACAGGTGAGTTTTATAAACAATACAGTCATCACCATGGGCATTGTTTATGAAGAAAGAATTGTTCTCCTGACAGTACATACACTATTCAGAAAAGAGCCTAGGAAAATGGGAGCATACTCTGAAGATATGAATGCAATGACTTGCCAGACTATCTGGGGCACAAATGCTGAGGATGAGGGTCTTTCACTGACAAATGCTACCTAAGCAAGGCAGATGTACAGAGTGTCAGCTCAAGCACCCCAGGCATTTTAAGCCAGAAATACAAACTTGCTCTTTTACCCAGCTCCAAAATCACAAAGAATTAGATCATTCAACGTGAAGTGGATTAGATGTGGTTATGCTCTTACTTAAAACAAAATGACATGAAGACTAAGTTTCCTGTCTGGTGAGAGCCAGATAAAATCTGACTGAATCTCAGATTGGTGGGGTAAAGTGTGGAGAAAGCAAGGGGATGATGGGCATCGGGTGAACTCAGCTTTCTCAAGACTGTGAAAATCTTGTGGGAGGAACTGCCTTTATATGAGAAAAATTAAGGGTCATGGTCATCATTCCATAGTGGATTACAAAGAGCTTTTTCTAGCAGGAAAAGTGGGGAAGCCTGGTAAAATTAGACCACTGATTTACAATGACATTATTGCAATTGGAGGCCCAAGTGAAATTTGGATGAGCATACTTACGTTAGCACAATGCTAGTATTTATGCAAACAAGGTAATGCTATGTTAAAACCTATTTCTAGATCCTAGCATACTACTATTAGACAATTCATGTTTTCATAAGCTGAAGTCTTTTTAGGCACCTTCACTGTCATGGCCTGAGAAGGTCATCCCAACTTCCCATTTCTCTTAGGATTTCCACTACTATTACTTTTTCATTGGAACCTATTTATGAGCTAGGATCATAAGGGGTGACATACTGGATCGGATTCAGTGCATCCACCTATGTGAGTATTTTTTGTGCGGCAGTGATAAGCACAAGATGCTTCAGCAGAAGGCATACGAACCCCCAGTGAGCAAATGAACTTTCTCTCAGTCTAAACTAATGGTTGGAGAAGGCTTAGGCCCTGTGGACCAAAGCTGAAAATTGCATGTAATTAAGTCTATTCACTCTATGCAAAATTAGGCAAAGCCAGTAACTGAACAAGAAGCCACTTTATGGAAACAGTGAATCTCACAAGTCAGGAGTGATGCTCTTCCTTCTGGCAGTAACTTATGCTACAATGAAGGCTGTGATTAGCTCTGTGGGTTTACAGAGGTTAGAGTTTCAGCTAACTAGTTTAAGTGCTGTTAGTGGTGTTGATTCACATCAATATTTGAATGGCAAGCCTGCACTTGCGTTGGTGCTGCCATGGCCGTGCAGCTGTCCACAGCTGGGTTGCAGATTGCCTCTGCCACAGCTAGTATCTGCAAGAGCTGGTTTTCTAGGGTGGGTTTTTTTGGTTTTTTTTTTTTTTTTTTTAGTCCAGCTAGATATTTTGAGTCTTGCATGTCTTGGATGTATGTCCCACAAGGGGATCAAATCACAGCTATGCTAGAAATGCTTTCTTCCAGACTGTAAATGGCAATTAGGTTGACTAAACTCAATGAAACCAAGATAATATGTATTGTGCTATTTCCCTTGGCTAAATGTCATCCAGTAATACAGTTCTGCCTGTTTAAAATCTTCCTGTTCCTACCACCTAGTCTTACACAGATATTGTCTTTGATTCTTGGTTTAGACCACTGTGTAGTAGACCACTGTCCGGCACTCTTCACCTCAGAAGAAGCTGTACCTCTTTGATGGAAAAACTGCTGGTAGAGATTGGTGGAAGGTATATCTCTGAAAATAAAGTATGCTGATGGTTCACTTAAAAATCTTCCAAATTTTGGCCTTTCTGTTTCTCCTTGCGGACTGGCACGTGAAGAATAGTAGTTATGAACAATAAGCAACTGAGCATGAAATTTCATATACTGCTGTAACTAAAATTTCTTCAAATTCAGGGTATTATACAACCCCTATCACCTTATGCAGTTGCTTTTTTTCTTTTTTCTTTTTTTTTTTTTTCATGAGGCATCAGAAAGGACATATGTACACTTATCTTAATGTTTGTTATCTTGTTTTATATTCTTACACTCATGTGCCCAAAAGCATTTCTGTGGGGTAGGTCTGAAAAACACTTTAAAACTCCTAGAGGACTATTTATCTGTGTGTGTTTGTACATACTTCAGCTTCTCAATTAAAAAGGAAAAAAAATACCCTTCTACATCTTCTAGGAAACATTCCTTAAAATATATTTTGAACTATAAGCTCTGACCAGACTTCCCTGAATCAGATGGTGTGGGTTCTTTTAAGGAAAAGTATTGTTACTTATGGATAAATCTGTTTATGTATGCTATAACAAATGGGTTTAGTTCTAGAAAGGTAAGTATTTAAATCCATTATAACATACAAGGAAGAACTGTAAACTTCAGAGCCCATGCAACCCTCTGTATCCTTCACTGTGTTTGTGGCTTCGCAACACCAGCATCTCAAACAGGCTGCCAACTAGCTGGAATGTAAAAACTGGGACATGAGATGGGGTGCACCTTTCCCAGCAACTTTTGTAAAAAGAGCCTGGCACATCACTTCCTCAGAAAGAGGTACTGGTGTGTGGGGGCTTCCTAAGTGGCAGAGTGTTCAAAAGTTGTGGTAGCCTCTGAATTGGAAGCTGAAGTTTTACACGTCTCTTACCACCTGGTGAGACTAACTAATCATATCTCACGTCTTCTGTTTTGACACTGCAGTGTCAACTCTAGCCACGTGGGTCGCCAGTAACAGCAACTCCACCGTCACTCTTGTTTACTGTCTCGTCTACTCATTGCAAACAAATCTCCCCTTTGTAATTTGTCTGTATTCTTTATTTACTCCCAACAAGCAGTATTTGCAACCTAATATGTATTTGTATTTGTAGGCTATTAAACATTGCTTTCATTTTTTTCTATGAAGTGAACAATGGCTACTTAGAAACTGAGTTATAAGGGAAAAAACCTAAATCCATTCATTCTTATTATATGTCCTGAACTCTTAAACTTATCTTAAGATAATATTGTGATTGTACTAGTACACACATTTGAGGTAATATTAATTGTGGAAGAGAACAGATTTACCTTATTCTTTGCATCTTTACATGTGATACTCCCACTGAAACAAACTCAGTGCAGTATTTTTTCTATTATTTTAAATACAAGCTCCCAATTTTGTAACCCCAATCTATATAATGATACTTTATCGTTGCCCTTTTAAAAATTAATTATTCAAGACATGTGGTACTTTGCTGAAATTAGAAGGCACACTGCTTATGAGTGCAAAGCCATTCCTGGTGAAGTCAGAAGCAATTTTGCATTTATTTCAACTTTAATGCAATGTGGACTATATTAAGGGTGCAGAAATGACTGTGGCAAAAGTTTTACTGACTAGGATTTTATTTGCTGCCTATATCTTACTGGTTCTATTCATTATACTTTAAAATAAACATTAGTGCAGTCTGTATGTGCAGACAAAATCAACTGTTTAACAATTAATGGTATTTGCCTTTTCTTGTGTAAAACAATTAATTGCATCTGCTTATTTTCTGTGCTCTGCGTTTTCTGCATTTCAATCTTTTTCTGCAACTGATGTCTCCTTTCAATACCATATTTTTATTCTAATATCTAAAATACATTTGTTGTGTTTTATTGTCAGATTGGATTAACGCGCTCTCTGTTCAGGTGTGTGCTGCCCTTCTTACTCGGGAAGGTTGGCTCTTAAGAATCTGTAAAACTAACCTGACAATCCTCCTTCAAGACTATAAAAAATGTTCCTCTCCTCTAATAGCTATGAAAAATCTTGGCAATGATGAGGCAGCTGATGTTCTTGCTACAATTGCTGTCTATAAGGCTTACAAAAAAATCTTGCAGTGGTATCTTGGGCTCTCGTGTCTCTGTCAGCTGTTGTCTCTTGTCACATCAGCTTTTGGGACAAGAACAAGTTTTTGTTCTGTAGGTGTCAAAATGCATAGGTGGCCATAACTGGCAAGAGCATGCCTATCTGCTGTGGTAAAAACAAATGAATAATCATAAGAATCTTTATTAGCTTTTATAAAGAAAACAGAGCAAAAGTTCCCAGAGACACGTGATGCCACTAGACATCTTTTCTCACTCAGTCACAACAAAAAGGCAAAACCATTTCACGAATCGTGTGATTTTTAGATGAATGGACAGAAATATCAGTCAACAGAAGCAACGTCAATAAATAAATTCGAGATAATCCTGCAGTAATCAAAGCTCTATTTAGATATGCTTTGGAGTACTTAATACGTCTAAATAAAGAAACTCAGCTGTGTAGCAGAAAAAACGATGCTGATGTAAGCTATTCTGGTGCTGGCATAGGACCAAAATGGCTGTCATTTTTGCTGGTCTGCTCAGTTTCTTTATTTAGGTGTTTCTTACACTAAATGCTGTTTTATGGGTTTTTGGGTTTTTTTTGGTCTTTAAAAAAAGTAAACAAACCCCCTTCACGTCTAAATTGAGCTATGTAAGATGTTTGATCATCTAAAGTGGTTTTGACCTCCTCCCAGCTTCCAGCTCAACTGTTCATATGGTTTCTCAGTGTTTGATTTATTTACCTGTGTATTCATTTTATGCTGGTTACATCCAATTCAACTTTATTTAGCTTCTTTCTGAGAATGCCATGTGCAAGCAGTATCAATGTCTTACTAATATTAAGAAATTCTGTCTACCCTTTTTCCTTTGCGCATTCATTATTCCATCAAAGAAACCAATTAGTTTGGTTTCACTTGATTTGGGCTTTTTACAAATGTGTTACCAATTTGTCACTGCATTTTCTCCAAACTGTTTACATAGTGATTGTTCTTGCTTTACTAATTGTTCTAGTTATTTGTCAGGTATTGAAGTTAAATTTAGTGGCCTATAATTCTTCTTCATCTTTCCGCAACCCTCGCTTATTCTTTTCTTTTAAACTGTAATATAATTTTAGCCTCTGCTTGGTTTCCAGAGGCAAAGAAATGGAGATGGATATTAAATCAAGCAGTAAACAGTGACGCTTGGTAAATAAAATCTAGTTCGATCAACAGGTGACTTTAGTGGGCAAAGGACAAAGTTCTGCTTAAACTGGACTAGAGAAGTGGCCTCCATCTTTGGCTCACACCACCATACCCTCTCTTGTTGCCTGTACTTCTTGTTTTCCTTAACTGTGTATTTCTTCAGGGTGAGAGGGGCAGTAAAGTAAAATGTTGGCACTGTTGTTTGCTTAATATTTTTGGATCATGAATCAGCTGAGATTAAAGATCACTGCTCCAGTGAAACTAGAGCTACAGCTACAACATCA
This sequence comes from Egretta garzetta, assembly GCF_000687185.1. Lineage (NCBI taxonomy): Eukaryota > Metazoa > Chordata > Aves > Pelecaniformes > Ardeidae > Egretta > Egretta garzetta. Next base: position 4,465,830 of record NW_009258615.1, on the reverse strand, counting down.
GCGTTATGCCAGTACAATAAGAAATAGATGGCAAGAGCCAGAAATGATGTAATCTCTGGCTTTATATGAGAAACAAAAATTGAGTCCTGTCAACACAAAGAAACTGGGCACTGTTTGAAAAGTGCAGACATAAAATATCTGGTTCTTAAGTAGCCGAGGACTAATCCACGAATACATTTATTACTTAAATTTCATCAACATTTTGAATCTTGGCCTTAAACTCAATGGGCAGCCACAAACAGCTAAACAATGTAAAGGGTAGTAAATCTGTATTGTTTCTTTAGCTAACACAATTTATCTCTTTTTAAACACCTCCTATTTTCAGACTGGACAAGATTATGAGGCTTGCGCTCTTTCATGGCAGTGACTGCCATCAGCTCCCTCAATATTCAGCTTTCACGGGAGAGAGAGCACTGTACGATCAAGGCCCTAGAAGGAGCTGTGGAACAGTCCTCACCAACACAATTTTATCTATGCAGCACATACAGACTCAAATTCTAGTACGATTCTAAGCAACAAATGTGAAGCTAGCCAGAGACACTCAAGGCTAACCTGCACTTCAGGAATGTGCTTTTTAACAGCAATCCTTTGGCTGCTCCCCTGATGTGGCAGATCACGACAGCCTCCATCCCATTCTGTGACTTTGCCTGCCAGCAACAGGTAGGTTGTTGACACATCTGGCATGCAGTGTTATGGAGTGGGAGAAAAACTACAACATACAACATCTATAAAGGATACTATTTTTTTCTTTCAGTGCTCAATTAGCTTGTGGCTGAGACTCCAAGTAGAGTCTGCTAAGCATCTCCCTTACTCAGAGATGCTCAGTTTAAAATATCTTGTAAAGCTGAACGAATTCCAGAGAACAGAAGCAATGTTACTGTTGTGCCAGTATTCAAAGCATAATGACCTGTGTGGACTTTTAATAAGGAAAAGTATAGCAAAAGTCAACACAGGATTGAATTGATCAACAGGGAAAAAATATAAATTAAAATCTATCACTTTTTAAGTACACCTCTTAAATACATTTGAACTCATTCTTTCTTGACACAAAGTTTGAATGATTGAGGTAACTTCATAGACGTGATTTCTCCGAGTGCTATAACACCACACCAAATGGCATTCTGGTTTAAAAGAAATCAGTGCTATGTGTTAACAATGGGATACATGTTTTTCAGGTTAAGCCTTCGATAAATAGTACATGTAAAGATTCCTTACAGTGAGATGTTTCTAGTGTGTCTCATAAGACACTCAGTTCCAGTGCTATCCAACATTTTAATTTCAATTCCGGAAATAAATAATGCCACATGACAGTGATGGATAATCTATATGGGGTAATAATACTGATCCCTTAGGCCTGTAGCATGGCAACTTGAATGGAACTTGGATAAGCACTAGAACAGAATTAGGTAAGGCCCAGAACAACCAGATCTAACACAGAATTTGGCCCTTCTCAGAGTTGGAGCTGAACCGGATGATGTAAAGAGGTCCCTTCCAATCTAAAATACATGATGATTCTAATTTGAAAATTGCAGATTTCAGTGGGAATGGTTTTGGGAAGAAGAGCCAGAACACCGTTCTGCTGTGCTTGTGGTTTGGATGTTAGATGTTATTATAGCATCAATGTAACAAGTCTATCAGTAGAACATCAAAAGTTTGATTTCAGAAATGTGGAGTCTTTCATGCAAAACTAACATGCAATACATGGAGCAGCCTGCTGTAACGCTCATATTTAAAAAATTATATGCATCTTCATATTGCCACATACACAGATATACCTAGGCATGGTATCTAGATAGGACAATGAAATCAAGGTAGATCTACAAAACAGCAGACTGGTCAGTGGGCTCCTGAATGCTGATTCTTAATGAGCAGTGGCAGAAAAGCAAAGCACAATCATTGGAAATAATGATAAGTAGGAACAAAGAAGTTATATCGCATTGATGAGACTAATACTGGAATACTGTATATGGTTTTGGTGACTGCAAAAACTGGAGAGAGTGAATTAAAAATCCACAGAAGGACTGGGAAGACTTCTGTATGACAGAGACTGCTTGGCTTTAAGAAGACTGAGAGGTGATGTGATTATAGAATCATAGAATAATTTGGTTGGAAAAGACCTTTAAGATCATCGAGTCCAACTGTACCTGTCCACTACTAAACCATGTCTCTAAGCACCTCGTCTACCCGTCTTTTAAATACCTCCAGGGATGGCGGCTCGACCACGTCCCTGGGCAGCCCATTCCAGTGCCTGATAATCCTTTCAGTGAAAAAATTTTTCCTAATATCTAATCTAAACCTCCTCTGCTGCAACTTGAGGCCATTTCCTCTCGTCCTATCACTTGTTACTTGGGAGAAGAGACCGACAACCACCTGGCTACAACCTCTCTGCCAAGCAGCTTTCTAGCCACTGTTCCCCAAGCCTGTAGCATTGCATGGGGTTGTTGTGACCCAAGTGCAGGACCCGGCACTTGGCCTTGTTGAACCTCATACAGTTGGCTGCAGCCAATTAGGCTGGGTGTATGGACACAATCATGAGAATTAGATATGGGGTGCTGAATAATGCCTTCATACTAGCTTTTAAAAACAGAATAACTGAAGGCAGAAAAGTTCAAACTGGTGTTTGTTTTTAAAACTGAAGGTGAACAGTCATTGGGAATAGATTACTAAAAGAAGTAATGAATTCTCTAGCTCTGGATGTTCTCAGAAATATCTTTGTAGAGAGCTTGAATCAGACACAATTTACTCAGGTCAATACAGGATTTTGATGGCTTCTTTTAGTATATATTTTGCTGTATGATTCAACAGTTTCTTCTGGAATTAATTTCAAGGAATCTTGTCCCTTTCTCCAACGAAACATCTCAGTTCTCAGATCAAAACACTCTCATGGCAGTTATGCCTCACCACTGCAGTCTTCATCAAATAATGAAATACAAAGTCTAAATCCAGCATTATTGCAGCTTCTCACATTTGTTATGCAGAGGACTTCAAGGGATACAGTCACTCTTAGATTAATTCTGGGGTGATCCTGACTCACTCGAAGAAGCAAATTATTTCAAAAATTTTCAATCTTACATCCCTTCCTAAGAGTTGGTCATTCTGTAAACTCAAAATATGCAAATCCCACAGCCAAATTTTGACTCACAGACTTTAATGAACTGCTAAATGTCAGTTCCCTCAGTCAATAGGGATTACTTTTCCTAAATAAATATGTGTTATTTTATTATCTCCAGGTAATGTTAATTACACTGGAATAAAATGGGAGAGAATCTTTCATATCGCTATTAGCAGAGAAGCTTGACAGAACGTGATTCACAGGTATTCAGAGCACCTGGTAACTATATTCTAAATGAAACAAATTTACCCCGTCTTTAACACTAATTTTAATGGAAAAATATGAAACAAAGATCAGATCTGCTGGGAAAATAGGTAACCTTTTAAATTAATGTTCCCTGAGCCACAATTAATTTAGATTTAATAGGACAGTTCATGTATGTTATTTGAATACTGATTATTACACATTCACCAAGGATTAAAAAATATGTAATAGATTCATAACTGTGAAATTGATATGGACCTATTGCATAGTCATAATACTCTGCAAATATGTTTTAGTATGTAGTTGCTATTTGTTTAATATATAACTGTTTAATGAAGTTGAAATTAAACACGTAAATCTCAATTGAAAAAATACCTGAGAAGTGCAAAACACAGTGTGGAATACGTTTACCATGCTGTGTTTATCAAGATAAAATCACGTTGTTTTGAAAACAACAAAAAAAAGTGAGTAGTCTGTGGGGCCTGCTTGAACAAAAAGTTTTCCCTGGATAGTTTCACTGCTGAAACTCCCATGAAAGTGCCTAGATGTCAGGATGATTAAGTACCCAAAAAGCAGGATCCAGAAATTTTGCTGATGTTGACATCAAAATGCATTGTTTTCCCCATTTCCTTCTGCCTTGAGAGGCAAACCTATAATGATGTATTAATTGCTATTTATTATTATGCTTCATATTGCTTCATTTTTTATGGCTTGTGGTTGCTTACCAGAACTAAAAGTAATCTTACGGATATAATGGACTGGGAGAAAAGACCAGTATGACTCTTACTGCAGATTGTTTGGACCATGTTTTTATTGAGTAATTGAGGGTGCCAGAAAGATCACTTCTTTAATGACAGGACTGTGAGCTCTGCAACCAGACAGGCATGCTATAAGCTACTGCTGTGGCTCCACCTGCTGAAAGGTATGGGTTTGAGTTCAGAAGGAGTACCACGGTAAGACAAGCTGCTTCTCCTATCCACTTACTGCTTTTTTTGCATCCCTGCAGGGTACTGGCTGTGCCACGCGTCTTTATGCTATACAGGGCATAGATGCATCTTGGTTACTCGATGGCAAGGACCCCAGCCTCTGTCTCAAAGTGTTACATCTTGTCATCAACATGTCTGTAACTCCTGCTCCATCAGTTGTAGGTACACCTCTGAGCCCAGATGTGCTTCATGTCATCCTTCCCTTTTGCTTTCTTGACTATCGCCCAGGCACGGCTCAGACTGGTAGGATATCGTCTGAGCTACAGTCCCGTGTCAGTGTGGGACTCAGCTGCCGCTTGCTGCTGGCTGGTGTAGCCTTTTTTTATTTTCTTTAACTATCACATTAGCCTTTCCCCTTCTGTTTTTCCTTCTGAATTTTCTGCCTGAGTTCGAGGTACTGTGCAGGGAAGAGAAAGAGAATCTCTTGCTTCAGGCGCCATTACGCAGCCAATAAAATTGGGACTTTTCTAGAGTTAATGTTCTGTAAAATCTAAGGTGATAAGATTTGGGAGTGAAGGAAATTCTTCAAAGTATTCATGTTAAGGAAGTTTAACTTCTGAACCATTTGAATTGCTTAAGCATCAGACAGCTTTTCTTTCATATGCATTGTTCACACAACAGTGCAAATCCCCATCTATCCAGCTAGACATAATTGCTACCATCTTGGAACACCATTGCTGCCTTTTCAGCCATAAGCACTGGTGTGTTAGTAATGAAGTAGTTCAGCTTTTCTTTTCCCTACTATTTCCCCCCACAGCTCTGTGTGTTTGGATCCTCTTTACATTATAGCATCTATTTAATATTTAACAAAGTATAACAAGGAGCAGAAGGAAAACTTATTTTATTTCCATTTTTATTAGTAGATTATTGCTTGGAAGCCTGTAAGCTTATTAATGCTGAGTAATGCGCCTAACTGATGGCAATCTTTTCAAAAGGGGCTGAGATGACAGTTACACGTTTTAGCAAAATTTTTAATGCAAGGCTGCATGAAAACTATATCTCTTCCATGCAAATATGTATTTCTATAGCTTTATTTTTACTTTCTTGAAAATTCACATCAGATATATAGAAAGCCAAGAGGTTTCAAAATTGTTTGAAACACTTATTTGGAGGCCAAACACTGAAAAAGTGGGTACAAAATTCCATGCCACAAAGAAACCTTGCACAACGTATTTTAGATATTTTTGCGTACATTGCTTTCTAAAATATAGTGATGGGACTGTATTTCAAAGTCAGTGTTCCATCTACAATTATAGACAATAAGAGTGAGATCCCTGTATAAGCCTGCTGAATCCACACAGCATGGGGCTTTTTCCTTCACTCAAGGCAAAGAAAATAATGAAAACCAAGCACAAAAATCTTCCAGGCCTGACTGTTCTTTCTGCACAAGCGCATCTGGTGATATTTCAAGTTTTAATATGCAAAATTTCAGTGTCTAATTATGGCTTAATTTGGGATTAATTGATAACCAAACCCAGAGACTTCTAAATAAATGACTTTGAGAGCATCCTCCTTTTAAGCATTTCCAAAAAGTTTTCCGTAAGAAGTATACAAACTAAGCCAGCTAATGTCTGGTATTCGGCCAAAGGATTCTTGAAATATGTCTCCTTAAAGGAACAACCAGGTAAAGGGAAATAGTGTTTCTCCTCAGACTCCTCAGCGAGTCTAAAAAGTGTATTTTCCCCAGTTACGCTGCTGGCACTGAAGATCTCTGACCCTTGACTGCAGTAGACTGGGGAGAGGGGCTTACGGAGAACACCTCTGTGTCTGAGAACAAATGGACGATGTCCAACAAGACAAACATCAGCCAAGCATCTGGGAATAGCTGTGCTTGTCACGAGCAACAGCAGAGCTTGGGGGAACTCAGGGAACTGTCCGACAGAGGCAGGGATACAATACTACAACCTGCAGCTGTGTAAGAAGTAGCTGTTGTAGAAAGGTGACTCTGAGCCTGCTTGGATTTAGTGGTTACCAACAGCAAGCCAGCATGTGCCAGCAGTTATCATCACCTCCCTGTACTTGGAATAGCAAATAACCGCAGTATTGCAGACATAGCTGTGGGCAACCAAATGCTTCCTCTTCCTTGACAATTGCTGTAGCAAAGAAAACATAACTGATGATGTCCCAATCCATTAAGGGAAGAGATGAAATGTGGTAAGTAGAAGACTCCGTGGCAGTGAGAAAAAAAAGAAAAAAAAAAAAAAAAAAAAAAGAGAAGATACGAAGGTAGTGGCAGCATGGGAGTCCCTTGAGAGGAGAATTAGGGAGCAATCATTTCAGTGAAGGTGATGATAGCCAGAAAAATGCACAGGGATGTGAAACCTGAACTGATAAAAGCAAAGGACAGGAGTAAGCAAAGAAAAGAATCAGAATGAAAGACAGACAAAAATCACTTAAAAGCTCCTATTTATCTCTCTGTCCTGAGGACATATGAAGGATTTTAAGTCCTGCCAAAAGCTACCTTTGTTTACACATAAACACTGATAAGAATTTTCTTGCCTTTCCCGCTTTCCCACATCCTTCTTAATATTTTGAATATAAGAAGTCAGTAATTAGTAGACTAGAAAGAAGAGAGGAAAAATCAATTTACAAAATTGAATGTACTGGTGACAAATTTTATAAAGGGAAGGGCAAATGTTATGAACAGAAAAGGACAAAGTATACTTGTTTGTGATCTGGAAGCAAAGCGCTTTCAAAAAAGTTCAAGTTACATGCCTCACCTCAAGTAAAGCATTACCAGCACCAACACGATTACCAACACCGATGGAGAATGAGGGGACTGACGGAAAGAAAGTTCATCCTTTCTCAATTCAGAAAAAGAAGAAAAATTGCAGAAAGAGGTAATATTTTAGAGTAGCTGTTATCCCAGCGATAGCCAGTAAGTTTTGAGAACAGCTTAGTTTGTGGCCCAGGTGGGAGGTTCCATTCCCTTGGATAGTGCCCTCGCATTCCTCCAGTGTTGGAGGAGCTTCCCTGAGTTGATTCAATTCAATTCAACCCTTCCCTGAATTGATTCAATAACCTGGCAGAAAACTAAACTCAAAAAAGGTTAGCTTAGTTGTTGAGTTGAATCAGTTCATTGAACAATCAGATGACTACCACAGGCGGAGCAAGAGTGAGGACATATAACCTAAAGGTAGAGGGGTTGTTGGAAAGCAAAGAGGAACAGGAGTTTCTCGTTTTTGAAGCAGGCATAGAGTGTAACTTTGTCCTTATAACCTTAGACCACTACAACTACAATAAAGGTAGCGATCTAATAAACTTGACAAAGGTATATCGCAGTTAAAAAAAACAAAAACAAAAACACATGAAATTTGTTAAGTGACTCCTGTGGGACATATGCTTTGGATTAAGAGCTTTCCTGAGTCAATATAAGAAAATATATTTTCAGATCTTTGGCACAGAATAGAAGTTGCAGTGATTTGCATGAAAGAGGAATTTGCATGAAAGAGGAAAGATGAAGGTAAAAGAACAAGCCTTCAGGAAGAGCCTTTTGCTTGAAGGCTTCAAGCATTTTGAAAAGAGGTGAGGAACAATATGCCCTGGAATTAGATTCACTGCAGGAGACAAACTAAGAGAATATAAATCAACAGACAACAACACTTCAAGGTTTCAATAACAGCAGTTTAAACAGAGGCATCATTTAAAATTGTAGGAGCTTTGCAGCTGGGATCCATAGTTAGAGATCTTAGTAGGCGTGGTTGCAGTGGAGTGGAAAGAACAGAGCAGATAGTTCAGAAACATCAAGGGCAAGTAACACACTTGAATCTATAAATTAGAAGGAAACGAATTGGACATGACATTGAGATGAAAAGCAGTGGCAAGAAATTTCTCTCCCCAGGATTACGGGAAAATTGACAGTTAAGATGGTCTATGACCACAGTCACCAGAAGCAACAGTTCACCACTTCCATCATCTTTAGATTATGTGACCATGTGGATCATCTCACTGATACAACTGAAGACTAATGGGGTCAAAACATATGCATTTCCACAAATGCAAGACAAGGGAGAGGAGCAAGTAGCTTCAGAAAAACATGGGCATGTTCCCTTCAGTAGCACTGAAGTGCAATCTTGATTATCTATGCTGAAACTGTGGTGATGCCACGCCAAAATTTTGGTGGGATCAATAGTTTAAACTGGCATAAACTGGCTCCGCTGCCAGAAGAGGCAGCTGTATGCCTTATCTCCATAGAATCATAGAATCATAGAATGTTTTGGGTTGGAAGGGACCCCTAGAGGTCATCTAGTCCAACCCCCCTGCAGGAGCAGGGACACCGCTAACTAGATCAGGCTGCTCAGAGCCCCGTCCAACCTGGCCTTGAATGTTTCCAGGGATGGGGCCTCCACTACCTCTCTGGGCAACCTGTTCCAGTGTTTCACCACCCTCATTGTAAAGAACTTCTTCCTTATATCTAGTCTAAACCTACCCTGGTTTAGTTTAAAACCATTACCCCTTGTCTTGTCACTGCTGGCCCTACTAAAAAGATTGTCCCCATCTTTCCTATAGGCCCCCTTTAGGTCCTGAAAGGCCGCAATCAGGTCTCCCCGCAGCCTTCTCTTCTCCAGGCTGAAGATGCAGCCCAGAGTACGGTTGGCCTTCTGGGCTGCCAGCGCACATTGCCGGCTCATGTCCAGCTTTTCATCCACCAGCACCCCCAAGTCCCTCTCGGCAGGGCTGCTCTCGATCCTTTCTTCCCCCAGCCTGTACTGATACCGAGGGTTACCCCGACCCAGGTGCAGGACCTTGCACTTGGCCTTGTTGAACCTCATGAGGGTCACACAGGCCCACCTCTCTAGCCTGTCCAGGTCTCTCTGGATGACATCCCGTCCTTCTGGTGTGTCAACCGCACCACTCAGCTTGGTGTCATCCGCAAACTTGCTGAGGGTGCTCTCGATCTCGCTGTCTAAGTCATTGATGAAAACATTAAACAGCACCGGTCCCAGCACAGACCCCTGAGGGACACCACTCGTCACCAGTCTCCATCTGGACATCAAGCCATTGACCACTACCCTCTGGACACGACCATCCAGCCAGTTCCTTATCCACCGAACAGTCCACCCATCAAATCCATAGCTCTCCAATTTAGAGAGAAGGATGTTGATCCTTAACTCAGCAGAAACTTTTTATGTAGCTGTGCAGTGAATTGGATCATGTTATTGACGTAGCTGAATGTCATGGGAAGAAAGTAGCAAAACTGTTCAACCCAGCACTACTTCGGAGGGAAAAAGTATCTTGGGCCGTGGTTTGATATAGTCAATCCAGCTTTAAGACTCCTGGTGCCACATCAGAAATGATGGGGCTCCATGATACAAAGCACTGTTCTGATTGAAATTCACTCTACAGTTTGAATTTGTTTAAAACAAAGACCCAAATGGGAGCATTAACTTTACACTGGTGAGTTTTATGCTAATTAGATCTCTTCCCTTACAGTTGGCACAACAGCAGCGTAAGAGCACAAAGGCATTGTCAACTTTGTATTTTGTGTCCTGACCTACTTTAGCTCAAGTGTAATAGTGTCCTTGCATCTCACCCAGATCAGGTTGGTCCTGCTGAGTGACTCAGTGACATGCAAACCTAATTTGTAGTTCAGGGACCTGTGTCCTCTTCTCTGGTAAACAATTTTGGTACGTGGAACAGGTTCCATCTTCATTTGTAAGAGGCCATACAATTGAGAAGAGAAAACATGACGCTGGGTAAAGGGTATTGACAACATGCCCAGGTAGTTGTGATGTTATTACTGTAACTTTGTTCCACTTGCCCCACTCCACAATTCCTACTGTTTGCTGCTATCTTTCATTAGGTTACATTTAAAACTGGGTCAAAACCTGAGTGTTCAACATTATTCAAGGACACCTTAGGTTAAAGACTTTGTAAGACTCATTTTGGCAGCTGTCATTGCCGATGCCTAAAATTGCATTTCCATCTAATAACAGGTATTTTGCAGGGTGTTATTTGCCAGAACTCTTCTGTAAGGACAGGGCATTGTGAGTTCTTGGTTAGGGACCAGAACTTCTTATGGGTTCTGCAAAGTCTCTCTTAACATTTTTAAAGTAGGTGCTGCCAGTTCTTGTAATTTAATCGCGAGTTAGGTAACAGCTACTTTATTATCCTCACACCTACCGGAGGCAAAGAACATATTGAGAATTTCAGCTGTCATTGGCACAAAGGAATTTGTCCCTGACTGTCCTGGCTGCAGCAAAATGTGAGAACATGACCTAACTACACCCAGAAAAGCAGTCCCAAGTGTGCAATGAAAAAAACACATTGTAGGTTGGCGGGGAGGTTGTTTTTTTTTTTTTTTTCCTACATTTGAGATTGATGATATTGAAGTAACTTTTTCCGTCCTTTGGCTCTTTGGCTGTCAAGTGGGAATAACAGGGTTGCCTCATTTTACAGGGATGATTTGAGGACAAATGCCTTACAAGCACAAGATACTCCCTATACTCAGCACTAAAAAATGCCATTCAGCACCTAGGCAGGGGATTATCCTTTCTCCACGAAGCACGAACGGCAACAGTCTCCCCGGCAAGACCGAGGATTTGGGGCTGGGGGCAAGAGGAAAGGCATGGAAGCAGAAGAGCGGGAAACCAAACCGCTCCACCCCGTTCCTGCGAGTCGGACAGGACGAAGCGTCACAGGGACCCCGGCTCCACAGAATGCTGGGGGGCCCAAAGGCACCGGCCATCGGGCAACAGGCAACGCCCCGGGCAAAGAGCTCCCGCCGGAGGAGGAGGCCCCGACAGCTC
>NW_009258615.1:4414917-4454006 GCF_000687185.1 Egretta garzetta | reverse complement strand
CATTTGCTGCCGGGGAAAGCCCCAGGAGCGGTTTTTTTTAGGTTTTTTTTTGGATGTGCTTTTCATGTTTTCCCATCGCTTCCCGGGGTGGTGATTTTGGGGGGTGAAGCGTCCCGTTACTGGCGAGGCGGGCGGGGGCGCGGAGCAGCATCCCCACACCTTGCTCCTTCCTCCCCCTTGGGGCTGCTCTCCGTCACAGTGTTCAGGCTGGTCAGAAAGCTTAGGGGTGTTCCTTTATTCAAAGTCATTCCACAGTCCTATTTATTTTTAAACTTCCCTAGTTTTATTCTTTTAATCTCAGGAGAAACTCTGCTTCGGAGTACTGTGCTTTTGAGGTAGTTCTAACAACCAAGCGCTAGCAGAGAGCGTGAGCCCGCTGGGTGTGCGGTAGGCTAGGTGGGCCTGAAGTTTCCTGGTAGCAAACAGCAACCTGTTCGTTGCAGCTCTCGATAAAACCAGCCGAAGGCATTTATTTTGTTTCTTCTTTGGAAAAAAAAGGTCAGTTTACTTCCACGTAGCAGTAGGCGTGCTCTTTTTATGTGGAGGCAATCCTAGCTCATCCATTTGAATAACAAGTTTCAAACAGGATGTGCAGCTTATTCCAAAGTAAGAAGTATGTTGCTATTTACTTGCACATGTAAAGAAAGGATTTGCAAGTTGTTTTTCTTCCTGAGACGTTAACGGCCACTCTAGCAAAGAAGCTCATAGAATGGTTTGGGTTGGAAAGCACCTTTCAAAGATCATGGAGTCCTATCCCCCAGCCATGGGCAGGGACATCAGCAGCACTGGGTTTCATCGGTGGATGGTCCTAAACCTGGAACCTTGTCCTTCTTTAGAGAGCCTTAAAGTACTTATTCTACTGTGGGAGGACCCAAGTGGAACCAAGTAGTACACAAGAAACTTGATGAAAAGCAACTGAATTATGAGGTCTAGCTTAAGATATTTTTCTACTTAACTGGAAATCACAGGTTTGAAAGATCTGCCAATAATCTAAGTTTAGTAAGCACAGAATGTATATATTTCTGCCATGAGAAGAACAATCTGACTGCTTTTGTGAACTTTTACAGCACTGAAACATCACGGAAGGGCTTCTTCAGGAAGTGTTAGTGAGGCATGGACCCGGTCAGTGGCAGATGCGTGGATCTGGACCTATGAGAAAAGGGAAAGCCTAAAAAAGGGAGGTGATGAAGGCTAAAGTAGTTGTTCTCGCCTGGCAATCTGTAAGGGTTCAGAGAATATTTTGAAATGACCTGTGAGAGCTGACCAGAAATATGAATATGTGAAGTTTCTGAAGTAGAAAAGAAAGTAAAAAGTAGAAGGTGACAGCTGTTTGATCAACAAATCCATTTTAGTCTTTGTTAGCCTCAAATGCTTTGCAGCTGATTAACTGTTAAAAATATAGTGTTATCCATTACAATTTTGGTAAAAATAGTTGTTAATATGGTTGATATGCTGAAGTTGACTGTGGAGATCTTTTAGTTCAAAAAAACTTGTCACAGCCCTGATTGCTGTGAAAGACAAGCGGATATCAAACACAGCAGCCTTGCTGTGAATGGACATTTGTTCATAATTGCAGTGACAGAAGAATTTGGAAGAATAGTTCATCTTTCATCTTGATTTTTGTACTCCTTCATTATCTAGAATGTATCTAGAGCATATCTACATATGCTAATTAGTTGCTTTCAGTTTTAACTGGCCTTTGAAGTTCATGATAACTTCTAAAACATCTATTTTTCCCTTTTAAACGTTTAAATAGACATAGCAAGAAACAATGTGATTTTCTCTTTGTTATTTGTATCATAACTGTGTTGATACAATTAATATGAACACACACTTTGAAATTTTACCTAAATATGAGGCAAATATTATTAAACCAATGCTTCTGCTTTTTCTAAGAGAGTGGACACAATAACTGTTGTGGTTCAGGATCTTTCAAGTTGGTTGACTCTTGAGGCATGACTTTCCATATCTCTGAGAGAGGTTTGGTTTTGGTTTTTTTTCCACTGAAACCTGGTTAGAAAGTTTTGGTGATTTATGGGGTGTGTTGCCAAGTGCCGTTTCACTAACATGTTGATTAGTAGTGGCTGAGTTAATCATTATCTAATCTTTTGCCAAAAATTACTTTTCTTTCCCAAGCTGATCCTTAGAATTGCAGCACTTGGTGGATAGTAGAAGGTTGTCTGATTAAAGTCAAACTGCCCTGAGTTATCTTGAATCTTGATTCTTGTGGGATTCTTCTATTAAGATAAGTACTAGTTCTATTATAGCTTTTTGGATTATTGGATCACTCAAGAGATAAGTAGCTGAAAATAGATCACTGTTGTGTAGATCAGCTACATTTTAATTCAGTTAATTTTCTTTTATGTTGACTCCTACTTTGCACAAACTGATTTTAAACACAAGGACCTTTTCGGGTTTTTTTGGGTGAGCTAGGAATGACTCAAATGAAGTGATTATATTTGTTCTAGAAATCCTGATTCCATCCTTATCACTGATCAGACTCTTAGACTTTCAGCTGCTATGCATTTAACACTTAGAAATTTTTCTCCCCCAGTGAAGTATTTTTGAGGACAAAAGTCTCTGAGAAGTGAGGAAGTAAGAGGAGAAATAGTGGAAATCAGGATAAATGAGTAGCATCTGAGGATGCTGGCCAGGTTTCTTCATTCTTGCACACCTTTGTAGTTAGTGGTTAGCATTGATATTAATAAGTTGGGCAAGGTCACTTAATTTATGAAATGCCTTGGCTTTTGTTTGCCACGAAACATTTTTTTGTCCTAGTAATTTAGGTCAGTATTATTTAGAATCTTTAGTTACAATTCAGAAAAAAATCCTAACTTGATTTCAGTTGATAAGAGACAAAGTAAGTTTGTTTCATGATTGAGGAAGGAAAGCAAACACTGGAAGAAGAGTATTAAGTACAGAGAGATGTCCATGGGAGAAGAAGTAATGTTTAGGATTTCTGGCAGCACTGTAAATTGAGGTTCCTTTAGAATCCAGGTAGAATTAGCTGGTACTTTACTGAACAGTTAAGTCAAACTCCAAGGTGAATTCAAGTTTAGTTATAGCTAAGGAAGCGACTTTTTCATAGCCTTATATAATAAAAGCTGATTGGGATGCAAATGAAGGGTGTATCTACATGAACACCATAGATGGCTTTGACCTTTGTAGTTTAACCAGCCAGATGAGATGCTTTTGGTGTGAAGATAACTAACATAACTGGGTGAACGTAACTCGGTGCTTTGTCTGGCAAGCTCTGTACTTCAGTAGATACTGAAGCTGTTGCCATGATTCACATTTAAGTAAGGCATGCACTATACTCTTGTAATAGAAGTCTGAGATAAGATATCCATTGCTGTTGTGTTTCTTTCATGCAAGCTCAAAGGATGATGTCATAACTTGCTGGATATTAGCCATTACTTTGCTCTTTGGAAGAGAATGTGTAATCCCACTGAAGACAAGACCATGAAGCTGTAATCCTTGTTATTTGCTGAGAATTTTAGTTACCCGTTACGCATAGGTCGTTCTATAGGAATAGGAATCTAAATAAATGGAGGAAAAGCATATATATTCAGTAAAGAATTGTGTTTCTGAATTGGGAGCCTTACTGGTCTGCAAACAACTTTGCTTACCCACATAGGAACATATGAGTATCAGTGTTTGCACTTACAAGTGTTAGAATTTACAAGCCAAAGCATTAGCCGGGATTTGTGTTCAGAACTGTTCAAAGATATGCTTCACTGGGTTGCTCTTGAGAAACATCTTAAAATGTTACAGTTTTTGTCCAGCTCCTAAATATAATTGTGTTGAACTACATCCATTAAGCAGCTGAAGGGCATGTGTATTTAGCCTTCCAGATATCTGCGCAGCCTTTCTGTTTGTGACACAAATTCCAAATTTCCAAGTTGCAAAGCAAAAGGTCATTGGTATTGCAAGGAGCCACTTGTATTGAAATGTGTGATTACATTGTAATTACGTGAGTAATTTTTTCTTCTTACGGGAAAAGGACTCTTCAGATTTTAAAAATAAAGTAAATAGATATTATGTAGTGACTTACATCTATGATTTTTAATATTTTTTTTTTGAGGTACGATCTGATGCTTTGCTAAAAACTGTTTTCATTTCCTTTGTTTTACTTAGTTGGGCCTTTCTTTATTATGTATTTAGAAAAAAGTGTCCTTTACCAAAACATTGACAAACAGGAAGTGTAGGCATAGTAAATATCTTCTGTGGAAGTTTGCCTCTTCTTTTAAAGTACATTTCCATTATTAACTTGAAGGTACTCTTGACAGCTAATTCCTTTTTTGTTAAAATAGTCTATTTTAGACTATTACAGGTGCTCAGTACTTATAACTTTGGCAGTGATAACATTTTTTGAAGACACAAAGAGCTAATAGCTCCCATTAAAACTTATCTTAAAATTTTCTTCAGTCAGTGGATACGTGGACTATGCAAAATACATTTTTCTTATGAACACATGGCAGTACAGAGGCAGTACTTGAGAACTGTCATATCCATAGTTTAGTAATTCACAAGTACTTGTGCATGCCTTTTTACCAGTGGCATCCAGCTCCTAAAAATCGTTATGTTTCATTTTCTGTTAGGCTTGTATCCTGGTAGGCCTATTTAGTATACATCTATCAGATTTTGTGTACATCTTTTACCTTGTTGAGAAGATGCATACTGATTTTTTTTTTAAGATTACTCTTCTATATAAGCATTTTTAGGTGCCTTTTACAATGAGATTATTGTACTTTTGATGAAGTAATTAGAAATACAGCTTCTGTACCATAGACACAACTGTAGGCAGTTGTTACAAGCCCTGGGGTTCAGATTTTGAATGGGAGCAATGCATTGATTACTGCTGACTTAAAAACAAGGGAGGAGAACAGAGATCAGTTCTGCAATATTCTGGAGAGCAAATTTAAATTTTTGTAATGAGGACAAATTAATTTTTTCAATTCTCTGAGCCACAATATTAATGTAGTGTTGCTCAATACCTTTATTCCCATGAGGTTATCCGTATAAGCAATGCCCTTTTATGTGTTCATTAGCCCTTCATGGAGGGTTAAATGTTGAGTGAGTTATGCTGTATCTAGCCTCAGGAAGAGAGACTTTCATCTATGGGACTAATACTTTTTTCTTTTATTGATCAGTAGTACTCCTGTTATCGTTTCAGTTTGGCAAAATGACAAAATATTGAAATTGAAAAGTTTATGCCAAGAGTTAAAGAAATAGAACTAGAATTTGTTCTGCAGTGATGAAGAATGAATAACTACATGTTTCTCATTCCTTTTTGCTTGCCGTTTGTTCATGTTTCAGAGGTTAATTTTGTAATTTAAAACAAGCATGGAGCTGCGAGATTAGATTTTTCAGAATTTAATGGTTCCCATATGTACTTTGCATGGGCCAGATATGTTGCAGGTTCATGGTTTTGTCATTACTGCCTTATTTAGTCTTTATATTCACCATAATAGTCTCTATATTTTTTGAATCTATACAGTTTAAATGTTTTCTTTGTACCAGTAGTTAATCCATGAAGATTAAAAACAGTCGAGCATTTCTTTTCTTTAGTGATAATAAATTCTTTTAAATTTAAGAACTCTAGAGAAGATAATTGAAGTATGTTTTGTGAGTTTTGCTTTCTGCAGGGAGATAATGAATTTTAAATATTAATTTGTAAAATCTTAAATAATCTATTACATGTCTTTGGTCTTTAGCACAGTAAATAGATGAGAATTTTATTTTCACCTTCAGATTTCACTGTTTGGTTTGGCTGTTTAGCAGTGAAAACCGCAGTGTCTTGTGCCCTTAGAGTGCTACAGCGGGACAGATCATATCCATTAGTTACTGTTTATGTGCATTACTGTGTGGTGACTCCTCCCTGGGCAATGACACGGGGCATGTCCAGTGGGGCGGTGCAGTACTGTCCTGCAGGTCTCCAAGCTGCCAGTGCACCGCAGTGCAGAGCTGCTCAGTCCCGAAGTGGCGCAGTTGCTTTGCTGGTGTGTGTGGTCCAAGCTAGTCAGCCAGTTTGGGCAGGGCTGCAGAGTTGTCACTTTTGGAGTAGGAAATTGACCCTTTTGGCAAGGCAGACCAACTAAGAGCATATTGGGGGAAAAAAAACCCCAAACAAACCAAACATAACAAATGCAGATTGATTATAGGTGTTTAGGAAATAGGCAGCTTAATTCCCCAATTCTGTCTGCACTGAACAGTGTGTCTTAGTGTCATCCAGGCAAGTCTCCAGAATTACAGCCTTAGGTGGCCGTGGGCTGCGCCATCTTTAGGTGCTTTGTTGAAGAGTACAATCTCTGTCCTCTGCTAGGTCAGTTCAATCTAGTGAAAAAAAGATGCTTTGAGGTAGAGGGAGGGAAGTTAGGGTCTGGATACAGAGTGAAGAAAGGCAGGGAGATTGGACTAAAGGCAGAAACTACTACTGGGAGTTGGAGAGGAATTGAAATGGGAGGGAGGGTTTCTTTGAATGGATGGATGGATGAATGGATGTGTTGGTTATGGAGATGGGAAATCAGAAGGACTTCAGAGGGAATGAAGGCAGAGCAGGCAAGGTGCTGAAGGGTGAGTGTAACTGGCTTAGCGAGAGATGGGCAAGAATTCTTGGAAATTCAACAGCTACTCACAGAATCAGTAAAGGCAGGATTAGTGACTGGATGCTAGTAGGAGAAGATGGATCATGTAAGGAAATGGTAGCGCTATAATACAGTCTGGGAAAAGTCTTCTGGTATTGTCCACTTGATGTGCTATTTCCATTTGAGGAGATGAACATAAAGGCTTACTTCTGTCAGCTACGAGAACTGGTTATTAGTTAGCACATGTTGTTATAGAATAGCTTTTACCTTGAAACTTAGTATCAGGAAGAGTTTGCAAGTTATGCTCAGATTTCTGAAAGCATCCTGTATGACATCCCAAACCAACTGATTCTAATACCTCAAACTGTTGTTTTAGGATAACAGCTTCTGGTATTAACAGACATTTAAACCAATTCTCAAAATTGTGTGTCAGTGGCCTCGTTAAAGTTTCCGTGGGTTGCAGGGAGCTGACCTTAGAGAGCTGTGCTGGGCAAGGGAGGTCCCCTTCTCTTCCTGATTCTGACACAGCGATGATCAGGAGCAAGGGCAGGGGAAAGGAGGTCTCCCCCTCTGAGTGTGGAAAGTTACAGCCACATCCAGCTGCCTGTAAAACCATAGCGGGAACTGGAGCTGGTGTGTTTGTACCTTCACCTCCCAGTCTCCTGCTGTGTGGGTGGGTTCTGCCCCCCTGCTGCTATACTAGCACTTGTCTGGCTCTGTGCCTAGTCAGTTCAGGGAGTTAAACTATCCAAAAACTGTTGACTTCTGTAGGATTAGTATATCAGTTTTTGTGAAAATATGTCTTTGTGTGCCAGCAGTTGATAGGAAGTGCTTGCTAATGTGTCTAGACAAAGCACTTTCTAGAGAGCACATACACCTAATAGGAAATGTAAATACATGTGAGATTGGGCGTGACAGCATATGCTATAATTAATGCTACTGTGGTATGACACATAGAATGTGTTTGCTGTAACAGCTTAAGTTAGGAGGGTCTGGCTAGTGTGTGCAGTATTTCCTGTGAAGCAAGTTACTCTGGCATGTATGTATGGAGGTTGGAGGGGTAGGGTAAACTTGCACTAAACTGCAAGTTGGTGAGAACCCTAAAACGTGTACATCTGGTGGATAAGAAGTGGGAAACTCAGGAGGGAGCAGAAGGGAGAGGAGTAAGACAGGAGAGTTACTACAGAAAAAGTCATCTCTTAAACTAATGCAGATGCTATAGATGAGAGGGAGGGGAGAGAGAATTTACACTTCCAGAATGTAATGGTCACAAGGGTTAGGTTACCAGTGCTTTTGGTTAGCTTTAGAATCAGCAACTCAAGAGTTAGTGTTGGAAGAAGTTGGATGTTGCTTTGTCCTCTTAATTTTCTCTTGGGTAGGCTTTCCAACCTGGGATAAGTACTAGAAAGAGAGGTTTGGTTGGTAAGGTCATAAGTTCACAAGAAGTTCTTTCGATAGTGGTATTTTCAGCAACATTGCTACTCGTTCTTGTATTCTGTTTTGCCCCTCAGTTCTGTCCTTTTTCTAAGATGATTTTTATTTAGTACTTTTACACAGAAAATTCACTAAGGTACTCCAGTGATTGGCACTATTTCACTAGAAATAATGAATTTCTGTACTTAAAGAAAGATTTGTCCTTAAAGAAAGGCAATGAATAAAGCATGTGGCCACATACTGAATACCAAGAAAAGAAAAATCTTGAATAGCAGTGCACAAAGTGAGCATCATTGCTTGAATGATGCAGGGATTGTGTAGGAAGAAAAAAAAAAAAAGGTCATCGTTATATCATATAAAGTTAGCACATTCCCAGTGAAAAATGGAGTGATATAAAAAGACACAATTTTAATTCTGTAATTTCATTACATCTGAGTGTTTTAGTTTACAATCTTAATATTGTTTAATGTGCATAATAATGAAATAGGAAATCTTTTATCTGTTGCAAACTTCTATTTTGCAAATGTTTCATTGCTAAGGTTCCTCAGTTACGTTTTTGTTAAATTGGAAAACACTGTTTCCTTTTGTTAGGAGCTTTGGAAAGATTCGTAATTCTTTCTCTGTACAGAGCGTGTGGATTGTTTTCATTTCAGAGTTACATTTAAGGAAGTACTGTTCCTGTTCTGCTCCGTCCATTACTTAGGTTTCTTTTCCTTTGACACCAGTAACTCACTAGAAGGCAAAATACTAACCATTGAAAAATCCTGGGTTTATATCCTTGTTAAATCACAGCATCTACAAGATAGACTTCGAAAAATGTATTTCTTTTTGCATGTTCTTGGCTTTCAGCAGAAAGCATTTTTCTTGGTTGTACAGATGATTATTTTAGTCCAGTTTTTGCTGGTGGCCACTTTCCCAGTCCTTAGAGTATACACCCGTCATCATGAAATGATCCGATACATTTTTCTGTTTCCTGGCTCTCTATTTGAGGCTCTTAAAAGGTGTTCTGGAAGCTACTTCAGCATTCAGCTAAAAGTTATAGTGTCCCAGTCTTTCAACAGGCTTCTTGGAGGCCATTTTGACTATTTTGTAATAGGGTTAATGGATATGTATGTATTTTAGTAGTATCCTATGAAAGGATTTATTTGTGACGTTTGGAGATGCATTTTAAATTCCTGTCTAGTTGACTGCTGCTGGTTGTTTTATAGCTGACAAGCCAAAATTGTTTCATAGAACAAAACTTTTTTCACTTAGTGCTTATCACCTTACTCTAATGGTAAAAACAAATCAAGCCTTGTTTGGTTTTTTTTTCCCTGCTGTATCAAAAAGAAAAGGATGATTACTTCACCTTTGGTATCTCTTGCTAAAACTCTTTGTAGTACAAAGGACAGACTTTGGGTTTGATTGCATAGTTATGATTTGCATGCTAGCAACTGGGCATCTACTGCTAAAGGGCTCGCCAATAAGTTAGAGCCAGAGTTCTTAGAGTTTTGCCAAATTCTTCTGCCACTTTATGGAGCAAAATCGAAATAGGGCTTTCAGATCCAAGCTATATTCAACAAAGGAACATTTCAGCAATGTTCTTGGAATGAGTGAAAAGCTGGTGTGGTTTTAGGTGGTTTTTTGGGGCTGTTTTTTTGTTGTTGTTTGGTTTTTTGTTTTTTTGTTTTTTTGGTTTTTTTTTTTTTTTTTTGAGGTGCTTTGTTCCAGACCACCTCTTTGTCTCTACAGCCATTCTGCTGAGTCAAAGGAGAGGGAGGTGTGTTGCTTTAAGCTGACTTGAGACCTTGTCCATAATGCTTTCTAAAACCTACTTTTCAGCTGCCTTTTCTTCCAAGTTCTTTGTGTTAATTCCTGTGTCTGTGAGTGTGTTTGCATGTAGTAGTTCCACATTTTATTTTCAGTTATGTAAGGGTTGGACAAGCAAAATGTGTTTGTTCCAAGCAAGTATTGTTGATGATTTAAAAAAAAAAAAAAAAAAAAAAGTCTGATCTGGAGCTTGTAAGACATACGGAGCAACATCAACGTGGGGCTATGGAAACTGCTTCATGAAATCTCCAGGTACATCATTTATGTTGGAAAGTCATGTGTTAAGTAAGAGTTGAACGACATGGGTATGAGTGGAGATCTGTAGCGCTTTACCATTTTCCCTTTAAACTTCTTAGCCATGGAGAAGTTCATGTATTTTCAGAATTACTTGCCTCAAAGGAAAAATTATGGTCTTAAACTAGTTTAACTTAAAATTATTATTGATCACAAATAATTTTTGGTGTCTAAGTGGTACCTAATAGTTCATCATTTCATTCTACATTATGCACAGAAATTGTGAAAGTGACTGTAAAACGTCTACTTTGAGGTGAATGCTTTACTGTGTTTTGTCTTCTTATGCCACATCCCTTAACACTTCAAATAATGTATAGACTAAATATATTAATAGCAAGTTTTAAATTGCATTTTTCTTAAAGATTACACTTACAACATTTTTAAGATGAATGTCTCGGGTTATATGGAGTGTTGTAAAATCTGTCATTTATTGTACTAAACCTTTATGGTTGAGCAACTAACAGCCTCTGCAGTGAAAATACTAAATCAGGCAGACTATAATTTGTACATCACACTCCAGAGAGAAATTTACCTAGTGCACAGATATTCAAAGGCTTCTACTTTAGGCCTATTATTTTATAGGCAATGTCAGAAAACTAATTTTTTTTTTTTTTTACAGAACTGTTATTTTTATTTAGTTTAAATTTAGTTCAGTCAGTTATAGTTACTTTTGAAGTGGTTTCCATTCCATTTTGAATAGCTCTTTTTCCTGGAAAAAGTACAGGTAAAATCAATAAAACTTATGATGAAGTCAATTATAACTAAAATAGAAATTATTTCTGTGCTACCAAAGATGGTAGTTTGCTTGCTTGCTTGTGTTGACTTGGATGCTTTCTGAACCTCATGTTTCTTCTTATTTTAACCATAAGTCTGAAATTGATCTGTGTTTTTTCTTGCTGGTGCTGTTACACCTTATGTTCAGTTTGCATTAACTATTCATGTTTTTTCATAAGCTTCTTCATTCACATCTTTATATATAATTATTTTTCTTCCCTCATACGTTTCTGAAACCAGGAAGAATGTTGAAATAAAGGTGTACTTTGCTGAGTAGATTTGGTTTGCAGAATGAATCCTGTACCTGCCATTTCTACAAATAATACTTACTACTTAGGTTGAAAGCTTTTTCTCTTTGAGTAGAAGTAAAAGTAGTTTCAAAGACTTTAGGATGTGTGATTTTAATGTTTCAGTGATATCTTACTATTTTTGCAGGCAAAGTTGTAGATGATGATAGTTATTTTGTTTGTTTTTTTTACCAAACTTGCAGTCTTGCAACTGTATCTTCTGGTTTTGTTACATGCTGGGCCTTCCTTCATTCAAAGATTCCTTGAAATACATGTAGATTTCTGAAGAGTACGCAGGCTTCCTTGATATGTACGCCTGTTTTTAAAAAAATACTCTGTTACATTTGTTAAGTCATCTAGGTTATCACAGCTGCAGCCAAGGGGCAATTTTCTTTCCTTCCTTCCTGTAAGGTAGCTTAATGTATTTGATTCTAGAACTGTATTTTCACAAAAGCAAATTTTCTTAGCTGATGCTTGAGTAGATGCTACAGGCATTATAGACACAGCAATTTCTCAATGTACTTTTTTTTTTTCCCCCTCATCCTTTCCACCATTCCTGTGATTGGTCTTCACCTGGGATTAGCTGACTGTGTAGTGTACTATGTTGATCATGCTTTTGCGGTTGACGTATAAATTAATCTCTTGGAAGATGCCTTGGGTAAATGTGTAGTTTAACGATCATTGCTTTTGTGGAGCAGTGGGCACCGGGATGACTTGAGATGAGCTGCAGAAAAACATGGTATGACTGTAAGGGAAGGAGAAGGAATGGGATCTCCTCCTTTTAGCATCAGAAATGTTACCTTGGTTGAATGATTTAATCTTAACTTTCAAGCCTTCTGTCTGTCAGACTGGAAATGGAAAGATTATGAAATAATTTGTTCAGCTGTCTTGATTCTGTGTTTGTGAGATTGAGAGAGAGAGATTGACTCACTGCAGGGGGGTTGGACTAGATGACCTCTAGGGGTCCCTTCCAACCCAAAACATTCTATGATTCTATGACTCAAAGCCAGAGCTTTGAGACAAAAAAATTGTCTGCCCTGTGTTTGTCTAAACCACAGAGGCTTGAGGCAATCTTTGAGAAGCCTGGAGAAGAAAACTACTTCGCGTAATATATGGTTGTGTCAAAACAATGCTGTTTTCATAGATTGGTATTTCTGTATTTCAGTTTTATCTTATTCAGGATGTCTTTTGAAGTACTAATCCTTGTCATTAGGTAATAAATTTTACTCACCAGAGGGAAGAGGGGTGTGTGTGTTTGGTTTATGGCTATTGTAAAGGATACCTGAAAGATGTAGCAGACTGGAAAGAAATCTCCTAGTGGCAGTTGTAAGTGTGGAAGTAGTTATCCAGCCTGAAGATGTGATTGGGGTAAGCGAAGAAGTGCATGGACGTGTTGGATCTACAGGATGCATTTGATAGAGGACCTGTCTGAAATTGAAGTGACTGTAGCAGAAGTTGTGGAACAAACTGACAGAGTGAGTAAATTTCCAGGACAAGATGGTGTGCACTGGAGAGCTTTTAGAAGAACTCAGGGATGAAAAAGTCAAATGATGAATGTCTGAAGTCTTGCTTAGAATGAACCTGATTTTTGAGGCCTGGAGGGATGGCAAATGATGATTTTTATAAGTCCATCAGGAGTTTAGAGGAACTACGTCATTCCAAGTCTGATGTTTGTGTTGAACAAATCAATAGAATTGATAATAAATATATTGGATACCCGAATAAAGAGAGAGAGGTGTACTTCAGAAAACTTAGATCTCCTATTCTGGGAAGCTCCTCCCCACAAACCTTCAGAGTTCTTCAGAATCAACAAAATGTTTACAAGGATGATCCAGTTGATACAATGAGACATAGATGCTTTTCCAAAAGGCATCTCTCAGTCCATCGCCAAAGGCATTTGATGAAAATAGTGTGTCAGGCTAAAATGGAAAATCATTGTATGAACAGCTGACTTGCTGAAGGATAAGAAATGAATGTGGAAGTAAATGGTTACCCTTCTCAGTGGCATGGAGCCTTAGAGACCTGTAATGCACAACTTACTTCTTAATGACCTGTAAAACAGTGTGAGTAGGGGTTTGACAGAGTTTGGTGAGTTCCTCGATGTAATAAGGATGAGGGTAAAGTGAAGAATTTTGGAAGAAGTTTATGAAACTAATAATTGGACAATAAAATGGCAGAACATTTTAAAAATTGGAAATTGTCTTGGGGACAATGACAATTCTGTCTTCATATATAAGATGATGGACACTGAACTGACCAAAAGTCTTCAAGTCTTAGTACAAGTGGTAAAGGCAGATCAGATGTTAGGAATTGCTAGGAAAACAGTAGGAAACAAAACAGAACATCGTTATCCCACTATATAGATTTGTGACTTGTTTGTGTGTTGAATACTATTTCAGTTCTGGTGGTCTTATCTCAGAATTTTTTGAGTGTAATTAAGCTGGAAAGAACTCAGAAATCATTAAGGTGGCACAAAATTACTTTCGTGTGAAGAGTAATTAAGTAAAATATGAATCTTCCATCTGGCAAGAGACCATCTAGGTTTCTACATAATTACACATGGTAAAGAGACGGTAGATAGGGATTGATAACTGCTTGTTTCAGTGTAAGAAGTGGGGAGCATCAAATGAAGCTAGCAGGAGCTGTGTTCAGAACGAATGAGATGAGGCATTCTTTATGGAACACATCTTTGTATTGCGAAACTTTTTGTAAGGAGAGTTGTGGGTGCCAACATTTTACGTGATTCAAAAGGAAAACAGGCTTTTTTGTGACAGAGAAATATGTAGCTGTATAGAAGGCAGGTCCTTCTAAGTAAGGAAGCATCCAGCTATACAAGGGTTTTCCTAATTTGAGGACAATTTGCATCTGCAGATGGCTGTGATTGGAGAACAGGGTCCTTGGCTAGATAGGCCTGATCCAGTTATTTGTGTCTAAGAGGGTACTCGCAGTTTTCTTGTCCTTTAAGAGAAGAAATGATAGATAGAAGTAAAGGAGTACTTGCTGGAATTATTTGCAGATGTCTTAAAAAAGACTGCATTGAGGAGAAGGAAGGATGTATGAGGGATGCCTGGGAGAGGTGGCACGACGCGGGAGAAGTGCAAGTGGCTGAGGCTGGCAGCAGAGGAAATGGGAAAGAGCTGAAATGCTGCGTGGTTTTGGAAACCAAAATGGGTATAGAAGAACAGAATGTTGAATGTGTAGATTGGTTGTTTAATACTTCATTTTTCTATTATGCCCATTCTGGTGTTTTATTATGATAATCCTACATGGGTCTACTTTCTTTAATATGTTAATAATGTAAACTTGCATGGTACTTAGGGAACGTGACGTAAAAAAATCCTCTTTTTTTACCTTCATAATGTTTAAGCAGTGCTGTTGTATACACCTCGGACAATGAGCTAGCATTGCAATTTGATATAAGGGCTGGTAAACAAAAAGATTTACACCAGAAGTGTAAGATGCAGCAGATTATTTTGTTACCAAATTTATAATCTATTGGTTTTGTCTGTTTTTGTTTACAGGATTCTGAGTAACAATAAAATAACAGAGTTGAAGAATGGTTCCTTCTCTGGATTAAACCTTCTTGAAAGATTGTAAGCATTTCTTAAAGAGCAATTTTCACTTTCAAATTTAAGTGATACACTGTTTATGTTTCATTAATAATTCTGAGAACAAAATGTCTTATTTAAGAGATGTGTTCTTTATTTTGATGGGGATTTTTGGTGATTGAAGAGTTAACATAGTTAAGCATTCTCTTCATGAATATGAATGTCATGTAACAGCATAAAGGGATAATCTCACCTGCAGATGAGATTAGGGCAGTCTCAGTGGGAAGTTCACAGGAATGCTGTGATGACTGCATTTCCTTTGTTGTTGGTCTCGTAATACAAAAACTTAGGTTGTAAGAAAATTACTTTAAATTTCTTTTCTTATGAAGTGCCAAGCCCTTTATCAAGCAATTGTAAAGTATATTTGTAAGGGAAGAGGATATATTAGAGCCTCTAAAAGAGGCTAGTTAAATTTTAAGTTTGTTGTTGACATTTATTTTAACAGTTTTGCTACTTACTTAACAACTCTGGTATATACCGAATGTATAGGGAGAAAAAATGGGAGCAAGTCTGATGGGAGTAACTTCTTTGATGCCTTTTGCTTCCTGTTTTCACTTTCCCTTTCAGGTGATATATTGCCTATGGGATAAGAAGCAGCATTGTAGCTTCTGTTACAGTCAGCTTTTTTCCAGCTGGTAGAAGGTCAGGATTGGCAGGTTGATCTACCTGGGAGCAAGCAGAAACTTTAGAGATAAGGATTTTTCTAGGCCATTTGACTGGGAAAGTAGCCAGTTTCATAATCATCTCACAACATCTAGGAAGAGTTCCAAAGGACTTTTGGCTTCAGGGGATTAAAAGGTATTTTATTCTTCCTCTAAAACTTGAAGGCCGCAGTCCCGGTCACCTGGCCTAAATAAATTCAAACAGTTCCACCATTCTGTCCCCCACATGCCAGAAGATTTGTCTTCTGCACTGGCAGATGAACTTTATTGTAGAAAGAAGCCATTGTGCTAGAGAAGCAAGGTTGTCAGCAGTGATGGCATTCTAGATCTTTACACATTATTTTGGCATCCTTGCTCTAGGTAGTAAAGGCATCTGCTGACAGTTATTTGTTGTAACTCGTTAAAATTTTCAGACAGGAAATACTTGAAACTCTAATTAGTTTGAGATGATAATTAACATTTGCTCTATGAATCAAAATCTTAATTGTCTTTAAAATGGTAAGAACCCAACTTTCTTCCATTTAACTCTGGTAATTTTAAAGGATTTTTTGAGGTTATTTTAATATGTATAGATATATTTAACCAAAGCCTTTTAAAAAAAAAAAAAGTAATGTCAGGAACATGTACCTGCATAATAATTGTTTTTAATTGCATTTTGATCAATATTTTGAATCCTGAAATACAGATTCACAGCTTCATAATTCATCTGTTACTGCGCTAAACTTTTTTCTCTTGTTTAGTTCTTGGACATCTTAATGAAAATTTACATATTTTTAAATCATGTCTGTTGTTTTTTCAGAAAAACTTGGGCATATGGTATCTTCAGCTGGCAAAATGTTGCCCTTTCGGTTATTATTTTGCTCAAACATGTTACCTCTTGACCTCATCCCCATCTGACAATTCTTTGCTGTTACTCTTGAAACGGAGAGATTGTTTTATTTGTTGCTTGTATGCCCCGAAACTATGGGGAAGCACATAAAAAATGCTGGCCCCAAGTAGGAATTTAAAATCTCTTAATAATTTTGTACATGTATGTAAATTTATGAAAATATAGATTTTGGTAATGCATTATTTTGTAAACAGGGTGATAAGATTACCAAAATAAGATTTTTGTTTTACTGGAGGGTGAAATGTTTGTTAATTATAGTGGAAAATGACTATGCTATGTCTGCATCTACTCTTATAGGAAAAAATTAATGCAAAACCCGTAGCTGAGTAACAGTAAGCAGGTCAAAGATTTTTACTGCCATGAATGGTAATTAAAATGTCTGTACGAAAAGATGTTAAATATTCTAATATCCACTGACTTTGTTTTGCTATGAAGTTCCTGCCGTTTAAATGTTGAAGTAACTTCTTGCACAACTAATTTGTCACAGATAATTTTTCATCTAGTAGATACTTGACTTTATATAGCATTATTCAAAGTCCAGCAATTTAGAAGCAAACTGCTGTCTTCCATCTGGAAGCCAGCTAATCCTGCCTGTTGATTTTTGTGAGGATAAGAAAGATTACTTTATGCATTTATAAAGTACTATTTTTCATTGTACATGAGGGAGAGAGGAGGAAGAGACAGGCATGAAATTCAGTAAGATATTTAGATAGCAAAAGAAGAGTTTGATATTTACTGAACTGTAAATAATGACAAGGGTTTACCAATGTATTTTTAGGATATACTAATATACCTTTGAAAAGGGAAAGCAGACAGTGTGAAGGGAGTGTTATTTGTAGACAGTCTCATTTTTTTTCTCCTGTTGTTACAGCAGTAATCTACAGATATATGGATGCCCTAAGTAAAAATGGGAGCATCTAATACTTTTTCAGACAGTGACAATTTCTGATTTTAATTCTTCTTGTGATAGTGCAGTAGAGCATGTGAAAAGATGGACCTGAGTTCTCCTAGTGGTGGACCTGAATTATTTTTTTTTTAAGTCTTTAAAAGTGATTGGAAAGTGTCAGTGTTGTTTGTTTCAATACTGCTGAGCAGAGAAACAGTTTTATGAATATTCAGGAACTTGTTTTCTGCTCTAAGTTTATTCTGGTTTTGGTTTTAGAAGCTCCATGTCTTTGTTATCTGTGACTCTTTCAGGAGAAGACTGAGAGTGTTAGGCTAAGAAAATACTTATTTTCCCTATCCTCACCTGCTTCTCAGGTGAGGGCAGGGGGAATTGTGCTTCTAGGCTCTGCTGAAAAATCTCTGCTGTGAAATTGAATGCTTTGGAGCATTCTGAATTGTTGGAAGTATTGAAATTATTTAAAGGAAACAAAAAGGTTTTCTGCTGTAGGTTCTAGCCTTTGTTTAGCTTGCAGAAGTGTGATAGTCTCAAGCATAGTTTTTTAAAGTTTTTTTGTATTATATCTTCAAGAAATTTTGACTGTTGTAGTTCAATGCCTGTCACAGGTGATGTGATGGGGTAAGCAAACCAGCAAAACACAGTGATCCAAATTGCTGTCAATTTCTTTAGACACAAGGGGATGTCAAAAGCGTATTTAAGAACTTTTCAAAAAGTCAAGAGATGACTTCTAGTAACAACTTCTTAATTTCCATTTGGAAAATGTCCAAGTCTCAGAACTGACTATTGTCTCTTTCATGGTTCCTTAAGAACCTGGATGCTCCCAATTGCTTTCTATTCTTGTATTACTCTAATATTGTCAGAATCAGTGATAGTTTATGTAATGTTTAACCTATTTTTGTAATTTCTTTGTCTTCTTCACCCATTTCCTTTTCACAAAAGCATTTTTTATAGTAAGAGTCTGGAGTAACTAATGTGTTTCTTGTCCAACGTTCGTTTTCAAGTTAAGTTCAGGAAGAAAAGATAGTTTATTCAATGGTAGTTGAGAGAGCTAATTAATGTGTACATGTCGGTATGTATATATATGTATCGTTTGTTTGTGCCTGTAGGATGATTTATTAACAGTTAGGACAATCTCCACTGTGCTGAGACAGAAAGCAGTAAGTTATAAGTAATGTGTATTCATACATAAGTGATTTTTGAGTGTGTATATGTGTGCTTTTAAGTCATAGACAACTGGCCACTAAAACATTTCATTATAAATTCTAATTAAATTATTTTGGTTTTTTACATGACAAACCATAGTTACATTTAAGTATTCTTCATTAAGATACTTACCTTAACATGATAACATTAGGTGCAGTTGTCAGGCTCTTAAAAATATTTTTACCTGTTGGTAAGTTCCTATTTGCCCACTTAGTCATGGATTCGAAAAAGGGCTGTTTCAATTGGACATAATAATTCTTCATAACAAGAATGGTTAAACACTTGGAGTTGGGTGATGAGATGATGAAATCTGCATCCTTTGAGGTTTTCAGGACTTCACTGGACAGAACAGTGGAGCAGTTGATCTGATTTAGTTGAGCTTTGAGCCAGAAGTTGGACTAGATGGAGAAGTTGTAATATTACCCTAACTGCAACCTTCTTCTAATGGATTTCTTTTGGACAGATTTTCCTTTATTTGGACAAGTAAATATCTAACTATATCCTTTCAGTTGAGCTTTGCCAAAAAAAAAATTATTAAAATCAGCGACTGAGATGAGTAAATTCCTGATGCTAAAAATCAGTAGTTTGTATAAATGTATTTGTAAGTGGTAAAAACAACAAAGAATTTAAAGTTGAACACAACTTTCTAACGAGATTGTCTCCCCCACCTCCCTTATATGTGAGAATCCTATTGGTCTGTTGGTTTAACCACAACTGTCATTTCCTCATTTAGAAAGCGTCCTAGATACCAGAGTCCTGGCAGTTGCACCAGCCTGTGTATCAACATCTTTTACTGCTTCTGAAGAGCTGCCAGACGTGTCAGCACTGTGTTAATTTTGAGATCTTTAAATATCTCTTATATTTCACAGTTTTCATCTGCTGATACCTTCTGATAGATGTATATATATAGCTAGTGCTTACTAATGACTGCCACTGGGAGTGGGGAAAAAACCCCAGAGACTCCCCAACTCTTGTAAGTTGCAGGTTGAGAAAATGCTAACACTTTGGGCATTCAGGGTGGTTTTTTTTTTTTTTAAATTACTTTACTATGGTGGTTCATTAATGCTTTGCTATCTTATTTACCAAGTACAGAATATACATAGAATGAGTTTTATGAAAATACGAAAATTGTTGACGTTTCATTTTAAAAAGTATTTATTAATTCTAGTGTAATAATCCTTCTGGAACTGCTATTAAGCCCTACTAAGGGGAGGGGGAAAAAAGCAACAGATTACCTAAGGAATAGACTAGTCAGTTTTTATCAAGTAATCTGACAGGTTGTAGAATTAGTAAAATTCTTGCTTTTAATTTTAAAACTATATTTTTTTCCACTGAAGCTGTGGATTGTAGAAAGAGGTGTATCATGGAGTACGCTTTGAATCTAAGTAATGAGATGAAAGTTCGCTGATGATCTAGACTATTGGATTTCCAAGGCATGTTGTGACATTTTTTCTCCCCTGAGTGGTTTTCACAGTGAGATATTAAGCTTAAGTGGGAGTTACATGATTTTAAACTGAAATTTCAAATATGAACAGTATCATTTTTTCGTCCCTGTCCCAATAATAAGTGGTGATTAACGTTTAGTATTCTGAGATTTGTCATGCTCTTGGTACTAGGTTTATAAGCCTGCTGAAAGAAGCTTAAAAACATTACAGTTCTTCAGGCTCCTGATACTGCTTGGGTAGTAGTTGGGAGTACCTGCCACCATACAGGACAAGAAAATAAAGTTGAGATAAGAGAAGTGTGTATGTATCATAATTTTATTGAAAATTAATTTACTGTACTGCAAGGTAAATTTAAAATATTTCAAGTATTTAAAATGTTTATTAGGTACAGCATTGAAGCATGATCTGTGTGCTGTGACACTATCTGTAGTACCATGATTTGTTAATCTGGCTGCAGGAAATGCTATTGTGAAATCCTGGAATGAATTTATATTTTCACTCATGCATATCTGTGTGAAGGTAGATGTAATCCTCTTGTACTCTTCTCTTTCAGGCAGAATTATTAATGTTGTGGTAGATTTAGGAGATGTTTTTTCTACCCTTGCTTACTAAAACATTACTTTTAATTGGTATTAGTAACTTTTCAAATGCAAATCTTCACATATTACCAAGGAATGAGAAATTTTCCTTCTAGTAGTAAGTGCCTGTGAAGCTTCAGATAATAGCATAGGAAAAATCTTGGATGATTAAGGAGGTAGAAATAATTTTAGCATTCATGCAGTGATAAAGTTTGTTCAAACTGTGTAGATGCTGGCAGATGCTTTCTGTGACCTTTCAAATTGAGCTGTATCTGCAAAATATCTTGAGCTAGGAGTTAAAACTCTTGTCTCACTTGTAAAATTAATAAAGCAGTTTAATGATATGGTTACTTTACATTTCTCTTTACAATCTCCTATTCTGGAAGCTTAAGATTTAAAAATCTGTGCTTTGAGTTTTTTCGCCAGCTTTATTTGGTATTCTCAGCCAGGGCTTTGCTTTTGTGCCAGTAACGTTGGTGGAAATTTTCAGTGTTGTATCTTTGGTGTATTTTTAGAATCTTGTTTTGCTTCTTTTGGTAGATGTTGGGCACTACTAAAGTATTTAAAATGGGGTAAGCTGGAGAAGACAACACTGTGCTAAACGGTATTGTACTTTGTAATGAGCAAATGTTAGACCCTGAGCAGCTGTAATCTATTCAGACACTGGCAAAGTATCTTTGACTCTGTACCCTTTTATGTGATAGGAACTGATAGAATACTTAAAGGAATACACATGTTGTTTATATTCCTCTTTCTAGTTAAAATACAGATTTTCAAATTTTGAAAGACGCTATGTTAAAGTAGAAATTTGAGTGGGTTTTTTGGGCAGTTTTCAAACAAGTTGAGACAAGTGTATCTTCATGCATGTATATCTGTTTTAAGGGGTAGTTCGTGACCAATGTAATGTCTTAATTTTTCTCCACAGGGACCTTAAGAACAACCTTATTAGTACTATAGATCCAGGAGCTTTTCTGGGGCTTTCATCTCTGAAAAGACTGTAAGTATTATATCTAGCTAGTCAGTTTAAACAAAATAAACAAAAAACCTCTGAGAGTAGAGTAAGTCTTAAGTTCTGGAAATCAGAACTAGACAGCAAAACTATTATATATTAAAAGTTGAATATGTATATGCTGTCTAAATTTATACACACGCTTGTATATATGAATGTCTAAAACAAAGTCTGCTTTCAGTTTTAGGATTGAAGAACATCCCCTGCTTGTGGCTTGGCAGTCTTACTTGTTAGATGGTCTCTTGTGTTATTCCTTCCTTTTTGTATTTCAGTGACTTGAAACAACCCTGGGTGAACGTTCATTCGGAGCTTTGATACCGTCAAGTCTTGCTTTGTTAAATATTAAACTCCTCATGATTTTTTTTTATTCCCAAAGGTCGTAGTGGGAACACAGTTCCTTGCTATTAATACTACACTGAAGTTATAGCGCTGTTAATGCTGCTTTATTGAAGGTTGTGTCAATATTCCCATTAACACATTTTTGGGGGATTTATACCTTGGCTGTAAAAATTCTGTCCCAGATGAAACTTGAAAAATAAGACCTCAGCATGATGGCTTTTTTTCTCTTTTTTTAGAACACTTCTATATTTTCAGAATATCTGGGACAACTTCTGAGTCTCAGTGATTTTGCTGTCAACCCCCCCAGCCTTTAGTCAGCATACAGCTTTCCGTCTTAAATTTTTGTAGTCTATACGTTCATTTGTCACGGATCTGGCTCACTTAAAAATTTTGTTGGTAACTGCATTATTGAAAAACCTTAAAAGTAAAGCTGAAGGACCCATTCTGGACCATTACTTCTTGCAAGCTTAATTTTTATTCCTTTGAGAATTTTTGCTGATTTAAGACCTACAACGTAAAATATATAATATTTAAATATTTATGTAAGTATAAGTGTATAATTGGTCCTATTTATGTGCAATAAATGCACTAGTATAGGTATCTCTGGCAATGTGATGAATATACTGTATAAATATGAAAATTTACTTTGTAGCTACGTAAGCCAAGCCTGTTCTGAGGGCATTTACTGGTCAGGCTGGGCTCAATTAACTGTATATGGGCAAACCATTATTACTTTAGAAATGGAACAAGGTCTCTATGTGCATGTGTTTATGCCCATATAGCAGTACCTTTTGAGTTCTGCTGAAAAAGAGTACATGTATATATGGTGCAATCTGTTACTCATGAATTTTAGGTGAAATACTTCTGTTTGCAGACTGGATGTCATTTGGAAATAAAACAGTTCATTCTGATTTTTGCTTTTTCCTATTTATAGGGACTTGACTAATAACAGAATAGGCTGCTTGAATGCAGATATATTTAGAGGACTTGTAAACCTTATTAGATTGTAAGTATAATTTTGTTGTATATAATTTTACTTCTCAAGTTTCAGGCTTGTGTAAGTTAACATTCTTTGTTTCAATGGGAGTAGTTTGTTTGAAAGAGATGCAGAGTGGCTATGATTCTGGCTTGTTACTCAGTAGCAAGGTTAAAAAAAGAGGCTGTTTGGGGCAGGGGCTGCAACCAAAATCATACTGCTCGGTGCTCTGTCTGCTTTGCAATCATTTTCCAGTTTCTTAGAAGGTATAGTGGGAGAGTGGGAGAGGGGCAGAGTAGCAAACTGTACAATATATTTTCCCTAGAAAAATATTTCAGGGTTATAGAATCTTTTAATATCTCTACCTTCTACCATGGCATCAGTATGGTTGTGTTTTGTTGGCTTCCTTGCACATTTTGTAGTTCTTAATTTACTGTAAGAAAATAACCTGTAAGGTTATGGAATGTTTCTTTGCCCTGGTTGTTTGCTTCTTACGCAGTGCTTTCACTGATACAGAGAAAGCAAGTTGTATAATATTTTTAAAAAATATTGTGCTAGATCAAACGTGCTTCTTACAGCATGTTAATAGCAACACTGATATCAGTTGGCTGTGAACAACAGTTAATTTTGAACTTCTTGAAGTGTGTGCTCAACATGTGCTAGTCATTGCTTTGAATAAACATAAAGTATTTGTTTTCAGTCCTTGTTCCCAATCTTAAAATTCTTCAGCAAAAAAAAGTATTATTGGGGAACGAGTTATTTCAGGATTTTTGCTACGCTGTCAAACCTGATTTATTATTCTTACAGTCTTGTGAACTATGACAGTGTGTCATAATAGTGTCTTGTAGGTTTTAAAATAATGTTATCTTGCAGAGCGATTTATTTATTTATTTTTATATATTTCAAATGTCAGTTGCTTGAGCATGAGTTCAAATCATGGTACTTTTACTTCTTAGGAATCTTTCTGGAAATCTGTTTTCTACACTTACACAGGGAACATTTGATCATCTTGGTTCACTGAAGTCTCTGTAAGTATTTATCGCATCTAATCTTAATTTGCATGATCATTCGTGTTCTTAACAAAAACCATTTTATATACACTTGTTTGTACTACAGTTCTTAATTTTTGCTGTTAAACCTTGTAACGGTGGTTTCTTTATCTGAATAAGTGCATGGGAAATGTGTGTATGGGTATCTGGGTGTTTATATGACTTCCTTCAGAAGATACTCAGTATTTTTACATAGTTCTGAGAGAACAAAGCGATACTGGCATCTGGGCTTCTGAAAGTTTTATTCTGTATGCAACATTGATTACTTTATACTAAATAAATAGTGCTTTACACCTTTTTTAACAAAGGGAACAAATACTTCTAAGGAAGATCTTAGTCCTTGAACAGTTATAGTTTTGTTACACGTAACAGTGGGTGCATCTCAACCTCCTGTTATTTTTCTTTCCTTTAATTTCATGAAAGTTGTATTCTTGTGTAAGGAAGAAAGCAAACGAAAAAAAAATTGGTGCTAATGATTAGCTTGCATTTTTCACTGGTAGTCATGACAGTTGGCTCACTGTACTGGGACTTTCTCAAAAGCTCTGACTTCTGGCTTTGACACAGAGTTAATTTCTTGTTTATAAAGGCAAGTATTTCTTTCCCTCCTCCAGCTTATTTTTTTTAATTGTTCATAAGTTGTTATTCCTGGTATTTTAATTGTGTACATAAAGGTTGCTGTCCAAGAACATCACAGGTCTGACAAGAGAATCTGGATACAACTGTTGCTATTAAAAATGTGTGTGTCTGGAGGAATTCCTGTGAACAAAGGCCAAATGGAATTTCATAGGAATGTTGATTTAGTATTTGAAGTGTCTGCCTGTGATGATGTGTTATCCTCTAGACATTTGCAAAAAGAAAAATAAATTATGTTTTCACTACAGGTAAAAAACAATATAAACACAGCAATGATACTTTTTATGCATTTTTAACTGTTTCTAAACAGAGAAAATATTTATGTGCTGTTTTAATTTAGCTGACTACAACAGGCATCTGTGGGGGGATTTGGTATGTCTTTTTAATAGAACGTATTAAATTATATAGAGAAGATTTTGTGAATCAATGAAAAGCCTTACATGATTTTCATGTAAAGCAGTATAAAACTATCATTAAAATTATGTGAATAGTGGTTCTGAAAAGAGAAATAAATAAAATAAATAAAAGGTGAGAGGCTATTTTTATATTTCTGTTGATTTTACCGTTAAAGCATTTGATTGCTGAAGTGAAGCAATGAAGCGTGTTCTTAAGTTATGGTGATGCATATCCAAGCAATTCCTTGTTATTGCTCACTTAAATAATGTAAACTCCCTCCATGAAAGAAAGTACTAGAATTTTTTTCATGTGCGGGTATTAGATGTTCCTCATATTTCTGGAAAAGGTTCCTTTTCTCGGGGAGCATGTACTTTTGTTCTCAGCCCATAGCTTGCAGAGGATTAGAGTATCTTCCAATATGTAGTGGTAGGCATTTCCACTGTGTTCTGGGGTTTGACTGCTTGTTGTCTACGTATTTGACAACAAGAAGCATTGTTACAGCTGTTGCTGTCAAGCTTTCAGACCTTGGAGTGTTGCATTTTGTCACTGTGAATACCTATTTTGTGTTGCAGAGAATTTCAGACTGATTATCTTCTTTGCGATTGCAACATACTGTGGATGCATCAGTGGTTAAAAGAAAGAAATATAACTGTACGTGAAACTAAATGTGCCTATCCCAAGTCACTTCAGTCGCAGACGGTGACTGGTGTTAAGCAGGAGCTTCTGACCTGTGGTAAGCACTCATGACAACTGATGCTTATTTTCTAACGCATTCCATGTCTGTCCATAACATTAACAGAATTTCTTTTGCTTTGTTGTGTTTTCCTGAAATTCAGCACATATATGATAGTTGTAATAGTGATTCTTTTTCAAAGGCTGATCTTAAGTCATGATTCAGGGTTGTTTGTTTTGGAAATAAATAATAAATTGGTGATTGTGGATGTGAGTCTGTAGAAACTAGGGATGAGTAGCACTCTTCGGACATAAATTTCTTCTTCCTGTTAACTCATGTTTTTGGGGGATTTTTACCTAAACTTCACAAGAGGAATTAGAAACTGGTAATTTTTTTCCAAAGTCTAGACTTCAGATGCACAAATTATTCCAAGCCCAAATTTCTGAAGTTAAAAGGTCTTCATTTTTCTACATGGTGATTCTGTTGTTCATTAGCCTTGTTGTTGTGATGAAGCCAAAACCAACTTGTATGTTGTATTAGGTTATTTGGTCTGTCTAAATAATAAGGCCTATGTATTTGTGATTTTGAAATAGTGAGAAACTGTGAAGAAATAAAATGCATAAATATATTTTTTCATTCAAGTTTATATTTTTTCACTCTTTTGGATCTAGGCTAGCAGAAGATTTTTGAAATGCATTACATTAAGGAATACACATTTTGAAAAAAAATGATGAAAACTTGTATTTTTCAATATCCGATGCATGAGATGTAGTTTTTACATAAATCTTGGAAGATGCAGCTTACAAGGAGGTTATATCAATAATTGGTACTCACTGTGTTTTTGTCCTCTTGAAAATTATATAACAGATTCGTGCTATTAATTGTGCTTTTATTTCTTGAATTCTAGAACCACCACTTGAATTACCATCTTTCTATATGACTCCATCTCATCGTCAGGTTGTCTTTGAAGGAGATAGTCTACCCTTCCAATGCATGGCTTCCTATATTGATCAAGACATGCAAGTCTTGTGGTATCAGGATGGAAAAATAGTGGAAACTGATGAGTCCCAGGGTATTTTTGTTGAAAAAAACATGATTCATAACTGCTCACTGATTGCAAGGTGAATCCATAAAGAGAAAATGTACTTTCCACTCCTTATTTTCTGCTCTGATTTAGTGACTATTTCCATAACAAGTAAGGAGGGCCATCTCATATCCTCACTGAGTGAACATGTGTAGACAGAAACTTCCCAAGCAAGGAAATAGTCTGTAGCTTCACACGTCACTTAAATTACCTGGGTTTGGTCAGTGTTGCTATCAGGTTTGAGGAGGGAGGTCTAGGAGTTGGTTAGTCAAACCCACCTGCTTGAAACAGGGTTAGCTGGAGCTGGTTGCCCAGGACTACTGCAGTTGGACTTCAGTCATCTCCAAGGATTACCCGATGCAGCTGTAAAATATGTTTGTGGTAGAATTTATGTGTTCTCTTGGAACATTATAATTATGAAAAAAAAGTCATTTAAGTGAGCTAC
The DNA here is from genome assembly GCF_000687185.1 of Egretta garzetta. NCBI lineage: Eukaryota > Metazoa > Chordata > Aves > Pelecaniformes > Ardeidae > Egretta > Egretta garzetta. The sequence continues at coordinate 4,426,928 of NW_009258615.1, read as the reverse complement.
GTGTGGGTTCTTTCCTCTTCCTTCTGAGTACACCACAGCTGGTAATATTGAAATTCTCCAGCAGAGATTTAGAAGTATAATTTATTCTGCCTGCAGCAGATTTTTGACTCATTCAGCATCTACAGAGTGGTTACGTATCGTGTAATTGTATTAGAAAATATGGGCTTATACCTTTATCACAAATTATGCATTTGGGAAGTTATTGTAGTTTGGCCTTTCTGGAAAAACTATAAAAAACTTGTGTTGAAGAACAATGATAACACTTGGGGAATATGGACTTCTCTCTTCTTTTGAAGTCAAGGAACTTCTTCCCATGGCTGTTCTTTTTCTTTCCTGCCTTGGCAAAATTGAGAGCTAGAAGAATAGTAAATACTACTTTTATACATAGCTCTGGTTTTGTAAGATCACTCATGTTTTTATGTAAATGGTTGTTTCTTCCATTGTCTTTCTGTACTTTATTCATCTTTTGGTAAAAGGCTTATTGCAAGACTGTTGGGTTTTACCTGTTTATTTTATCTTCCAGTGCACTGACAATCTCAAACATTCAGGCTGGCTCCACAGGAAACTGGGGTTGCCATGTACAAACCAGACGTGGGAATAACACAAGGACAGTAGACATTGTGGTACTAGAAAGTTCTGCACAGTACTGCCCTCCAGAGAGGGTTGTGAACAATAAAGGGGATTTCAGGTTGGTAACCTCAGGTTTTTTTCAGAGAAAAGAAAAATCAAGTCCATTTAATTTTGTTTTTAACTAAGGTATTATGCTTTAAAGGCACCTATGTGGATGTTAGTTTGTAGATGGCATACAATAATTTTTGAACTGTTTTAAGTTAGTATGTGTTGAAAGAAGTGCACACGACTATATCATGAAGCGTTATACTTTGAGCCTGTTAACTCCCATCTTTGGAAGAGTTGGATAGTAAGCTATGATAGTTGAAATATATAAATGAAATTATTGGAATAGAGTAAAAGTTTTCAGATTATCTGTAAGTTAAATGTGGACCACATACTGGGGGCGGGGGGTGTGTTCCACCAGGTTATCATTCTGTTTTTAAAACCCTCCTGCTCCCACATAGCAAAATCACTGTATAAAAAACATGTAATATTTAGTGGTAGCTCTGATGTTCCATTGTGTTGGGTATTGTAGAGTATTTTATCTTTTGTTCTTATTCTTCACCTGTTTTCCCTTTTCTGATCTTTCTGCTGCTGGTCACTCTAACAACACGTTACTCCTGGAGGTGCCAGCTGTAACAGATAGCTTCTGTATAGATTCTCTATATGTAAGGTAATTCCCTTTATAACTACTCTGTGTTGTACCTCCCTGCAGTAACTCCTACTGAGAATTAGTGTATATCATAGCATATGTTTTCACTACAGTTTGTAGGGTTTCTTAATGTTGTAATAACTGCTTTTACCCACTCATTTATTTTCACTTTTCTAATGCTGCTTGGCTATGTTGATCTTCTGCTTGATCTTTTGTTTACATTTATAAACTTTTCTTCCTTTCCCTGTCTACATTAGAGTTCTTTAAAGTCATCTTCTTTCTATACAGCTAATCTAAGACCATAAACCTTTTATTTTAAGAAATGAAAAGTGAGTTAAAGCATGTTGCTGGGACATAGCTTTTGGGAGAGGAGACAAGCTTTCAAGTGCATTCAGCCTTCTCCAGTTGTAGCAAAAATTCAGGTAAAGTCCTGGCTGAGAGCATTTGTTCTGAGTTCATCTTTATGTTCATCAGTTGGACAATTTGAGAAGGGTAGCTTGTGTCTTGACTACGAGGAAATTGGTAAGCGAAGTAGTGTTAAGATCACTTGCTGCACAGAGGCAATTTGGAACTACTGAAGAGCTTCACTTTCACATTATAAGGAATTATTTGTATAAGAAACTTTGTGCATATCCTCTTTTTACACTGTGGTGGTTTCAACTGCAGGGATGAGCATTACATTACATTAGAAAATGAGAACTTCCTGCTTAAGATAAAAGGTGAGGGAAGTAAAACAGATGCATGCTGTATTCATCAAAGAACACATCTATTTAAATCACTTATGCATTTTTTTAATGATACAAGTGTGAATCGTTCTTCTTTGATTTGCCATTAGAGGTGAAAACAGATGGTAAAGGCTTATTTCAAAGTGTTTTCCATTAAATTAACCTGTGCTGTTCAGTGGCTCTTCAATGTAATAGGATTTACCCCCTCTGGAATTCAGTAGAAAGAAATAAGATTTCAGGAAATGTTCAGCTTATCAAAAAGTTCACTATGTCTGGGTTTACTATAACAGACTTGCATTTGTAGTTTAGGTAGAGTAATAATAAAGAGTAATTTTTCACCTTTGAGACCATATGGAAATAAGGTCTTGACTAGTGAGAAAATCGTTCTGAGCAGATGGCTGTAAATGATCCTAGGTGAATTTTATTTTATAGTTTTGTACTTGGAACTGGTTAGTCATTTTAGCTTGGAAGCTGTTTCAAGACTGGCATCTAGGTTTTTATCCCTTCAGAGATGGGATAGCAAAGTGTAGTGAAGGACGATGTTTGTCTTCAGTGTCTTTTGGCTGAGTAATAGTAATTTAGCATGAGTTGTAAAAATCAGCCAAAAACTGTTGTCTTCATGGAATATGGTTTGGTTTTTTTTTTTTTTTTTTTTTAGTTTGTATATTCTTTTAAGTCTTACTCGGATAATATCCCTGAATGTATTACAATCCATGATTAAATTGAAAATACGGTTTGCATGTTAAAATGTAACCTAATGCTTTGCTTCAATAAATCCTTCAACTGTTGTGCTTAGAATAATTTTATGCTCGTAGTTGATAGAATTTTTTCTCAAATATAAGAATTATCCTTTTGAAAAGTGTTACTCGTTGGGTGTAATTAATCTTAAAACTGTAAATGTCATGCTGAGTTTAGAGAATTACTAAGATGTAATAAGAAAAAATATTAGACTACCTGTAACTTAATGAAATTATGATATAAAAATGCATTGTAACTGAAAGTTATTGTTGGTTTAAAGAAATGAATGCTTTCAAAACAGAATTAATATGCATGAAGGGAAGGATTCTTTTATAATCTCACGGTCTGCCTTTTTTTCCTGAAATGAAATTACGGTACTTAAATGTAAATGAACCATCTTTTCCCCCACAGCTGTCTACTCTCATGTATATGTGATAAATTTTGAGCACCTAATTATAAACAGTGATGAAATAAGAGTGTTAATACAGTCCAAATTTGCACTTCTGCTAGCAGTCGAGTAAACTGTGAAAGATATTCAAGCTTAGGCTCACAAGAAATTAAGAATGCAGCCAAACTTATGTAGCCTTGTTTGCATGATGAGAATTTCATGTCATTAGCCACCTTTTGAGCCCTGCTAGAGGGATGTCCTCTCTGGCTTCATGGAGAGCGGAGAGTGTCTCGTCAGCTCATCTCATTATACAGGTATTGGGAGAATACAGTCCATGGCTGAAAATGGTCCAGGTTAATGTTCACATAGCAAAATAGGGAATAAGGGAAGTGTAGTTACAGCTGGAATCAGTTCCTCTGTCTCATTCACAAAGCTCCTCTATCTCCTTGCAAAGAAACTTGTACCCACACAGGGCTATTGTGAATGGGATACGAAAGAGATCAGGGACACTGTTCTCCATGAAGCGCTTTGCTAAGTGATGCTGCACATTTGTGTTGGTTTTGCCTATGTGAAATTATGGCAGAAAGCTGGGAGTTTTAAATTGACCACTTTTTATGTCCTGTTTAGTGGAAAGCTTTCTAAAACATTAGATGAATAATATATTAGTTTTATTAGTAAATTTGTTATCAAAGTAGCACAGACTATATGACTGTCTAGCATAGCTAGTATTCTTTTGAGAAGATAATGGTAAGAGATGATAAATTGCTGCGTAGGGAGATGAATGATAAGTAAATGCAGTATAGATTAAAAAAAGAGGGGAAGTGGAGAGAACAGGGAGAGAAGGCAAATAATCCTGTGGTAATCTAATAACCTTTGAAGTAGTGTTAAACAGTGTAACTGTAACTTTTTTGCATTTGATGGCTACAGAAGTTCCAGAATATCTATATATAGCTTAGAAATTATAGTTATTTAAAAGTATAGTAATTAAAGCTGTCCTGAAAAAGTAATTTTTCATTTGAGTCCTAGTGTTTCACTCTAGTTTCTCTTTTTCTAATTCTTTAGCACTAGGTGTGAATAGTGAGGAAAGGAATGGCACACGCCATTTTTCAGTGAAAATACTTGTCTTGGAGGTTGTCATCTGTCAGGACCACAGAGTTTAAATTATCCTAAGGCATGTGGCATCGGTCAGTTAGGCGATACATTCAGTCAGAACTGAGCTTGACCACACTTTAACTTAAAATGCTCTGGAAAAATACAACTTCTAGAAAACTGTTGATAAACACAGAGACAGATACCCCTTTCAAAGCGGCATGTTTGATGTGGAAACATGATACAAAAACTTCAATGTTGATAAAATTGTTTTGGAATTATGTTTTCTCAGTGCAGTGTCAGTGTTTCTGGAAACTTGACTCTTTGCATTCTGGAAGCTGAGGTTTGGGTGTATTATACAAGGTATTTGTGGGCCTACATGTCTTCTAACAGCTGTGCCAGCTGATTTATTAGTTGTCCTCATCTGCCTGCTTTCTTTTTGGCTTCATTCTCTGAGGCTCATTATGTAGAAGTGGAGCATAGAAGTAGCTCATCTTTATACTTGTTTTTTGCCAGTCTGTGTTGATTAGACTTTATTTTAATTTGTCATGTAGAAATTTCAGACTTAGATAAGTTTAAGTGTATTGTATCACCTTATCTCTACCTCCCTTCCCTGCAGATCCATAACTTGCTCTGTCCATGATCAGAGTTGGGCAGACATGGTCCACAGTGATGTTTTTGTTAGCTTGCTAGGGTGTGTGTAATGTTACACTAAGGTCACTACTAGGATTGCAGCAATTCACAAAGGCTGTTGTGATTTTTCTAAGGAATATTTTTGTCCTTTCTGCTGGCTTTTCTTCTATATGGGAGAAAAGATGTTAAATAATTTACATTACCATTGCAGAATCTATACCTGTTCTTTGAATTAATTTACAAACTTTAAAATACACGTATATAATTCCTGGCATTTAAAAACTGTGCTAATAATTTTTAATTTTTTTTTTTCTTTCTTTTAATCACTTCCGTTGCCACTGATTCTGGTATAAGTTTTACTTTCTGATAAAGGTTGAATGGTGACACTTCTGTTAATTTCTTGAAGTGACTGCTGAGGCTCTGAATATAAGTGCATGCATATTCGCTAGACTGGATGAATCTCTGCTACGATACCCAGATAAGCTTCTGTTTCTTCTAGTATTCCAGTACTATGGCGATGGTCATAATCAGTCTCCATTTCTTAACTAAATTATGTCACTACAATATGGAGAACTAATTTGTAATGCCAAAGCTGTTCTAAAAAGTAGTAAAATTTAAGCCTTGACTATTATTTGGTTTGTTGTAATAATTGTCTAGTCTTTTCTGTTAGATATCTTACTGAGTTTTAATTCTTTTATGGTTGTTGCCATGATGTGCATTTTACGAATGCCACCAGCAGCTATCTTCGAGTTGCTTGTTGCCCAAGCCTAAGTAATCTTTGCTAAAATGAGCTGAAGAGCGAGCCTTTCTTCCATTACTGGACACACCAAAATTGTTCTTTTGGAGCTGATTAAGGATAAATAGAAGTTTAAGATAGAGAAAACTTTCGGTATACCCCAAAAGGTTAATCTCTTGCGTTATTTAATATAATTGAAAAATGTAGCCTTTTGCCTTGGTCTGTCCCTGGAGTTACTCCCTTCTTTGAGAAAACTGTGATAAATCCCAGCGTCTTCAGTAAGAGAAGTTAACTGATGAATAAGGAAGGAAAATGGAGCTGACTTGTTCAGTTTCTCTGGTTTGGCAATATTACTTAAATTCTAGTTTCCTGAAATGGAACATTCTTCAAGATGTTTACTCCATCATCCTGCAAACAGAGGAATTTTTTTTTTTTTTTAAATACAGATATGTTCAAACATCTCTTAATTTAGATGATAGTAGTGACTAAGTGGCCATTTACTCAAATGCATTGCAGATACAAAAGCAAAATTTAAATCACAGTGTAATCTAACAATTTTTTTTTGACCATTTCAATTTTTGGAGACAACTGCTTTGTGCAAGGCCCCTTGAAATACTTAAGGCTGAGAAAAAGTAAGTTCGCTCTTAAGGCTGTTCAAGGAGCTTGACTTAATTATGGTACAGAAAGCCTGGGGTGATCAAATGAACCTCTCTTTTGCTCTCAGTTTTAGTTAAATGTTATATGTTTTGTTGTTGGATTTGAGATACTTAGCGTTCTGCAATTTAAGTATGTATTCTTTTTGCTTTAGAATGTAAGTATCAGTGTTCTGAATGTAAAATCCTGCTTATGCATATCTTAATGGGAGAGGGAGCTCGAAGCAGGGGCAGGCAGACTGTCTGGCATTCCTTGTCCCCGTCCTTCTCTCTTCTCAGCATTGCAGCTTAATTTGGGCGTGGTTTCCTTTTATCCTTATGTTTCGTTTCAATCAGTTCAGATCTCATGAATGATCAGTGCACTAAAGCTGTATTGCAATTTAATTCTCTGTATGGTTTATTTCATTCTTACATGTGTATATGTTTATACAGATAAAATATGCAGTAAAATTACAGAGGAGAAAGTTGAGAGAACATTAGAAGGTTTCTTAAAATGTGTTTAGTTCCACACACCTTCAGTGAAAGGAGTTCTTTTCTACTTAATATTACGAACACTTCCTTTTCCCATTAATTTCTATTTGGTGTTACGTTTGGTTGCAATATTAGTCAGTGGTTGTACTATTGCTGCTGTTTCTTAATTACTGTAAATGTAATCTTCTGTTCATATCTGCAGTTTAGTATCGATATGAAAGCAGTCATTTGAAAGTTACATTGATGCATGTGAACAGGACAAGTAGAAAGCTTGCAGGGCTTTTTACTGTGTATGTTAACTGTTTTTATAGCGTTAATACAGAATTTTTCATGAAATAGGCAAGGGTTTTTTTAATAAAAAAATTCTAAACTAGTAATTTTATAAGTACCTTTTTCTTCATCTGCAACCTCATGAAAGAACTAAAAAAAAAAAAGCATGCTAGCATTAGGACTTGTTTTGTTAATAGTACACAAATATGAACAGCTTGAAAATACTGAAGGCGAGCCAAGGTGGAGCTTTAAATAGTTTAGAGATGCTTTAGTTTTGAGTGTCTCTTTATTTCGTGTTGTAGTGCCTAATCTTTTTATTTACTTGTCATGTTAATTTTTCTAATTTTTTTTTTTTTTTTTTGCTTTTGACTCCCCAGGTGGCCTAGAACACTGGCAGGCATCACAGCATACCTGCTGTGTACACGTTACTCTGCTGGCAGTGGGATATATCCTGGCAACTCACAAGATGAGAGAAGAGCCTGGCGCAGATGTTTTTTTATTTTTTTTTTTTTTTTTTTTGCTTTTGACTCCCCAGGTGGCCTAGAACACTGGCAGGCATCACAGCATACCTGCTGTGTACACGTTACTCTGCTGGCAGTGGGATATATCCTGGCAACTCACAAGATGAGAGAAGAGCCTGGCGCAGATGTGACAGGGGAGGGTACTGGGCAGAAGAGGACTACTCCAGGTGCCAATATGCAAATGATGTGACTCGAGTTCTTTATATGTTCAATCAGGTAATTTGTGCATTTCTATAAAATCAAATTCTTTAATGAAAATAAAACCCCAAAAGTATTTTTCTCCGTTTTTTTTTTTAAGCTGCTAATACTGTAGGTGGTCGAGATGAATTATGATGAACACATGCCTCCAACTACAACACTAGAACTTGTAGGTTTATATTAAGAGTTTAGTTTAATGGCTATTTTGAGTGCCCACAAATTGAAAGTGCAAGGAAAATTTTATTATTTGGTGTACTTATGTAAAGCATAAGAGAATGGTACTTGTCATGATTGGTTTTGTCGGGTAGATGCCCTGTCCTGCCCACATGCTATAAAGAAACAAGGCAGGCTGAAGTTGTAATGGACAACAAGTATTTTTGATAGAATAATAGAGAGTAGTCAAATTCTTCTCTGGGTCTGTTGCTGTAAACCTCTTAATAGACTCGGTGTGGCTGACGAGAGTTAAGTAGTGAAAGTAGTGAGTATTAACGAGGCTCCTCTAATCTGGTAGTACTCACCAGGACACAAGAGAGTATCCTAGTTTTTAAATATAGCTATGAAACAAAATCTTTCAGTTCCAGTCTCCTTTTGAGGCTTATCTCTAGTTAATGCACACTTTCACAAACACGATCCTGTAGTGATACACCCAACCTTGTATGTATAGACACTATATTCTAAAATACTCAGTAATGCTTTGAACCTCGGGTTTAAGCGTGATGTTTTCCAGTGTGTACTGTCAGATCACTTTGCATCAATGCAGCAGGTGAAGCTATAGAGATATGAGAATGTTTTCTGGTGTGGTGGGGGTTTTTTTGTTCGTGGTGTTGGTTTTCTTTTCTTTAATCATACAGCTATGCCACTTGAGTTGCTGATGTTGGTAGTACTGCCTGTGTTTAACATGGGCCATGGCACTTGTCTGACATAGCTTTTTATCTTCTTGCTCTGGTGACCTGAGGACCAATGAGCACTGACGTAAGAAAGATGGAAAGGGTGGGAGAGAGAGAAAAGGAGAGGACTGTCTGTTTTGGTCCAAGATAAACTTAGGGATTGACGTAACTATTTGTGCTCTATTGCTTTACATTCCTAGTGCTAGAGGTGCATGCCCTGGCTTGGTCACAAGAAACATGTTTCAGGGCTGAAATGGGAGGTAGTGGTGCTTAATGACTGGTTAGCAGGTACGAGGTGATACTGGGGATCCCTTTGTTCTGCCTTTGTGGGACACAGTAAGGTTGAGTGTTTGCTTACTGAGAGCTTTGATGCTGCTGGTTTGCTTTTTCCTCACCAGGGAATTAACATTTTCCTGCAAGGCCTGGAACAGCTCAGCACTCTCCTGCCTATGTACTGTAGCCCAGCTCGAGAGTTGCAACTGCTCAAGAGCCTAGGCTACTTCAGCCTGTTATAACTGCTTTCAGTTAAGAAAACATTTATCAGGTTGTGGAAGAATGTTGCCAACTTTGTGTTAGGAAGTTTAACATCTGAGGGTGTTGAGGTTTAACCTCAGCCAGCAACTAAGCACCATACAGCCACTTGCTCACCAATCGACCGATGCCCAGCCAGTCCCTGAGCAGTGGCCCCCTGGCCAGCCTTGCTGCTAGTTTTATTGCTGAGCATGATGTCATATGGTGTGGGATACCCATTGGTCAGCTGTCCCAGCTGTGCCCCCTCCCAGCTTCTTGTGCACCCCCAGCCCCCTCGCTGGTGGGGTGAGAAGTAGAAAATGCCTTGACTCGATGTAAGCACTGCTCAGCAGTAACGAAAACATCCCTGTATTATCAACGCTGTTTCCAGCACAAATCCAAAACATAGCCTCCTACTAGCTACTAGGAAGAAAATTAACTTCATCCCAGCCAAAACCAGCACATTCTCCACCTGTTGTTCCCTACTATTTACAGCATGCTCGGGTCCCATGCTACCCAGTACATCCTCATTAACCACCATCCCCCCTTCCCATCCTTTGATACAGTACGCAGATACCATTCCCTTAGTGGACCACCTCTGTGAAATGTCTGTAAAATGTACATAAATGTCCACAAAATGTCCCACTGAGTTAATTTAGTCCGTGACTTTGGGCTTCATCTGTTATGGTGGTCACTCAGGACAGGAGAGGTGGTGTGTTGCATGGACTTACTGTGCACCAAAGCCAGTCTAGGTCGGATTACTACTGCACTTCCATGGCTTCTTGTAAAGCTTGTCCTCTGTTGGTTCAGGTGGTTTCTGCCATAGCAATTCCTAGAACATGCAACTTACCTCATGGGTTACAATTTAAAGGTATTTCTATTACAATCTCTCCCCTGGTCCCTTTGGTCCAGGTTATAGGGTTTAACGTTGCAATGAACTCCTCCCCTTGCTCATTGCCTGGCTGGCAACAAGAGTTTCCTGCTGTAGTAATTCCCATAATATGCAACTCAAATGGTGGATTATTTTCACCCAGGGTTAAATCACCTTGAGGTACATACTGGACTTCCCCCTCCTTCTGCATTACCCATCAAGTGTACTCAGGTCCTTGAGCAAAAACAATCCCATGAATAGGTTTACATTTCCCAAGGAAGGAATAACCCAGACTGTTTCCCCCAACAAGTTCCTTATATGTACTATGGGGATCTTATCTCCTTCTACAATGCTCAGGGGTTTTGATTGGGCAGGGCCAGGTCGACTGGAAGATCCTCTAGTGTTAACTAGCCAAGTGACTTCTGCTAAATATGTATCCCAGTGCTTGAAGGTCCCAGCATCCATTGCTCTCAGTGTAATTTTTAAAGTCCATTGTATTGTCCAGTTTTCCTGGTGGCTGGTACGATAGGGGATGTGATATACCCAGCGCCTTGGCCCAAGTGTTTATGAGGTTGTTTTGGAAATGAGTTGCTGTAACCACCCCCACGGGGCATTTACCACCATCCATGAGTCGTCATAAAGTGCTGGCCATTTTTCTTGTTCGGCAATATCTAAAGCCAGCTGGATGGCTTTCACCTCTGCAAACTGACTTGATTCACCTTCTCCTTCAGCAGTCTCTGTGACTTGTCGCGTAGGACCCCGCATGGCAGCCTTCTACCTTCGATGTTTTCCCACAATACAATGTTTAGCCTGGAGAAGAGGAGGCTGAGGGGAGACCTTATCGCCCTCTACAACTGCCTGACAGGAGGCTGTAGTGAGGTGGGGGTCGGCCTCTTCTCCCTGGTAATGGGCGAATAGGACAAGGGGAAATGGTCTGAAGTTGTGCCAGGGCAGGTTTAGGATAGACATTAGAAAAATGTCTTCACAGGTTGTCAGGCAGTGGAATGGGCTGCCCAGGGAAGTGGTTGAGTCCCCATCCGTGGAGGTATTTAAAAGCCGGGTAGACAAGGTGCTTAGAGACACGGTTTACTGGTGGGATGGCAGTGTTAGGTTAACAGTTGGGCTTGATGATCTTAAAGGTCTTTTCCAACCTAAACAATTATATGAGTCTAACAGGCATATTGCTTTTAATTTTCTGGTAATTTACTATACAGAGGGGCCTCTTCAGCATGAGGTCCTCTGGTGATGCTCCGAAGTTTCACCCCTCTGGCCAGTCCATGAGCAATTCCAGGATTCCCAGGCGGTTGGGGTTTCACATTCAAGCCCATTGTGTTATCAGTACGACCCACTTATTCCATGCAGCATCAGTTGGGTGATGCATAGAGGGGACCTTCCCTTTGAACATCCAGCCAAGCACTGGTAGATGAGATGCCAAAAGGACCTGTGCTTCAGTACCAACTGCTTCTCAAGTGGCTTGAATTCCTTCATATGCTGCTAATGCTTCTTTTTTAGTTGGAGTGTAACAAGCTTTAGATCCCCTATATCCCCAGCTCCAAAACCCTAGAGGTTGACCTTGAGTCCTTCCAGGCAGGGTTGTTATCCCTGGCTAAGGTGTAACACATGTTTTTCACATCTTCTGCCTGGACCGGTCTGAGGGCTGTTGCACAAGCTATCTTCTTTTTAATTTGTTCAAAGGCTTGCTGCTGCTCAGGGCCCTATTAAAAGTTGTTCTTCCAGGTCACTTGATAGGGAGGGCTTATGATCAGACTGTAACCTGGAATATGCATTCTCCAAAAACCCACGATACCTAAGAAAGCTTGTGTTTCTTTTTTGTTAGTTGGTGGAGACATGGCTCTTAGTTTATTCATCACATCTATTGGGATCTGACGATGCCCATCTTGCCATTTTACTCCTAAAAACCGAATTGTTGCTTTTCCTTGCAGTTCCTGTACCTGAGCTCCTAGTCTTGAGGTAGGTTCACCATCCCACTTCTTCGTGTCCTCCCCTGGTCATGCAGGAAGAAGCACAGGCTTGCACATGGTGTGTGCCACCAGTAC
>NW_009258615.1:4320170-4414905 GCF_000687185.1 Egretta garzetta | reverse complement strand
GGCTGACTCTTAATAGCGGAGGCCTTGGTTGGAGTGTGTGAGGAAGACCACCTCTTCTCGGCTTGCTCAGATGTTTTTTGGGTCAGTCTTGTCTATAGCTGGGACACAGGCCCACATGGAAGAAGCGAGATTATCTTTATATTCTTGGAGTTGTCTGGCCAGTCCATTTACACTCGGTGCCTCCCTGTCTCTCCAGCTCATTATCTCCAGTGTGTGGGTGTATGATGTCGGTGCATTTCATACAAACTTTCACCACATGGACCACATGCACTGGATTTCATCTGGGTCTTTGGATGCCTGGTTGTCATCCAGATTGTCATAGATCACCTCCAAAATGGTTAATTCCCTCAGATACTGGATACCTCCCTCAATGGTGGTCCATTTGCTTTGGGAATTTGCAAGTTCTTCATTGAAGGGGATATCTGTCCTTCACACTTGCCAGGAATTGCTGCCAAAGACTGGGTACTCCCGCCTTTCTTCCAATTGCTTTGTCAATGGCTTTATGCTTTGCAAGGGATCCTAGCTGCCAGGCTTCCTTACTCTCTGATTCCTGACTACTGGCCCAAATATCCCAGCACTGGAGTACCCAGCTGAGACAGCTCACCTGGCTGACAGCTAAAGTCTTTTTGCGTATCTTGCAGTTCATTTAGGGATAGGTATCATTTGTGATTTCAGTCTCTTCCTCCTCCTGTTCTTGTGACTGCTCTGCTGCCCAACCGGCTGCCTCTTCTGATTCTTTCTCCTGCTGCCTCTTACGAGAAGCTTCTTTATCCCTTACTAAACAAGGTGACTTCCACTTCCATTGTTTCTTTTTTAGTTATAGGGGTGACTGATACAGTGTCTGGTTTAGCCATAGTGTCTATTGGTATGTTTTCCTTTTCCTCCCCCTGAGGGTGCTGCATAATATTGAGCGGTGTTTGGTAGATGCTATCCAGGGCCCTGCACAGTGTGGTAAGTTGTGCCTCTTTGGAGTAGCCGTGGCTTTCCCCTCCGCGCCCACCCCCAAACATTCTGTCACTTCATCAGGATCCTGCAGTTGTTCAGGAGTGAAGTTCCAGACCATCACGGGTGAGAAGTTCTCTAGATACCTGCCCATGTTCTCCCACATGCCATGCCACCCATGGTAATACTCTTGCAGAGCCTGGGTCATACTCTTAAGCTGTTAACCTTGCACAAAACCAAAGCAATATTCCCAAGAAAAAACAACAGAAGTATTTTAACTACCCAAGGTTGCTCAAGGTACTGGGAAGTTATGGTAACGAGGGAGAAAACATCATTACGCTCAAGGTCAGTGTTTCAACAACAAATCTCCCAGGCACACCATCACTAATCACTACAGAACACAGCAAACTGCAAAAGCCAACACCAATCTTTAACATGTACAGCAAAATAAAGAGCATGGTGCAGATCAGATAAACTAATATCGAGAACAGATGGATCAATATTGTGACCCACAACTGTTAACAGATATAAATCTCTTCTCATATGCTCTGGTCAGTCTGTTATTATCTCAAACCCTTTGAGCCCTATGTTATGTGCCAAAAAGGACTGTTGTGGTTTAACCCCAGCCAGCAACTAAACACCATGCACTTGTTCGCTTTCTCCCCGCAACCCCCGCCCCCCCAGCAGGATGGGGGGAAGAGAATTGGAAGGGTAAAAGTGAGAAAACTCATGGGTTGAGGTAAAGGCAGTTTAATAATTGAAATAAAATTGAAAAAATAATAATAATAATTATAAATTGCAATGAAAAGGGAAATAATAAAGAGAAAGAAATAAAACCCAAGAAAGACAAGTGATGCAAATGAAACCAATTTCTTTTTGGTAAAGAGAAGTGGCATGTTTTGGGTTTAGGAGTTGTTTTTACTCATTAGAACTACCGCCTTTTTATGTGTAGTAGGTCTGGAAGTTTTGCCATTATTCTGCACAGAAATTTGTCTCTTTGAGGCTAATATTAAATTTAATAATATTGTAGGTGTCGTTAGAGCTTGTGAACACAAAGGTAGTTGAACTGTTTTGAACATTAGAACTTTGCCAAGCAATTTAACTCAAGTAGAGGTCTAAGTTTAAAATGGAGGGAAACCTTTGCAACGTTTGTACAAGAATATTTATATTTCGCTGTTCTTGTTTGTGTATCATATAGGTATAGTTTTAGGTGAAAACAAATTAATGTTTAAAGAAAAAGTTCAAAGAAATTATACAGAATATCTGAATTTCAAAGTTGACTCCGTTCGGTGGGTGTTACGACTTTGAACTTTACACTTTAATTGCATGACTCTTAGTGTTTTTGAAAAACATAATCTTCCATTATTTGCATTCAGTTCTATGTACAAATGCTAAGACCAACAGGGACAATTATATAGTTGCGCTTATTTGGCGCATTGCAAATTCAGTAGGGGAAACTAGATATCAGTACACCAAAAAACAAAGAGGTGGGACATCTCTGGTTTGGATTATCTTGGATAAACAGCATCTGAACATGAGCTGATAACATTTGCACAGCTTTCCACTGTGCTACGTGAAATCTCCCATTTTTGGTGCCTGCTAACTCAGACATGTTGATGTTGCATACTATTGAGTGAAGAATTTCCCAGCATGGTGCTTGTTTCAGGAATGAAATCATGAGCTTTGTCATAGAGAGGATCTATCCTGGGTGTTTGGGGTTGTTTTTTTTGTGTGTGCTCAATTCCAAATGCTTTCTGTAATTACAGAATCAAGAGTGAATGTTACAGCAGTGGTGTGTTTGAATTTCTTTTGGCTTCTCTTGCTGCAAAATGCCATATTTTAGGAGCTTTGTGTTGTCGTGCCTAGGCTCTAGTGAAAAAAAAAAAAATAAGCATTTTGGCAGTACTGTCTTTTTTGCTTCTTGGTGCAACACCTTTGTCCTTTCTAGGACAACAGGACAAAATCCAGTTTCTGGCTGCAGGTATAAATGCTGGTTGTCTGGCTTGTAGGATATGTTTTTGTTAACGGATAAGGTGGTAGTCCCTGGCTGCTTAAAACACTGTGGTCCCTGTGGGAATTCCTGTCCTTTTTGGGAAAATGCTTATTTATTAATTGCTGAAGTGTTGCCTCTATCTTGTAGTTAATTTTCACTTCTTCAAAATGCTTATATTTGTTCTCTTTGTAGATGCCACTCAACCTTACTAATGCCGTGGCAACAGCAAGACAGCTCTTGGCTTACACTGTTGAAGCAGCAAATTTTTCTGATAAGATGGATGTCATTTTTGTGGCTGAAATGATAGAGAAATTTGGAAGATTTGCTGAAAAATATAAAGAGGTAACTGGATAATTTGCCATCATTTTAAAGATACTCAGAGTGTTTGTCCTTAAGTATTCTGAGCGGTGAAACCTTCTCAACGTTACATGCAGGTACTGAGTTAGTGGATTATCAGATTCTATTCCCTGTTTTTGTTTGTTTAGTAGGTCCCTGAAGTTGCTGACCCATGGTCACAGACTTTGCATTCGCGCTGAGATGATCCAGCATTCACTGGACCTGTAATGTGAGTAACACCTCTGGTCAGCACTGGAGCAGGGAGATAGGTACAGTAAGTCTGTTTTTATTTAATATGGAGTGGGTCACACAGGTTTTCATTGGTATGTTGTTATCTAAAAATACAGATAATGAAAGCCTCAGAGATCCTCTCAATAATGAATAAAACAAGACTTATCTTCTCCCCTCCCACGATGGTAGGCTGTCTTTATTCAGTATTGAGCTGTATCTCTAAGGTTTTCACTATTCCTATATCTTGCAGGATATAAGACAAGACATTAAAATAAAATCTTAGAGAACGCTCTTTTTTGGGGAGAAAAATGAGAGTGGTTGAATAGTCCCACCAGTGGGTAGGAACTCTCTGTTTCACTGCTGAACAGAGGTTATATTGATCTCACTGTACAGTGCATGTTGGGAAGTTGGAGACCACAATGCCTCAATTTTAAACTTGCGCAAAAAAAAGCCAAATTTCCCCATCCACCCTCAGCAAAACCCATAAATGCCGGTTGTAAATTCTTTGCAGAACTCCTTGGAGAATTTTCAGGCTAAACCTCCTTTTTACAATCATAGCTTGGATTTTTTTGTGTGTGTGTATTTTGGAATTATACAAGCGGTTCATTAAATGGCTGGGTTTGTATCCAGTTGAAAACAGAAACATGTTTTAGTTTGCTGCATGATTTGTTAACGTTATAAGGATATTCTTTTCTCAGCTGTGATTTATTGTTTGTAGAATGACACAATCTGGCTTTACTTTGCCATGTTTGAAGGTAGTAGCCGATATGAAAATATCTAGGTTAAACTCATAGGAAGTTTTGGTCTTAGGTTATGTATTTTTTACCTTAATTGGTTTGATTTGAAGTCAGCCTTTGATTTGCTGATATATTCAAGGAATATGAGTGTAATTTTATTAAATAATTTTTGTAGCTATTAATAAGGATTAGTTATTTCTTATTAGGGTATTACTCTACAAACTGTGTTGACATTGTATTCACTTACACATCGTATTGTCAGTTCTTTACTTTTTTTACAGTGGCTATTCTGAAAGATAAATACTGTAAATTATAAAAAGCTTAATTTAATAGCTTTTTCGTGTCAGAAGAAGAAACAAGACAAATGTTCAGAAAGTTCTTAACAGATTGTCTCAAGTTAGAATGCAGTTGGGAAAACTTGTATGTACCTTGATTAGAACGGAAGAGAATAATGTGTAATTTTTTTTGAAGTATGAAACAACTTGAGTCCTGTGACTTCAAGATCTTAATACTGATAATTTATTGTAAACCCACCATTTGTTGGTGTGTAAAACATGTTACCAGTTTTCAAACAGTAATAACTCATAATAAGCATCTTCAATTATTGTAACTTTGATTTGTTCTTGAATTTAATGAAAAGGCTACAGCCTGCAAATGCTGCTTGAGGCTCTGTCTTAGCTGTGAGAGTGTTTACTGATTGTAGCTTCTGTCCCTAAAAGGGACAGTTCTTAAAACAGTAAATATTTTTAAATTCCTGTTCTTGCCTTTATTTGTAGAGATTTACAAAAAAAAAAAAAAAAAAAAAAAAAGAAAAAACTATAGTGTTCTCTCCTTATTACTAATATTCTGAAAAGAAATTGGGAAGCCTCGATGGTAAAGGAGATGTTTTTCCTACTCCACCCCGTCTCTATGCAGAAAATTCCAGTGCCTAAATTTAGGCACTGTGAATTGCATTTCAGTCAATTCAACTAGAAAACACATGTACCTTCACTTTTAGTACAATATTTGTCACTGTTTCTTAAATGTTGTGAAAATCCAGTGTAGGTCAATGGTGTCAGTGTAGGTGCTTACTAATTTTGGTAGTTGTGGACAAAATAAATGAATTCCCTTTATAGTTTGTATTTGTCCATCATACAGAAGACAGGGTGTGAGCATAAAGTTACAACAATGTAATTGGTGGTTTGAAAGCATCTCTGGTACCTGTGGGTATTTGCTGTCTCTCATGTATATCCTGCAACCTAAAACAGCTCATGCAAAATTGAAGGCAAGGCAGGAATCAAAGAAAAGGCAGACAAAGCGAAAAGAAGTGAAGCAGAAGAGATGTATGCTAATTTTTGCCTGTATTGCTCTTTTCTCATTATCTTTCCCCATACTGCAAACTGTATTACTGTTGATTTATAGTTTATTTTTATTTAGTTTTAAAGCTGATTATAAATAGTCCCTTTAAATAATTAGTACAGTAGAATGTGGAGTATTACACTCTTTGCTTTTAATGAAATATCTGTATTTTTCATGGTTTTGTTTTCTGTGTGTAATGTAAACAGACAAATTGCGTTGGCATAACATTTTTGTTGGATGGAGGTAAATGTCAAAGAATTTCAGTATCTCAACTTGACAAGTGGTGATTGAAATAGGAACAACCTATTTCCTTTTGTTTTCTGTGCTGACAAGTCAATTTGTATTGTCTGGTAATGATCCTACTTGATGAATGCTTTCAAATATATAAAATATTCTTATTTCTCTTCCCTGTTAGCTTGGTGATGTGATGGTGGACATAGCAAGTAACATTATGTTAGCTGATGAACGTGTTCTGTGGATGGCACAAAGAGAAGCCAAGGCTTGCACTAGAATTGTACAGTGTCTACAGAAAATTGCTATGTATCGGCTTGCAAATGGAGCTCAAGTTTATTCTACTGTAAGTATACGTTTATTTATTTAGAAGACATTTTGCTGGCCCTTGAGTTTCGATGGCTTTTTATTTTTCTTAATAAATGTTGGCATTATCTGAAATGCCTACTGTTTCTGTAGGGAGAAGAGGAATGCTCTGAACAGATTTATCCCTGCCAGAAAAACAGAAACAGTTTTCTGGGTGCTTTTTCTATTATGGCAGAGATTCACCTTAAGATTATTCATTATTCTTCCTGTGGTGTGTAAAATTATTTAATGTTTGATTTTTTTTGTCGTCACAGTATTCTCCAAATATTGCTCTTGAGGCTTATGTAATAAAGGCTGCTGGTTTCACCGGGATGACATGCACCGTATTTCAGAAAGTGGCTACATCAGACCGTACAGGACTCAGTGATTATGGGAGAAGAGATCCAGATGGAAATCTAGATAAACAATTAAGCTTTAAGTGCAACGTTTCAAATACTCTGTCAAGTCTGGCTTTAAAGGTCGGATACTCATTGTTTCCCTACTGACTTCGTAATATCTTAAATATTGAATCATTTGGAAAGCAAGCTTATATTATTAATTTCTAATGTTAAAGTAGCATTTTTACATAATCCAGAATGACTGTGACAAGAGATAATTAAAGTGACAAAGGATAATAGTTTGTTTATAGAAATTTTTTTTAATGGATGCAGTTTTTAATGAGTAGGTGTGGTTTTCTTTATGAAAACATCTTAAGTTGAAAGATGCTTTCAGACCTTTTCATAAGTATGGAAATTGAAATGCTCCCTAGTTCATAATAATATTTGGCTTTATTTTGCTGTATTTTCAGCTTCTTTACATATTAATGCAAATATTACCAGTCTCCTTAAATATCTGAAATATTCTGCTCAGACTGATACTGTAATTAAGGATGAAGTAGAAAATGGACCTGAAAGGTTTTTATTACACGTGTATGTGTAGAATGGAAATACTTCCTCATATTCTGTAAAAGTATTTTTTCAGTTACGTTCCCCAACATACAAGTTTGCTTTTATCATTTAATGCGCTTGAACATCACTGCAAGGTGTATATTTGAAATTATATTTATGTAATTCTATGAAATTACATGCATGCTTCCCTGTAATTTATAGACAAGTTATCACAACCTGTTTGTATACAGTGTTTTGTTTTGAATGGCACTAATGTGCAATTACAGTATTTCTCTTTGTCTGCTTGTCTTGGTTGCTGCTTCTAGTTGCCAATAGTCTAATCTGGAAAACTCTTACAATACTTTACTGTTATCAGCTTCAACTTTACTCTCTATAACAAGTAAGGTAACTACAGAATCTTTAAATTTATTTTTTTTCTTTATAAAAAAGTGTTAAGACTTTAATAACCTGATTCAACTATTTTATCATGGACTACTTGGAAACACTGTCAAATAGGTTTGTCACAATACAGTCTGTTAAACGCATTCATCTCTGACACTGTTTAGTTGGAGGAATTGCTAATTTAGTGTCTGTAAAGAATTTAATTCTCTCTTTAAAACTTTAAAAATCTGTTTATTTCTAGAACACAATTGTAGAGGCTTCTATCCAGTTGCCAGCTTCCCTTTTCACCCAAAAGCAAAAAAGAGAAATCAGACCAGCAGATGAATCTGCCTACAAGCTTCAGCTTATTGCATTTCGGAATGGAAAGCTTTTTCCAGCAACAGGAAATTCAACAAATCTGGCTGATGATGGGAAACGTCGTACAGTTGTAACACCAGTTATTCTTACCAAGATAGGTTTGTGGTTTTGTTTTTTTTTTTTTTATGATCCTTAAAAATAAGAAACACTTTTGACACCTTTGTTTTGCCGTGTATATCTAACAAAAGGGTTTTAGCATCTAATGTGTTACATGTATTTGCACATAAATTTCTCAACGTTTCTTTTGTAACAGATGGTTTAAACCTAGCCAGTCACCACGTTCCTATAAATGTGACACTGCGGCGCATTGCGCATGGAGCAGATGCTGTTGCAGCTCAGTGGGACTTTGATCTACTGAATGGACAAGGGGGATGGAAATCTGATGGTTGTCGCATTCTTCTGTCTGATGAAAATATTACTACCATTCAGTGCTACTCCCTCAGCAACTATGCAGTTTTAATGGTATGACACTTAGAATTACATGTCTCTTTCTGGAATTTAAAAATATTCAAAATGCAATTCTGTGGGGGTTTTTTTCCTGCATTAAAGAAAATGAGCGTTCCCACATTCTATTTCACATAAAACTAGGCATGAGAAATAAATGTTCAGTTTTTGCTTGTGTTGATACAAATGTTGATGTAAGATGAGGTTTAAGTGGAAATCTGTCAAAGTGGGATTAATTGCTGAATATACTAGACACAAAAGAATTTTCATATTAAAAGTACTATGTTATAGGAAGCCATTTTAATGAGCTTACTTAATCAATTGGGCTTTAATGAATTTTAGTCTAATAAAGACAGTTTAAAATAAAGAAAGGTAACAGTTGAAAAAACTTATCTTCTCTGTGTTAGATTAAATTTGTTAGCTTTGTCTGTTGACAGGATCATTTCCCCAGTTTTTTTCTTTTTTGCTGTGATCCATAATCAGAGGTAGCTATTTCACTGCAAATGAGCTATTCATTCACTAGTATATAGGTCTCTTACCAGAAGACATTGATTGAAAAAGGAAAAAAAAAAAAGTCAAAACCCTTAGTTGCTATCCAAAATATTTTTGAAATATTGCTTAAAAAATAGTACCTGAACTCTAGTTTTAGCATATTGCTGTCAATAAAATGGTTAACCAGTTCTAAAATACAGTGATAGTTGAAGAAGGGAGCGTGACACCTTGTTTTAGTGCTCTTAGGTTATGAAGTAGGATTTCTTCTTTTGTCTGTTCACAGAGCTCTTTGTTTCAGAATTTGGCCTGGGAAGCTTCTGTTTTTAGAGATGGTGACTGCTACCCTGCTTATCAGTCATTGCCACAGATGCTAAATGATAAAATGGTAGGCTAGGAGCAAGTGGAGTGAAATAGTAAGAGGTTTAGGAAATACTGGTAACTTAAGTGTAAATGTGGCATTGGTGGTGTTGTAGTTGATGTGTTCTGTGTGGAATTAAACATATATTTTTGTGTGATCATACGTGGAAGAAAGAGGATTCCTTTATGATAATCAGTGCATGAGAAGTTGCTGGTTTTGTTTTACAACTAAAATTTTCAAAAATCATCCTCTTAAGAGAATTAAATAGTAGAATACCAGAAAGCTATACATAAATAAAATGAAGATTTACATGCCAAGCTTTTTAAAGGAGCTCAAAGAGAGCAACTTTTCACATTACCTCTGAAAGTACCGTTTTGAATTACTTCAAACTGTTATAATCCTATAGTTGCCACCTTTGATATTTTTAAATATATAATCCTTTCCTAAAACATAACAGCATTCTTTAAAATGGAATTAAACTTTGTTTGTATGTGTAGTATGCATGTAAAGAGAGATTATGCTTTAAATTGGTCCCATTTCTGCCATCTGGAGGAAGAAAAATGAAGAGCATATTCAATCTCCTGCTGTAAATTACTATTTCTAAAATAATACATGGTAAGATTATATCAATATCTTATTTTGAGTTATATAGATAACTGTTGACAATCCGAAATCAAAGTTAGAGGAAGGGGCAGCTTTCTTCCTTTTCTGACAGTGGCTCCCATTCTGTGCTTGCTCAGAACTGGTATTCCCTAAATATTTAGCTACTTCCCAAAATGTTAGGCTGTAGGGACTGGGGAGGAGGGGGCAGGTGGAGGAGGACACTCGACTGTTAGATGTTCCTTTGCACACAGTTAATATACTACAAAAGCTCTGGATGTCTAAGTAGCTGCTGAAAAAGATTTTCATAGTGCCTTTCCATATATTAACTAAAAAAGCCATAACAGCCTATTTCATTAGTTGACTCTCATAGTGTTGTGGAAGTCTGGGTTCTGGTCCCAGGCTCATAGTTCTGGGTTCAGTTTTAAACGTTTGGCTTTTAATTCAGCAATTGACATTAACATCAAATACATGAACAGTAGGGGCAGGAGGGACCTGAACACAGTGTTCCATCATCCTGGCTGGATGGCGAATGGCTTAACCAGTTATTTCACCTTTTTTTTGTCTACTTCTAGTACATACGTGTGTAGAAGAAAGCAGGTTGAAATGTACTGACCCATCTTTATATGCTTCAGAACATAATGTAAAGTCCTCTCTGATAAGAAAACCCTTAACTGAGTGCCTAGCTTTCTAATGTAGTGATTTAGGAAGATACAGTTACAAAATTTTGTATTTATTTGGAAATCATTTTAACAACTGTTTAATAGGAGAAGAGATAACCAGGAGGCTCAGCTGAAATCTCATTATTATAGGCCTATAGCAGAGAAAAAAAACCAGCAATGCTAGTTGAGAAGGAATGGAGTTCTGCTAGTTGGCTATAAATGCCCCAGTGTTGTTCTTAAGATCATCTCTCTACTGTTATTTTCCTGTCATTTTTTATTAAATTATTATTTAGGATTAGTTTAGCTGAGAAATAACATTATTAGCTCCCTTCATTCCTTTTAGTAGGTCTGATGAAAAATGTCAGTGCAATCGGTAAGAATTCCATGGACTTAGTGGGTATTGGGTCAAGGCCTTTGCCAGCTAGGCTAGGCATACTGAGTTTTCTCAGATGTCTTAAAAGATTATTGTAAATCTTGTGATTTTGTAGTTCTGGTTCTCTTAAGTTCACACCAATACATGCGTGGCATCTTGTTACCTGTCACCAATCTGGAAGCAGCAACAAGAATTCTCCTGCAGTTTCTGTTCTCCGATACTCACCGGCTATGTGTGACAAAACATTCGCTCGTGCTTGTAGCGGCAGTGAGTTCCTAGGGATCTTCAGCTGGATATCAACCAGGCCATGGGTAGTGTTGAAATCAGATGACGCTGGCTGCCGGAGGCATAATATCTTAGGATCCTCCTCAAAGTGTTTTTTTCCAGGTGCCAAAGAAAACCAAATACATAAAAATCAAACTGACAATCTGATTAAATTAGTTTGAAATGAGGTTGGTGAGTTAGTTAGGAATAACAAATTTATGTTCTGATGAAAGAACAATTGAAGGAGTGTTGAAGAGGCTGCTGACTCTAATTTAATTGTAACCTTCAATTCAAGAATTCTTCTCCTGTCCATGAAATCTGATTACCCATCTTAACCTTAAAAACAGATTGTATATCACTGATTTTTCTCAAAACAAACTGAAAGTTCCTTCTAATGTTCTACTGTTCCTTGTGAATGCCGAACTTGTTCTCCTTTCCCCCAGCCTACTTTTGAACTTTGCCAACTCTAGAGGCTTATGAGTGACTTTCACTCAGAATTATATGTGAGAGAACTTTCTGTATCTTTTCTGTTCTGAAAAATTCTTTTTAATATATTTTTTTCCACTAATCTTAGTTAAGTAAATTTGTTTTATTTAGTGCTGGAAGCGATTGAAGGGTTTTTTTTTTTTCCAGTGTTCATTACCATTATGGAAATGTAAATCATAACTGCATCCAAACAATTATTTCTTCTTGCTATTCTTGTTATCAAATGAAAATGTCACTCCTCAGATGATGTTTGAAATACTGCCATGCTTTAACAGTTCAAGGTTCCATTTCATGCCTACTCCTTGAGTAATATTTTGATGGGTAGGTTCAGAAAACTGGAACGACGCTAAAGAGCTGTTGAATTCTATTTGAGTTATCAACTATCTTTTCCAGTCAAGCAGTGATCATAGAATAGCAGTCTGGTAGGAACATCTGGGTGTCATTTGGTCCAATTACCTGCTTGAAGTTTGATCAGCTTCAAAGTCAGATGATATTGCTCCAGGTCATATTCATTCAAGCTTTGAGTATCTCCAAGGACAGAGATGACAAAGTCTCTCTGGGCAGTATGTGACCACTTTCATCAGGATTCTTTTCCTGTATCTAATCAGAATTTTCCATGTTGCTGATAATGCCCATTGCCTCTCATCATTTCATGGTTCATCTCCAGGAAGAGTTTGACTCACTCTTCTCTATACCATCCCACTAGCATGTTCCATATAATAATGAGATTTCTCCCATCTTCCTTTTCTTTTTAAACCCAGCTTTTTCAGCCTCAGACATTGTGTGCTTCAGCCTGCTGGTCATCCCAGTGATCTGTTAGACTTGCTCCCTCCAGTATGTCGGTGCCTTTTTTGTAGTGGGGAGCCTCAGAGTGAAGACAACTCTGCAGAGGTGGTCTCACAGAAGGGATTAATTGATTCACCCACTTGCTGTGGTTTTGCTAGTGCAGCAAAGTGTGGCCTTGGGCTGCAGGCTACACTGCTGACTTGTGGCCAACTTTTGTCTACCAGTACCCTCAAGTTGCTTTTTAGTTGCTTTCTCTTCAGTCCAGTGCCCAGCCTGTATTGCTGCATGCATGGGGTTATTCCATCCCAGATGCAGATATTTTCACATTTTCCTTTGCTGCATTTCATGATGTTTTGTCAGCCCATTTCTCTGGCTCACCAACATCCCTCTGAATATCTTCCCATCTATTAATCAGTCTCCCCAGTCTGTAGCATAATCTGCAAACTTGCTGAGGGCACTTTCTGTAATGTTCTTTGGGTTGTTGCAGAAGATGATAATCATAACTGAAACACACAGTTCTACATGCTACGCATAAAAATATTCTAAGAAGAAAATGGTGTCTATAAGCTGCTAACTTCTCTGTATATTCAAGCATATATGAAGTTTTAAGTGTGCTGTGAGATGTGAGACTGCCTTTATAAAGGTCAGCCAGACTAGCAGGAAATGGTGGAATCAAGCCAGGAACATCAAATAAATAATTGGGGGGGTTGGTTTCCTCTGCCATTTCCCCTGCCCCCCAGAATGAAGAGATAAGGTGGACTAATGTTAAATTTTGTTTTTATTGTTAGGACTTGACAGGAGCTGAATTATATACACAGCCGGCTGATCTTTTGCATCCAGTAATTTATGCTACTGCCATGGTTTTGCTAATGTGCCTATTGATGATCATAGTCAGTTACATATACCATCACAGGTATGAATCAAAATTACTAGACTAAAAAAATGAGTTGCATAGTGTTTAGGACTGCTTTTTCTTTTTGAACACGATATAGTAATCTCCATTTGTTTTTTTTCCCATAAAATCTGTTGATGCAAACTAACAGTTAAGCAAGTAGCTATGTCACCTGTTCTTGAGTATGACCATTTAGCTCTCATAACCATGTATATCTTTAATTCTTCACTTTTGCTTCTTAATGAAAGAAGAGACCACTCCAGAATGATGGTAGAATTTAACAAAACTGTTCAGCCTTTTAGATTTCTGTTGATACGGAAGCTTGAAGCCTAATATTTTTGAATCAGGCCCCAAATAGTTGTATAAAGTTAGTTAATAGGAGGGTGTTTTAATTTCTTGTGAAGACCAGATTATATTTGATTACAAACTATGTGGTAGTCAATCATTAACTAATTATATCTTATTTATCACAAGCGTATCTTGCTAGTTCTGAAAGACAATAATGCAGCTGTGTTTTATGTTGTCTAATTTCTTTCTTTTAACAGTGTGATCAGGATCAGTGTAAAAAGCTGGCATATGCTAGTTAACCTGAGCTTTCATATTTTCCTGACATGTGTGATGTTTATTGGAGGCATAACTCAGACCAGGAATGCTTTTTTTTGCCAAGCAGTAAGTAAACATGCAAACACTGGAAAAAATTAGCTACCAGTTTCATACTCTTATACATGTACATGCCCCCCTCGCCTCCTACAGAAAAGTAGTGCAATACACGTGTTTTCCTCAGAATGTGAAATATAGACCAAAAAAATCTTTTTTTTTTGGTACCTTAAAGATTTCTGTTGTATTTTCATCTAGCCATGAAGATAAAACTGGTTTGTTACTTGAAAACTGGAAAAGTATTTCAGAAGTGCAACAGAAATTTTTTTTGCCCAAACTGCCATCACAAAAAAATAAGTCTTACTCTTTATTTTTATTTTTGAGACTTATTTATGATGAAATTGTTTCATAGGCCTGTATGTGGCTTTTACAGACCATGTGAAAACTGATTTCCACAGGTGTTAAAATATTTATTTCCATTTGTTCAGTATAACCTAGAGGGAGGGAGAGAGAAATGTTTCAAGTCAGAGACCTGTGCTTTCTCTAAACAAACATCACTAGCTTTATTGAGACTCCTCTTTTATAATGATTTGTTCTTCTAAGATTTGGCCATTCAGTTGCAGTGTTTCAGTATAATAACGGTTGCTGCTTTGGAATTATATCAGTGAAATTTTGTTAATGTTTTCTTTTTTCCATCCAGTGATCCATAGAAGTTTCTAATCCATCACCATAATGTTCTGTAATGCTTTTTGTTTGAATTTACAGTAGTTATTAGGTTGACAGTTCAAATACATCCCCGCTCTTTCTCCTACAAATATCAAGAGAATGCTGTCTGTGTGCATGCATATATGTGTGTGCACACATGCATATATATATATATATATATATGTATGGAGATGAGGAGATAATTTGACAAACCGTAATCTTTTTTCTTGCCTTCTTGGAGACAGAAATTCTCCAAGAGAAATTCTGTGATATGAATGGGTTGTTTAAGAGTTGTGGTTGAAACTTGAAGAAAACCTACCACTGGTCATCTTAACAGAAACTGAAGTGTCACCTCTTCCATGCATGTGTGCTGTCATTTAAGGGATATATGAAACCTACTTCCTGCAGTTAACTTCATCTCAGTGTTGGCTTATAACTAAGGAAATACAGGACAACCACACTGTGCCTTTCCTTGACAAAAATCCAGGGACTTGGGAATTCCTGGAACTTCTTTTAAGAAAACAACGTTCAGTTTATAAAATGCTGCAGAAGCAAAAGGATCTGGCAGACAACCATTTTCTTCATAGTAGTGCCCAGTCAGTCTGTGAGGATGACTTTGCATTAATGTTTGGGCTGCTTAAATATTTCAAGTATGATACTTTCTTTTTTTCATTGATTTTTCTGAAGTTGCTGGTGAGTTTGTTAGCTCTCTACATTTTGCTGCCTGCCCCGTAGTTACCACATCATTCCCTTATTTATTTCAATTTGAACAATATCTGTAACACAAGACACTTGGAAGTGTTTCATAAAAGAACAGAGTTTCCTAAAGTGTAGGTTTGATATGTAATATGAAAAATGTTGCCCAGCAAAGTTCTTCCCGTGTTACTAAGTTTTCCTTCCACTAGAGGCAACTGCAGCTATGTAGCCTTTCCAGACTCAAGTGCTACGAAGATGGGTTTGCATGCCATACTTTAATTTTTTGAAAACCACAGTGACTTGGTATTACAACAGTCATAGTGAAAAAAGGTGTTTTTTTCTTCTCTTGAACTGAGCTTTTGCAAATTCAGGCTTTTTATACAAGTTGCATGGTAAATGATTGATTTCTTTAACTTGGTGAAAAGGAAGTGGTTTGGGCTTCATTTTTATTTTTATTTTTTTAAGGTTGGGATAATTCTCCACTATTCCACTCTTGCAACAGTACTGTGGCTGGGAGTGACATCTCGTAATATTTACAAACAAGTAACCAAAAAAGCAAAAAGATGTCAAGATCCTGATGAGCCACCTCCTCCGCCCAGACCGATGCTGAGGTGAGCTTGTTGCTTGTGTTTGCAACTCATTATTTCCCAAGTCGCTATGCTCATATTCTGACCAGAAAATGGAACGGGTTACTACTTATTTTTTGTAAGTGCCTTTTATAGAAGGTTTTCTTTCCAGGTCCGTAAAGTCCCTTCCAGATTTTTCTGTTCCTCAGCATTATGTTAAGGAGGATGAGGTGAAGGACAATTGGTCTTGGCATTTTACTGTTGCAATGCTGTGTTCCTGATTTGTAAATTAAGAAGTTGATAGTGTTTCAGCATCACCACTGTGGCTTTGATTAGGACTTTAGATAGCAGCACTTCCCATTAAATTATTGTAGAAGAAAGAATGTGGAGAACTGTTACCACACAATTAGCAAACACTGCAATTTAAGTAAATAAAGTTCAATGTGTTTTCCAAAGATTGCTTACAAATAGTTTGAAAAATGGGTATTAGTCATTATCAAATGAAGAGTGGTTTTTTGTGAAGCATTCCTCTTAGAATTTTTATTTCTGAAATCACTGAAATGGGACAAACTAATTATCTGTGAAATTCACCCTATGTGAAATACTTTTAATAGAAAACTTTAACATACTTTGTTCATACAGCTTACTGAGCCTCTGGATATTAATTAAAAACTGCTAAGCTGAAATTCTCCACGAGGTGGCAGAAGTTGATTAACTTTGATTAGTTATAGGCAAATATTTAGAAAGCTTGGTTTTAAAGTAAAGAGACTGCAGAAAATCAGAAACGCTTTTCTGACTACCATCAACTAAAACTTGCAGTGCTATATACAAGCATATAGAAATATTGAATTGCTAAGTTAGAAGGTTAATATTTATACCACTTAAGTGCTGGCATTGCTTTCCTTAACTTCTGTTATTTTTCTTATAAGGAAAAGTAAATCTGTTGTATCCACTGTAGGATATCGTACCCATCACCAGCTGTGTGCCTTCCAGCAGGGTACTGAGTAGCCTTTTTAACATCTGTTGTGACTGTTTGTTTTTCTCCCTATCCCTTATCTGTCATGGAGTTCTTGCTTTGGAAAATGTTACAGTAAAATTGCCATCCTCACAGGCTCAGCTCTGCACAGACATAAACACGTCCATACCATTTTGGATCTGGATGCCTCATCTGTAACAACGGCAGTAACTGGAGACAAGTATCAGAACAGAGCAAACGTGCTTTATGTCTTTCAGGTTTTCTCCATGTCCAGCGTCTTGCAGATCAGGGATTTTCTCAGTCAGATAATGTGTGATGGTTTTGGATGGAACAGCCGTAGAAGGATTTTTCTTTTTCCATTCAGTTGTCTTTTAAACTTATGTTTAAAACAAAACTACCCATAGTGGCACGGGGCAAACAGTTTTGTGCAAGTTTCTTGCTAGTTTGGAACCAGTTGTCTACTGTTATCAGGCCCCCTGTTTCTTGAATTTAGAGACAAAAAACCTATTCTCTGTTTGCCTCCATGCTATTTATATTTCTCCTCCGTATGCCTTTTCAGAATTACAAAGGGTCTTTTGGAACAGAGAAAAAAACACTGATAAATGTATGTAGGTACACATTTTTCTCTGTATTTGCCATATGTAAATCATTTGGCTTTGTGTTCTTTGGATTTAAAGAAGTCCACCTTGCAGATGATAGGTAGACATGACATTTACACTGACCTTTAGTTCCTGTAGGTATTTTCTGAGGGTGGACTTCATACCGGTTAAGCTTCCTTCCCCTCTAGCACAGATAATATTTATTCTTTATTTGGGGAAATTCATTGCCTTACGTGCAGTTTTGGTGGTGGTGGTGATATTCATTCAGTGTTAATGGGACTTTGTCACAGGTCATGAACAAGGTGGAAAAAGACTTTGAAATGGATCCGGTGTTCTGCAGAAAGCCACTATAGACAGTAGGGAAGAGATTTGCTGTGGCTCACAGTAGCCAGGTTGAGGAGACAGAGCAACACTTGGCGCTGGTTGCAATTTCTTAACTGTGAAAAACTTCATGCCAAGTATATTGCATTGCTGTGCCAGGCAAGAGGGTGTAAAAATAACTGAGGTCCTCAGCTGCCAATCACAAGAAGGAAACGGAGTTTGGCGTGCAGAAACGGTGTTTGCTTCAGTAGATTCTCAACTGAGACAAAAGGAAATAGTTTCAAATTTTGTAACTAAAAGAACTACATTACATAGGACCTCACTGAATATCTTAATAATGGGATACTTCATGCAAAGCATGAAGTAAAACAAAAATACAAATGTTTGTATTTTGTAATTTTAAATAAATACAAATACTTCTATTACTATAATACAAATCCTGGTGATTGTTCTACTTTGAAACACAGCATTTCACTATTTATGGTTTTTTTTTTTTCTGTTACCATCATAACATCTCTTTTGTACCCATGTTATTAGATTTGTTTTTCTCTTTTTTGAACTAACTTAAGGAAAAATTTTAGCATTCTGCCTCAAAATCTTAATATTACTGCATCTCCTGTAGCATGCTTTGTATAAGTTTTCTAGTCACTATTCCATTTGTACAGCTCCTTGCTGCATGATAATCTTGGTTTGTAAATAGGAATTGCTGAAGACTTAGATGCAGCAACACACAAGTGGTTTGGTGGTTTTGGTTTGGTTTTTTTTTTCCCCCCCTTTTTCCTTTCAGTTTTGATACTTACTATCCTGGCATGGTTCAAGGCTGGTTATAAACATGTTCCTTCAATACAGCAAACTGAGCTATGGCTACAAACAGTCCATACTGCTTCACTCTCACACCAATAACAATTTGCCTTGTGCAGAACCAGCTTCCCCAAGCTGTTCATGTGTGAGTACCGGTGCGTCTTTGAGGCTGTGATTTAGTGATTTGTCGTGAAAGATTAAGTAGAATAAAATCTCACGAAGATCTGTTTCTTCTGGCCAGCTCCTGATTACTGCATCAAGATACGGAATAAACCAATGACAGAATTTTATCTTTGTAGGATTCAGCAACTAAGTAATATATTTAGTGTACCTAGACTTCCAAGAAAGACTTAATTTATTTTAGACTGTTTTTTTGTGTCTCAAGTGAGACTTCTGGTGAATTATCTGAACAGCAATGGGGAGAGGTCCAGGACCATTGGAACAGTTGTCTCTTGTTGACAAAACAAACTACTCATCCGTATGTCACAGCAGTAGTTCCCACTGCATGTTCTGATCTGAATTTGGACTGGATTAACATAGGATGCAGGACAGAGTGCCATTAACTTGAACGATTGCCAGTAATTATTGATCTGCCACTAACGAATTCAATGTGAATTCACAAAATCTGGAATGAAAAGTTGGATACTCCCAACAAGGTATGCCCTCATCCTTGTGAAGGCAGACAGTTTTTATTAATGCTACCACAGTGAAGCAGGAGGTATTATTCTATGAGATTATACAGAGTCCATTAAAATTAAATACAAAAACAACACCAACACCACTCCTCAAACCCCTCCACACAAAAAAAAACCTAATCAGCAAGAGTTCTTATGGCTGATCTTCTGAACATAGGGTCCGTAATATTAGGCAAGTTCATCTCTGGAACAAGAGACATACGACTTAGTATTTTCCTTTGAAGTTTCCGTATTCTCTTCCAGCAGTTTACAACTTTTCACTGCCAGCTTTTGCTTCTTCCTTCTAACTGTGTATACCTTCGTTCAGTGCCTTCGAGGGAGGTGAGCAGCTGTGAGAGAGGTGGTTTACAGCAGGAGGAAAAAAATTGTAGTGAGGAAAAGTTAGAAAAAAATATATTGCTGAAGCCCAAGCCTGATTCACTCTAATTATTTTCTTAAAGAACTTGCATATTTCCAGAATCCTGGAAAGCTCTCCTTTTCTTCATGATGACTGAATAAAATCCATTGCCACTGATATACTGGCTTTACTTTTTAGGTTCTACCTTATTGGTGGAGGGATCCCAATCATAGTGTGTGGAATAACAGCAGCAGCAAACATCCGAAATTATGGCAGCAGACCTAATGCTCCTTAGTAAGTACCACGTAACTGAGAGATAAGATTTCATGGGTTTGCTTTTCTAAGTACTCATTGCAATTGGTTCTGATTCTTCCAGAAAATGTAACGCAGCCAAGATAATTTCGAAGTGCCAGTATGAACTGATAAAGCGTAAGTGACATGTGAGAAGACGTTAATTTTGATTCTTTGGTTTGTTTCTTTTCCAGTTGCTGGATGACTTGGGAACCTAGCTTAGGAGCATTTTATGGACCAGCTAGCTTTATAATTTTCATAAACTGCATGTATTTTCTCAGCATATTCATACAACTAAAACGTCACCCTGAACGTAAATACGAACTTAAGGAATCTGTTGAGGAACAGCAGCGTCTGGCCACCAACGAACACGGGGAACTGGCTCATCAAGATTCATTGTCAGTGTCACTGGTTTCTACATCTGCTTTGGAGAACGAGCACAGTTTTCAAGCACAGCTGCTGGGAGTGGGCCTTACTTTGCTTTTGTATGTTGCTCTCTGGATCTTCGGCGCTCTGTCAGTTTCCCTGTATTATCCCATGGACCTGATCTTCAGCTGTTTTTTTGGGGCAACATGTTTAAGCCTCAGTGCCTTTCTTATGGTGCACCATTGCGTTAACAGGGAGGATGTCAGGCATGCTTGGATAATGACTTGCTGCCCTGGAAGGAGCACGTATTCAGTGCAAGTAAACGTGCAGCCCTCCAGTTCCAGTGGAACCAATGGAGAGGCCCCCAAGTGCACCAACAGTAGTGCAGAATCTTCGTGCACAAATAAAAGTGCATCGAGCCTAAAAAATTCTTCTCAAGGTTGTAAACTAACTAACTTGCAAGCTGCAGCGGCTCAGTGCCACCCTACTTCCCTGCCATTGAACACAGGTCCTCAACTTGATAACAGTCTCACTGAACATTCAGTGGATAATGATATCAAAATGCATGTAGCTCCCTTAGAGGTACAGTTTCGGACAAATGGACACCCCAGTCGGCATCATAAGAACAGAAGCAAGGGACATCGGGCTAGCAGGCTTGCAGTACTGAGGGAGTATGCATACGACGTTCCCACAAGTGTGGAAGGAAGTGTGCAAAATGGCTTACCTAAAAGTCGACAAAGCAACAGCGAAGGGCATTCAAGGAGCCGAAGAGCCTATCTGGCCTACAGAGAACGTCAGTATAACCAGTCCCAACAGGACAGTAGCGATGCTTGCAGTACGCTTCCGAAAAGTAGCAGAAATACTGAAAAAACAATAGCTACCAACAACAAAAAAGATATTCTAAGGAAACCAATAGCGGTTGAACTTGAAAACCAACAAAAATCTTACGGCTTAAATTTAGCCATTCAGAACGGACCCCTTAAAAGCAGTGGACAGGATGGACCCTTGCTCACTGCAGACAGTACTGGTAATATTAGAACTGGGTTGTGGAAACATGAAACTACTGTGTAGCGTTCTAATTCACTGCTGGACGATTCCATACAAACTGTGATTACACATTCCTTACAGCTGTTAACACTTCCAAAGACTGTTTACAAGTCTAGGTACTTTAAGCAGGGAGGGAACAAAGGTAATCTGCCAAGCAAAAGATTGTATGCATTATTATCTTTGATGTTCTTACAAAGATGAACTTTCGGTATTTTCTGAAATTGTTTCTGAAGCGTCAATCTTGAGAGATGCAGAACATAACTTTGTACAAAGTTTTATTTTTTACCTGTAACCCTGCAGATGTGTCCACAACACATTTCAAATTTGTATTTAAATGTATAATAAACAGTATTTTCCCCAGCAGCCCAATGTTGCACTTATTTGTTGGGTTTTTTAAAGATTTTTGCACTGAATGTCATCTTGATTTTACATCAGTATCTGAAAATGTTTCAGTTACTAAAGGAAATATTTGGTGCCTGAAATAGACAATGCAGATAGCGCCCTTAAATGCATAAGACCTAGAATTTGTTTGAAACTAAGAAGCTACATTTTACAGATATTCTTAGTAGACAAGCAACTTGTTTACTCCATAACCTTTGTCTGGTACTAGCTGTGTAAGTTAGTTATATTTTTCATATGGCCATGGCTCATTCTAATGCACTTGCGCAGTTTTAGTTTTATGGGTAATACTCTGACCGGGATGGGGTTTTTTAATTTGTTTTAATCATTTGTAAGTGAGAAGGTTATGAACGTTCACAGACAATAGGTGCTAATTTGCAACGGTTGTCAGTACGTATCTGTGAAAACTCATTCAGTTGTAATAGTGTGGAAGAATAATCGTGCAGGTGTTTTGATAGGTGGCCATGCGGTAATTTAAGAGCATGATCGGTGTGCAAAATTCAGGGTCTTCAGGTTCAGTGTCACTGCTCAGGCTGACTCTTGAGAGAGTGCTTTGAGTTGCAAGTTCACTACTACTCACCTGTATGTGACCATTTGCAGAGTAATCTCCAGTACTATACAGCATCTGTGGTTTGGTTTTGGGTTTTTTTAAAAAAAGCAGGTTTCAGTAGAAGGCCTATATTAATAAGGTTATCAGTTTTATAAAGCATGTAAATTCCTGCAGTAGAAATAGCCAAAACGTGCAGTCTTTTGCAGTAATGTAAATCTTGAAAAATAAAAGCTGTAATTAAACTCTTAAATTAAATTGCAATATAATTACAAGAATTAGAGTCAAGGTCGAAATAGTTTATGTAAAGTGAAATATTATAGAATAGATTACTTGTTAATTATGAGTGTAGTTTTCTATACTTAAATTGTCAATGCCTCAGTGTAAACAGGATCGTATTTTGTGTCATCCTGCTGCTGTGACAAATTTGAGGTTGCAGTTGCAGAGTAATGCTTGGGGCTTTACCTATTGCCAGTAACTGAGACCCATTTTGCTAAAACCACGTGTATTAAACAGCAAAAAATGGTTCTGTGTGATCCAGTACTGATTAACTGCAACTCAAAACTTTTAAGCAACAAATGGGATTGGGTTGTATATACTTGGCTGCTCAGGTACCTTATTCAGACTTGTCACAGTTGGGTATTTTACCATGAAGTCTACCTGTTTGAGTACAGGTACAGGTCTAACATTCTCAGTACTCAAATATTTGTTTAACAGTTTATCATGTGAGCACTAATTCAGGTATGCTTAATTATTGCTTGCCAGGTTTACTGCACTCTCTACTAATCAGGTTCATGGTCTGAACTAATCTTGGATACACTGCACAAACCCCTCCAGTAGGACAGTGTTGTTAGGATTTGGGTGCTATTTTTGCTTCTTGTGAGTAGTTGCCATTTAAGAATTGTTAAAGCGACATTTTGACAACCGTATGACTCAGTTTTGATTGGTATTCTATTTTACTAGCTTTGAGACAGGTAGCTTTCAGCTTGCAACCAACCTTACAGCTACTGTATGGATAGGCACGCAGAACAAGGAATTTATAGGTATTACGAAAGAAAAAAAGACCAAATGTCTAAATAAATAATGTAACATATTTACACTTCAAGCTATTTGACAAGATACTTGAGCTTCTGGGATAAGTCACTGCTTTGTAATTGGGGAAAAAAAAAAAACCTGTATGTATGTTGGGGGGGGGGGGGAATGGGTCCTCTTGGTAACAAAAAAATACATTTTGGTCCTAGAAGTCAAAACTGGTGGCTTGATCCTATTCCATTCCAGATGTGTTTCTTGATTTAGCGACTGGTTGACTGAAAACTGGATTGCGGACAGTAAGTGGAAGGGCATGTGCTAAGAGAAGTGCTCAACTCTCCGAGCTGAATTTGTGTGTTACACAACTAAGCAGCAACATAATCACTGGGGTTCCTTCATACGTAGTTTGTAGCCCCAAACCCAGATATTTTTAGACTGGATGATCTCCGGAGGTCCCTTCCAACTCCTGCCATTCTGTGATTCTGCGAAAATTTATGTGGGAGAGTTGAGTTTTGAAAACTGTTAGGTTAGCAAAATCGTGAGTATGACAAACTCTTGTTGCTGTAATGCCAGCCCACCAAAACTCACCTCCATACAAGTGGGCAGAAAATGGCAGTAGCTGCAGCCTGCGGTGCAGAGGTGAGGAAAGCAGCTGTATGCCTGATGGTGTGCTAACCTGGCCACTTCTTGCAGAACTGGTGCTGCCGACCCGGTTTCTCTGCTGACTGCGGGTGTAGCTCACCAAGGTCTCATAGACCATCCTGAGTTGAGTGGACTGTACGGGCGAAAGACAGCAGCTGGGAGGTCGGTGCAGAGATGGGGCTGGCTGACTGTCTCAAAGCACCCTTCACAGCCAGTTGAGTATGTGTCTGATGTGCCTTTAGTTTAAAAAAAAAAAAAAAAAAAAAAAGCAACCTTTAATCACTGCAGCAGTCTGCAATAGGGATGGAAGTGTTTGAAAATTAACCAAAATTAAATCCCAAAATGTACAATCTGAGTATACAAATTAAGCGCTTAGTTAAACACAGCATCTTCTCTCAGTCAGCATTTACTCAGTATGATCCTGCTTAAAAATCTTACATTCTTTGAGCGCTGTAGTGAAATAGGTGGACTTGAATAGGACTTGAAATGGAAAAGTGAGATAAAATCGAGGGGAAATACTTGGTTTCTGTTAGATGAAGATTCTTGAAAATTTTGCACTTGACACTTAACTGGTGAAAATAGAATTTTCATACACCTCTTCCACGGGGACATTATTGAAAAGCCTCAAATCCAATAGTAAAACTTGCATGAATGAAAGGGAATACTAAAGGTTAAAATAACATAAATAGATCAATATTTAAGTGTCTAGGGAATGTTGCAGAGAACATGTCTTTCATAAAATGAGTAAAGAGTAGAAGACAAAAATATTTGTACAAAAGAAAAAACAAGCATAAATTTCAGTTTTCACTTACATGAGGACGACTTCAGCCCACTTGCGAAGCCTAAAGGGCCTGCAGCATAGAATCACTATGTACTTCATGATGCAATGACTTATATTTCATATAGTACAGACCTGGCATTTTCACTTCATCCACTTGAAGTTGTATTTGCTGACTATGATTATTCTGTTTCCCTCAACATCGAATGTTCCTCCTGCACCCTTTTTTCTAATTGCTGCTCAGGCACAAATTAACGCGATGTCAGATGCCCTGCTACAGTCCCCAACGGCCTCCTACATCACCAAGCTATAGAGCAGCTTCCTGGATTGCTTGCAGCTATTTCCCTTTAAACTGCAAATGAGTGGGGAGTTCTCTATCAGACAAGAGTCCAAACCTGAGCAGCAGAAAGGTGCGGTATGCAGAGACTGAATTTCATCTGTTAGCTGGTGATGTTTCTATTGGATGCAGCTGGTGAAATGGAAACCTGTAGCAAGGCCAGGTTTCCTTCTAGGGGAGGAGGGATCCCTGCTAACATCCAAAACTGCTGAGCAAGATACTTAAACTTAGGTTAACTCACTCTGATGAGCCAGTTTACGATGAGATGCACAGCGCATCTCTGAAGGTGCTGGAGATGCAGCTTCTGCAGGCTCTCACAGGAGCTGCAACACATGAGCTTGCCAGTTCTGTTGACAATGAACACTTAACCAGATCAGACCACAGCTTAATCTTTATCTCTGATGGGCTGAAGATTTACTACTATTACACATTTTCAAGTAAAACTGCACTTGAGTTTAATCATGGGTTGATAACTACAAGGCAGATAGCTTTTGCAGGGGGGAAGAGTTTGATGTGAAAGAGAAAAGGATAGTTAAAAGGCCATCTTTACTAGATATGGTTGTAGATGTAAAAATACCTATTCTCAGGCCATTACAGTCTCAAGATTTGGTAAACAAAAATAGATGCCATCACCGGTACCTTCTTCCTTCCTCCTGTGGATAATGAACAACCCAGAAGCTTGCCCTAACATGCTAATGTGCTGGAGTGACCTACATAGTTGGCCAGGACTTCTCAAATTAAAGATAATCTGGGTGTGGGAGCCATCACCAGAGTATCGACACATCCCTGAAAATGACTTGCATTCTGCTATCCTGTGGAGCAAGGCTACGTGGTTATCCTATAGCTGAAGTTTTCTCTGAACCTTATGGATAGTGCAAAGGAGCTTTAAAAACGCCTCCATGTAACTGTATACAGTTAGAACAGTTTTATGTTCACACTTCAGAGAACTGCATCTCTCCATCTAACACAAAGTCAGGTGCGCAAGGATAACTGCAGGTGGAGTAAAGGGTGTCCGCTGCTCCTTCCAGGACACAGCTCAATACTTTCCTGTCACCTTCAGCAGCCACCAGAGAAGTGAGCCCTGTCATCTCCATCTTTTTGACAAAAGCATTTTGTAGTTTGAGATTTCTCTCATCTGTCTTTTACATAAATTGCTCTCATCAAATTTTTCAACACTGAGCAAGTGTTGAAATGAATCAAGTTTCAAATGAAACAATCAAGTTTCATTCATTAAAGACAGCAGCTAAATCGGTGTGATTTCCCCTCCCCTGCTACATTTGCCACCTTATATTTCCTATATCCAGGAACCACCAAATAAAGACAGCTTACATCTTGATCATTAGTTTTGTAATGAACTCCTAAGCAACCTCATGTACAAAGGAAAGCTCAAGGAATCTGAGGAGAATTTCCTAATCCTGCCCACTATTTCTGATAAAGGAGAGGGGAAGAGTTTTAATCCAATGCTTGCAAAAAAACCCTCCGAGCTGGCAAATAACCAAAACCTGGTTACCTTCCTGGACAAGGTAACCGAACAGATTTCTGATGCAGATCCCAAAAGAAACGAGAGCAAAATCTTAGGACTGCTTAATAGGTAAAAATGTGTTCCCTGGGGTGAGGATGAAGCAGCTCCTTGCACTGAGATGCCCTTAGAGTGCCCAGTGTCTAG
Source organism: Egretta garzetta (assembly GCF_000687185.1). Lineage (NCBI taxonomy): Eukaryota > Metazoa > Chordata > Aves > Pelecaniformes > Ardeidae > Egretta > Egretta garzetta. Next base: position 4,388,354 of record NW_009258615.1, on the reverse strand, counting down.
ACACGGTGATAATGCTGGAGTTTAATTGCTGAGATCTGATGGTGCTAATTCAGTACTGGCCCATTTTTGAAGCTTTTGTCCGGAAACAGGCAGGCAGACCCAGGAGTGTCACTAAAAAATTACTTGGAGTGAGGTTACATGCTAGAAATACTGCAGCAATTAACAGCCAAAGCTATCCGAGGGGTGATCTGTGTTCCCAAAATGTCTTGGTTTAGAACAGTGTAATTGCCACAGTCCTAGGACTGGGGTCAAGTTATTTTCTCCCTGCTGTCAAACAGCTTATACGCAACTTAAACAGGCACCTGGGGTGTTTTTCCCTCCCCCCTGTGAAGTTAACAGGTAGCAGCTGTTAGCTCAGCAAGTTGGTAGCTCTGCTTGTCCAACACATATGTCAAGTATTTTTCCTCTCCTATCAGGATCCATCTAATTTTCTCGTTTCCCAAAATAATTCCTCTCCTAAAGATGGGTACCATAATGAGCAAAACCACCAAAAGCCCACCCCGAGTCCCCTGCGCACCCTTCCCACCAGGAATACTGCCTTTTGCTGCAGGGCGGCTTTATCAAAACGGGAAATATTTTTTAAATGCAACATTATTGAAATTAAATCAGAGATAGCAAATTTCTGCAAGGCCACAGCTTTTCTTCTGTGAGACAATAACTGTTCACCTATGTGAAGATGATGGGCCCTACGGTAGCATGGTATCATTATTAGCCTGGATCAGAAACATGAAAGATTGCCTGGAGGTTTCTAAGAGTTGCTGTAGTATTCCTGTTAATTTCCTTAGGGTTTCTGCTTTTCAACAAGCATCACCTTCACCCTGTCTTCTCAAGAGAATACTAAATCATCATTCTTAATGCACAGGAGAACACTTAAGAAAATAAAAACCCAACCCTTTTGTTTCTGAAAGCATACATCAGAGTTTCTAAATTTATACCTGCTTGCCAGTGTAACTTTACAAAGGCTGTTTAATATAGCTGTATTAAAAAAAAGTCACATGTAAATCTCCTTAAGGAAATTCATTTTCCTTTTCAAACAGTGCCTGCTGAAAAGATGTAAGTTATTGTTAGGCTGTATTTTTACATTAAGTCTTTCAATCTGTTACAGAATAGGTGTCCAGAACCGCAAAGCTATAGCGAATGGCTATTAAAACTGACACGTCATCCCCATGTTCTGCCATTTCCATTCCGTGTTCTGTACAGACACAATCAAAGCTGGGGTGCTTTGGGCCAGGCATTTTGGAAGGGAGCTCTGGTACCATGGGCCTTGTGATAATGAGGCCCTGACTCCTCGTTTCCGTGGATGTAGAATCTCAGTGAATTGATGCTCTCACACTAGCCATGGTCAAATCCAGCCTTGGCACTCCAAGCTACCTGCTAACTGTAAGTTATTGCTCACCCAGAATACCAAAGCCCGACCTGCACAACTGACCTCCTTCAGCCCCACGTACAACAGTAGCAAGCAGCAAGCCTGGGTTTTGCTCTGGAAAATCTGTCCCTTGGAGAGCTGTCACTGTAGCACATTGCCCGGCAGCTCTCAGCCCATGGAGGAGACAAAGACAGACTTCACTCGAAATTATTTGACCCATGGGTAATAAACAGAAGTAAAAAGAAACAATGCATGTTGGATATCAAGCAAACTACTTACAGAAAGTGGAAATCTGGTATCAATAATAAAATTATTGATCCATATTTTTTTTTTATACTATGAGCATAAGATGCAGAGTGCCGTTGCCCGTCTGCTTCAACTCTCCTATTTTCATCCACAGTTCAGTGACTGCGTGCAAAGAAAGAGAACTGCCCACACCCCGGTGGGGAAGAAGGCAGTGACACTTTTTCTACAAGTTTCTACGGGCTTTGAAGGACAACAGCTAGTCTGACCTAGGAGGGCCGCTAAAAAATGCAGGAAATCTATATATTCTAAATTTATTACTTTTGAAGAGCAAAGCATGCAACCAAGAGTACTGGGGAGATGTTTAGTTCTCCATGCGCAGCCTTTGTTTTAAGGAAGCTTGCTATTAAACCCCCAGCCTTTAACCATGCAAATATTCCCTTCTTCACCTCAAGGACAAAATTAAAGTTGGTGTGTTTCATGTTGGACTTGATGATCTTAAAGGTCTTTTCCAACCTAAATGATTCTATGGTTCTATGGTACAAGTTTTGTGATGTTTCCTTTGTTCAGATTTAAATAAAGCGCGTGTTTTTCAGCAGCATTACAACCAAATGTCTTTAATGGTGGGGAGGCAAAAATTCCCTAGAACGGTGCCCTACTTATTAACGCAAAACTGAGGGAAAAGAAAAGGAATACAGAAAGATAGAAGAAGTGAGGACAGAAGTGGTAATGGAAGAAGAAAATGTGAAAGAAAAGGCAGTTGATAGGAAGGTTTCAGGCTTAGGCCAGGCTAGCTGAGCTATCGCTGTGAGGGCTGGTCAGTGCCCATAGGCCTGGACTCCGCTGCCTGCGGCTGCTCCTGCCTCCCAAAGCTGCTGCGCCTCCAAACAGGCTACCACTGCAGAAATAACTTCAAGGGCCTGAACAAGAAGATTTGAGAAAGAGGAATAGAGGAGAAAAATTGCTAAAACAAAGGTAGAAATATACTGCAACGCTGCTAGTGCCATGCCCCTTGTACGAGTGTTGGGCAAAATAAAGGAATGGGAACTGATCACAAACGTATGGAGGGGACATCATAATAAATGATCCGAAGTAACAGTGTGAGTAATAGCAGAAGAGTAGGAGGCAGTGCAAACCTGTCTCAATAGACGGGTTCAGCCACGGAGAGAGTGTTGCCATGGATTTCAACAGGGAGCAGGCTTTCAAAGTTGCCTGCAGTCACATTAAAATGGAAAAAGTTCCCAAATGAGAGCACACTCAAGATCATCTCCAGAAATTAAAGCCTACTTCACTTATAGTGGTGGCAGAGCAAACGAAGAGCACAGTGCAGCTGCGATAAACGGGGCATGGTTTAGTTTAGTGGTGGGATGGCAGGGTTAGGTTAAAGGTTGGACTCGATGATCTTAAAGGTCTTTTCCAACCAAAGCGATTCTATGATTCTATGAAAATGCAGAAAACCAGCAGTTAATGCTGCATTCATGGATAAATACTTTTATTATTTTTACTTTTTCTAATGTGCATTAGAAGCATATAATTGTTTTCCGGTCTTTTTATTGTTACTAGCTCTTCAAAATCCTGCACTGCCAACCCCTGAACACCTATCCTGCACCTGATGCAATAGAAGAAAAAAAAGGCTCCAAACAAACCAATGCCCCCCCCACCCCAAACCCCATAGTCTTTGCTTTTAGGTTCACAGAAATCCTATTAGAACCATCAATGTACATGTATTCCCAAAACAATAATTGCATTATTTTGTAGGTAATCTATTAAATTACTCTAATGCTTTCATGAAGTGAGTGAACAATAAGCTCCAAATACTTAAAAGGTCTAGTTATGAAACCCAGATGCAGAAAACAACCTTACTAGCCCAGCCTTGGCCAATATAATAATTTCATTAAGGCAAATGATTTATGGTAAGTGACATCTGGCTCTTGTGTGTGCACCTTATGTGTTAAGAACTGAGCCAGAGAATTAAATAAATTAAAGTGATTCCCAAGCAATAAAAAACCAGCATTACCTAAACATGTACGAAAACACTGAAGTTAAAGTTGTAGGTAAAAATTTGTTCCCATGTTAATACCAGCAAAATGCAGAATTACCCCTCACATGGTATCCTTGTATTATCAGATAGTAACAAAATATCAAAGCTTTCACTCAAAAATCACAGTGCGCGTAACTTGTATTTTTGGTATACTGCTCCTGTATTCAGGAGCTATTCTAACATTCACTGTATTACGTGAGAAGTTTAATCAAAGAACAGCAGGCTCTAATGTCTGCTCAGCAAAGTGTTTTGACTCTCATGCCTAAATATATTTGTAAGGTGCAGCAGAAGTTAATGCACAAAGTGATCCTTCTGAAGAATTCATGTGCCAGTTTATTGTAAGCTGTAAATTGCTTTTGGAGATGAAAGACATTCTTTTCTGTTATTAACCGTAACATAATGACACTTACTGATTCTGAAATCCTTTCAAAGCTAGGGACAGGAATATGGCATCTCAGTGCAAGCCAGCACTCCTGACAGTACAGCACTGAAATATTCACCTTTCAATCTCAGAAGAGAAATATGCAGACGCAACAATAATAAAACCCTTGCCATAATTCCCATGCCATAACAAGTTTGGTCTTCTGGAATTTTCATGGTCATTTTTACATAAGTGTAGCATTCATTAAGAGACTCTGTCTAAAATCATAGAGAAATGGTCATAAAGGTACCAGGAAACACCGGGAAATCAAAACTTTCCACAAACAGTACCAGAAAAACAGTGGCATTTAACCCATATGCATACAGCTTGCATGAGTTGGAAGAGGCAATTTTAAATTCTGTTTAGTAATCTCCTAGGTCTTGAGTTGTCCTGCCAATTTTCATGGGATTATTTGTTGATGAGGGTACTAGTTAAACCAAGTAATGCTGTCTCTAAACCTATGCAGTCAGACAATTATTGCATTTTTTACCACATAAACTTCTTCTGCTATCAAGATGCAAGAAATACATTATCAACAGATACTAAGTCACCTAAAGCACAAAACCAGGAGTTTCAAGTATTCATTGCATGAATAACATCAAAGAGCAATTTTTCAACCTTAGCTCACAAATGCAAAAGTTCTATATACATTCACAGTACCCATCTTCGGTGAGCAATGACAAACTCGTACATGTGATGGACTCCAGTGGTTCCCCAGGTCTGACAGTCGTGGTGAGAGCTAACTCAACTCTGCTTAAAAGACACTGAAACTTAAGACAGAAAATAAGCAAGGAAACACAGAGTTAGGAGCAAAAATAATAAAACCACCTATATCAAGGAAATGTTTCCTGGTTTTGTAGTTTGCCAAAAGAGGCTTTATTTAGGCTAAGAACAAAGAACAGAAATTTGGGTCCAGTCTAACAAAAGCCTATGTTTGTTAATGTCAGAACTAAACCCAAATTCTCTGGGTAATTCAGCTCATTCTATATTTTTTCCTAATGTCTTTCAGGATTTATTGCAAATCAAAAGAGGGGTTGTGTGTGTACACTTATGTGTGTGTGGGGGGGGTTATAAAAAGTATCAGCTTCACCCTCTTCCAAATATCCCCTGGTAGTTAATTAAAGAATGTACAATTTCCCATGGATATTTTCAGAAGATCCCAAGTGATTTAAGAACTAATAAATTACTTTCACAGAGATCACAGAGATCTTTGCTTCTGACCCAAAATGCACACTGTAAAATCCCATCTCACGCTCTTGTGTTTCAAACTTTTTTAAGAAGTCATCATGGTTTTATTTGCTGCTGCTGCTTTTTTCTTTTTTATAAAGTATGATTTACTACATTGGCTAATGTCCATTTTTTCCCCCAGAAGATGGCTCTGAAGGCTGTAGTGCAAGGTGCACATTTTTCTATACTGCAGTGTAAAATCCTTTCATGGGTGATATATCGCAGGTGGCTGAGCCAGAGGAATTTGCAGCCAATATGCAAATATTTCCAAGCGTACCATTCTTTTCTTTGCCCCAGTAGCCCTACTGCAAAAACCAGAGTCAATGAATCCTTGCACAGCTCGGGGGTAACCTCTGTGGCAAGGGGAGCTCTGCTCACCCCAGAATCGCTCAGCTTGTCTTTCCACCACGGTAATGTGGTATAAAGAGGAGTTCTCTCGCCCAAGTCAGCACTAATCCTCAAAAATACTGTAAAACCTCAGATTAATCTTGATGGGACAAAGCATCAGTTCCATCCAAAATTAAATTCTTTGTTAAATTAAAATCTTTTTATAGCTCTCATCCGTAAACAATTAACAAAACGCAAATCCTATTACTTGCCTAAGCAAAAGTGTCAATAAGAAGGAGAGAAACTTAATTTGCCTTGGTAAAACTGAATTTTCTCTCACCTCCAACCCATGACCAAGAAGACAAAAATATGATCTCATGCCGTAATTGTCTCAAATTGAATTGCTCCAAGAAAAGACCTGGCACTGAGCAAGCTGAACCACAATACTAGGTCAGAGAATACATGAATTAAAGTAAACCAGCAAGGGTTAACTCACAGTTTCCAAAACTTTGCCTCAAATGTGTTGGTTTCTTAATGGGTTTGGGGTTTTCATTTTAATTTCCTGTTCATTTTAATTTTCCTAGGAACAATTCTAGGATTTATTACCATTATAAAAATTGTTTTGAAAGAAACCGTGTGATGGATTCACTCATTAAAACTGCCGCAGTTTTACTTTGTGTTGCAGAAGTCAGGGTGGTAATGGTTTGCATTACAAATGTATAAAGTAGCAAGAAATTCCTTGAATATGAATTTGTACCTCATTGCACCACAATGATAATAATAATAATAATAATAATAATAAAATTAATGAGCATTTTGCAGCTAGGCTAATGATTAGTATATTCTGCAAGCAAATTAATATCATGCTCCTTCTGCTTGAGGAAGGAGGTCTTAGAACTCATGATAGACAAGTTCACCAACAAGTTACAACTCTAAGCCCCTCTTTGTTTTCTGTAAGTCACGCGGCAATGGGCTATTAGTTTCATGAGAAGGCTCAGCAGACTGACATGGAACCAGATATACCTGCAGAGATTTTCCCTATCGTCCATTGCAATGGGGATGTTAGAGTGGTGCCTCTCCCTAGGCAGCTAGTGCCCAATTTGGTACAATATTGTCCCGTTAGAGAGTAGCGACTGAAGCCACCTCATCAGATTGACCTTGGGACCTGCTTGCTGGAACAGACTGACAGATGTCCTCCACAGAAATTCAGCAATACATTTGTACACCACCTCATAAAAATCCTATGTTGTCTCCACAAGACTGGTGCGATTAGCAGCAGGAAGAAGTTTGGAAGATAAATGGAAAGATTTGGAATTGCAGTGTTCTTGTAAAACTGGACAGAGTAATAAAAATGGCAATACTGAAGAATTTTACAGACTTTTTTTCTAATGTTGCAAAATGAAAGCACACTTTTATGATAGCAGTGAACTGTAAGCGATAAGATATGAAAGAGAAAAGTAGATCATAAGTTCCCAGTAAATATTTAAAATGGGTACTGCCAACTAGAATTTGACTCAGAAGAGAGCTGCTTCAAGGAGTAGCATTTTAAAGAAGTACACACAAGGAGTTATGCTTATGGGACACATCCACCTCACAAAATGGGATATAGCAGTCAGGATTCCAAGGCAGTTTCAGACGCAATGGTATACCCACGTAATATGTGCTGGGCAGTCCTGTTCAGAGATGCCGTTTGGGGACTACAACACAGCAGGGTGACATCAGCCTGGTGCTGGGCTTGGGTTGGCCAGTCCTGCCTCCAAGCAAGACCGAGGAGTGCCACCGCAGCACTGTTTCACCACGATTACCAGTGTCCTACCCTGCAGCAATATCACATTCTACTTTCACCCTTTTATGTCAATGGCCTGAGATAGGCAGGCACTTTTCAAGACTAATTCTCATTAAAGAGCGAGTCGATGACTTTTGAAACCAACTTTAAGATTTCTAGATGATTTTCCAAGCTATCTCAAACTAATACAACACTTCACAATATTCCATGACCAAGGATCAGCTGTAGCATGTTCAGAGAGGTTACCGAGTCACAGCAGGCACAAAAAGTGTGTTTGCAACCAGTGGAACCATTGCACTTCAGCTGTGGAAATGGCAAAATGTCTGTCTTTCTCCCTTTCCTGCTAAAGGTGCCTGACAAGCCCAGAGAAGAGCCATAACGCGTTTAACTAAGCATGATGCTTGCAATAAGCAGGTAGCATCAGGGAAAGAACGCTCCTTTTCTGGAGGTCTGGAAGCAGTTTGAGGGAGATGACCTGGGGGTATTCTTTTAGCCTTCATATCAGGGAAATTGTATGCAAGCATCCAAAGCAATTTTTCACTTGAGAGGGGTAAAGAAAGTCTGTCTTCATCGTTCCTGCTTGTTAAACTCCCCTTACAATTTTCTGTATCATAAACCTCCCTTCTTTTTAGAAAAGCAGAAGGAAAAAAGATCCATTTGGGACACCTTACTTTCAGATAAATATCTACTTTCATCTATTTCCGTTTGTATGAAACATTCTTGACTTACCCTGGTAATTTCAGGTTTTCACACACAAGTGCTTGCTAGACAAGTTTGTCTTGTACTTAGGCAAGTTTGTATTCAAAACATCCACACATTTTTACCAGACAATGATTCCCTAAGGTTGCACTAATTATCTCCTCTTTGCAGGCTGCAACATGGTATGAGCTAACCGAGCAATTCTTCCTTTTGCATCTCGCTTATATAGACAAGTAGGAGGTCAGTGCATTAAATTTAATGACACTAATTTTTGCTTGCTTGTTTTTCCATACCCATTTACATGAGCAGATAAACAAATGATCACAAATGTAAATTCATATTTAAGTATCTATAAATAGCCAGATGGGTGGATTAGAACCAAGCTGTTTCCCAGGGTGATCAAAAAAAGGAATTATTCCCACCAACATACAACTGCAGGGGGTGAGACAGAGGAAAGGGCTGAAAGATGTTCATACCAGCTTTGGTGAGTTTTCAGGTCTATTTTTATTCTCCTTACACAAAAGAGAAAGGCAAAATAAACTGTGCTGTTATTTGTGGTGGGTATTTGGGGGAGCAGAAAAAATTAATTCATAGGACTCAAATCCATAAGAGATAAAAAAAAATCTCCAGGTTTATTTTGTTCTGGTTTATAAATATAGTTAAGTAAGTTCTATTCCATTATATCCATTTAATTCACCTTTCTCAGTCACTTTCTATAGTGAGCCTCTTAAGCAACTTTAAAAATAGGAGGTGTAAGGTCTTGAATCAGCAAGGTAGATGATCCACAGATTATTGTTCATTAGAAAAATTTGATGAAAAACACTCAGGAAAAAAAAAGAGCAGATGCACAATGACTTTGAAACCTCCCACATGGATCTAGTGGTTGACGCCAGGGTTTCAGTAAGCCTACTGAATTTTAGAAGTGCATACTGAAAAGCTTTGAGGCAATAGTGCTGCAGTTCAGTAGCAGCAGATTTGTGGCACTCAAACAATTACAGACCACGCTTAAAAGCATATCCAGAACAAACAGCACGAATTATCTAGGGAGAGAATAGACCTATGCAAGATATTCACGGCAAAACAGAATTTGAGCAGTAGCTCCTGAAATTCTGATTGTTATATATCTGAAGACTTCGGCCTGGGCTTGTTGAAAATGTTTGTGAGCCTTTCAGACAAGCCTGACCTCAATTCAGAATGAAATTGGGTTGATAGGTAAGCCAGACCTAAAACAAAGCAACAGAAAACAAAGAAAAGACATCTTTAGCCTGGTTTCCTTGGGCAATGTGTCTTACACAACTGCACTGCCTGCTTCTCCTTTCCAAAAACTTTCTGACACTCCTGGCTGTTTCAGCTCTACTTAAAAAAGTGATAAATACTTTAGGAGATGGGAAGTTTTTGCATTGTGTGAGTATAGGCAAAACCAGCCAACTTAATGCAGGTACTGAGGCCAGACTATCGCTCTAGCTAAACCTAGAAATACCCCAACAACCTGAAAATCTGTTCAGAACTCTCATTTTCTAACTGGACTAATACATGTCCAATGTGACACAAAGCCTCTGAAGTATGTTTAAGCTTTGCTGCTGAGACAACCATTTGGTTTTCAAGATGATGGCAAAACCTCTGTGGTATCATACACTTGTTTTTTATGAACTGCCAAACATCCATTGAGACCAATGGGTTGACTGGGGGGCCAGTGGTGTTGAAGGTATTGTAAACACATCAAGTCACATCAACTGAGTAAAAAAATTCTGTTCCAAGCAAAGTTAAACAAAAAAACCCCAACCCCACCACGTCCCCCATGCACCTTTAAAAAATCCCAGTTTAGCAACTGTGCCACCAAATGTTTCTGCAATATCTGTGAGACTTGAAGTACACATCTTTGTCTAATTTAAATGTATATGAAATTACAGGGAAGAATGAGAGATGACCACAGCTAATGTATTGGCAAGAAGAGGAGGGAGGGAGAAAGGGGTCATAAATTTGCCGCTTTGGGCAAAGCAGTTGGGCTGAGACACACCGAAGCAGGCGCTCCACTGGGCTGGTAGATGTGAACCTGCAGAGCTGGAGAGAGCAGTTACAGCTCTCGCTCTTCCACTGAGCCTCTAAACCAGTTCATAAACCAGGTTTGTTTCAGTGGAAATTTACTTTAAATCACCCTCTGCAATGATTTCAATTGCATTTTCATAGGTATAGTGAACTAAAATATTCTGTTCCCCTATTCAATGCATTTTTTTTCTCTGTCTTTTCCTAATCTCCATTTCAGTATGCAGAATTCTTCAAGTTTAAACTTTCAGGATGTACTTGTAGACAAAAAAGATGTTTCACTAATGAAATCTCTTTCTCCTAATTTAGGGTCTAGATAGACAGGCTTCTAAGTCAAATTCTGTTGTGTAACTCACTTCAACAATTCTCCTTAAGTCAGTTTTGTTGAATTCAGACACTTGTCATGATGATGAACCACTGAGTAATGGTTAAGTCTGCAGTCTCCAGCTGTTAATTTCAGAAAAAGTGCAGAAAATATAATGTCAAAAATACAGAAAAAGATCTGGAATGAGTGCTTGTTCTGTTCATTACTTTCACAAGACTCCTACACAATAAATTCTTGGTACGTGTGAAGAAGTCATCTTTAGCACATGTCATTCAGTAGCCTTTAAGAACTGCCTCATAGCCAGTCACTGTAGAAGCTGAAAGCTAATGCCATCGACTTTAGCACAGCAACCGTCTAACAGCCTGACTTATGATGGGATTAGCAGAAATGGCTATGTCCAGAGGAATCAGAAAGCACCAGACCAGCCTCAGTAGCCACAATTATTGTTAAGGAACAGTGACTGAGCACTATTCATCTCACCACAGATGAATCCCGCAAGAGGCATGAAGCTATCCTTCCACTGCCAATCCTTGCAATGTAGTCAGTACAGAGAATGGCCAGTAAAAATCAATTAAAAAAAGCAAACACACCTGAAGCTGATACTGAGGAAAGGCAGAGAGAAGTAGCAGGCATGTTCAATCTGTACTGTGAGAAAGCTGGTGACACTCAGCCACCAACACCTGAAGCAACACTTGGGGCACTTGACTTTTAAGTGTTCTAAATTTTGATGTTAACCTGCTTCTAGTATTGTCAACAAGGATAATTTAGTCTTTGGGAATCTTGGTTATTACTAAAATAAAATTGTAGGGATTATTTAAATCAAGTAAAATTGAATAGGTTTGTGGGAACAGAGTGGAATGAGAAGGGAAAGGGGAATGTCATGAACTATGAGCCTATAAACTTCGGTGAATGTGAATGACTATATTACTAAGTTGTCCTTTGCATAAAAATATAATTTGTTTTCATATTTACAGAGATTTAGTGGGCCAAGACAGTAACACAGGCTGAATAAAATTGGACTAAGTGCTGTGGAACACAAAAGGCAGAATTTAAATCACTGATGGATTAGCTAGACAGCAATATTTTTCTGCTCAGAAAAAAGGTTTAGATTTTTTTTCCAACCTGCCAACTGACCTTTGATAATTCCTCTTGATGAATTGCATAAAGGGATTTAACTTAAACGCTGATAAACAAGTCAGAGCTTCATGCACCTTTTGCTAAGTAACTATCTGAAAAGAAGCAAACTAAGACTGCTGTCCTGGGCCCTGCTCTTATAAATCCTTATGCTGAGTATTCACTAACTCAATCAGTTGCCTTTTCTGTGAGACTATGAGAGAGAGTCACTATTAATAACTCCTGCAGTTAATTCTGTTCAGAACATCTTTGGTCCTGCAGAGAGTAAACTTGGTAGTCATATACAAGAGGATGTGTCCCAAAGGCCACATAGCTTTGATACGGGGGAAAAAAAAAAATCCAAATTAAAATAAAATCTTTTGAAATCAGGTTGCCTGGAGTTATACACTGGAAAAAAAAAAAGTAGGAAAGATATTTCAGATATTTTATGAAGACAACAAAATATATGAGCTCTTTGGAGCATGATAAAAAGTGATTTTGTTTATTGGTAAGCCTTGTTCAAAAGCTAGTCCTCAAGTTATTCAGGAGTCGGGAGGCTGCCATGAGGCTGATCTGCTCTCTTAATTTCATGAGCCCCCCTGACTCTGTAATCCATGGTCTACCCTTGTAATGTCCAAGGGTTTTGGCACACATAAGGTCTCGCTCCTTCTTCTGCCTCTCTGATCCTCTTCTTTTCAGCTACTTCAATAACAAATTGCACTTCTGGGAAGTTCCTTAAGTGCCTTGTTGTTGTACCAGTCCATACCTTAGGCTCATTAAGATCCAAATAGTTGGTGTTTTTGTGCTGGGGTATCAAATAATGTGTGTTCTCAGACTATGCATAATATTTACAGAGAAGACAGGTTATACAAATAAAACAGTCACATCTGGGATAGAAGCAGCAATGTTCTGTGTAACAGCAGAACATAAGGAATCAGGAATGCTACATTCAGCCCCGGCTCTCAGGCTGAAGAGTTCAAATCCACACCACTTGGCAGTAGAAAGCTTCCATGCTCAGGGAGCTTCCCTCTCTGTGGCTGAAGAAAAAGGAACCCAAGATCAACCAAGTACAACGGAGCAGAGGAGCAAATACACAAGGGAGTGCAATACAGTAGCAAGCATTTGTAATTGCAATGCTGGTTGGGACAGGAGTCACCCAGGGCTCTGTTATCACCACTGCTTCCAGGACCTCTGTACAGGTCCGGTGCACATGCAGTCCCCGCTGGTGCCTTCAGCCCTGCTCCATGAGCATGCTCTGAGCAGCAAGAGAAGGGTCTCCGTGCTTCATCTTGCACATTCTGACACACCCTGCCAGTGTGCGAATCCGCAGTGACGTAGGAGAGGAGAATGACTCGCACTCTGAGCCTGATGTTTCCAGCACTGTTCAAGGAGAAGGGCAAGAGTCTCCTTCCCCCAGGCAGACCTGGAAAGTTAACCTGTGCCTCTCAACCAGACGAAGGACTTGAGAAACTTTGTTAGGAAACAATAAAAGAAGAAAACACTCCCTTCTGCTGTCCTTTCCTTGCCTCCATACACTCTCAGAAAGGCTTTTTGAGATCAGCAAGCAACCTCTTATTTCTAGGAGCAATTATTTCTAAGGACAGAGATTTCCCCCAGGACACCTGTATCTAGCACCTCAGTTGTGAGAAAGGAAGGCATTTCAGCCATCGCTGTGTTCATCTCTCCTGTTTCGAAAGCTCTAGAAGCTGACTGTTAGAGGTATTTTTTCACGGTGCCTTCCACTTCCCCTGGACTCTCCACAAGGACCAGATGCTCAGGTTCAAGCACTGTAGTGCTGCATTTGTGGGTGTGAACATTCTCAGCTCCAGCTGTAGAAGCTTTGCAGTGCAGAGGAGGAACAGGGTTAGGTGATGTGTCTGTGTCTTCCACCACATGCAGCAGCCTTTACTAGTAAGGGGAAGGACAGAGCTGAGGTGCTTTTTTTCTTTTATTTTTTTTTTTCATGAAGTATGTGGGGGGGAGCGTATGCATGGGCAGGGAGTGTGAAGAAGGGGAAATAGTTTAAGGAATATGATTGACCTGGGGTGGCTCTGAGACCACATGTGGGAAGATGACCAGCACAGATACCAGCAGCAGCTCAAACCCTCCCTGATTTTTCCTATCAAAGAGCAGAAAAAATCAGTTTCAGGAAACTCCAGTCAAGAGCAGATTTGGTGTTAAAGAAGCAAAATACAAATCCTTAATTTGTAATAAGATTAACAATAAAGGCAGATAATTCTAAAGAATACTGGCCTCTCTGTTGGTTAATATAGGAACATACTGAATCGAGGAAAAGGCATTGAAGCAGCATTAGCCTGGTGCGTAGCCCAATCTTACAGAATTGTTAATGTTGGATTTTTCTTAGAAGAACACAATTCACTCCCAGCTAAATGGAGTATTGTATTGACCGGGTTATATCTCTGCTAGTTTAAAAAAGAAAAATCTGTCAGAGCTTTATTTTTCTTTGATTTTTGCCTTGCCAAGAATCCACAACCAGAGTGTTAACAGGCAAGGTATGTCCTAGCGTGTAAGTTGGATGTAAACAAAAAAAGTCATCAGGTTTATCTAGCTTTTGAAGTACGTGCTGTATAATGAACACATTTGAAATGAAACCCATTATTGCTTCAGAAAAAGAGATGATTACATCCCCTGATTGTTCCAAGCATTACAAAGTACACAAGACAATCACATGTAATTGGTATAAATTGAACATCCTGAACTGCCTGGAGCCTAAATTGAGAAAACTGAGAACGAGACCAAAGACCTATAAAATGTTAATGTTTTCTTGAATAGAATGCTGAATTTATATTGTATGTTTCAGTTTTAATTCCAAAACTTATTGAAGCTTTCTCTCCAGCTGGCTGACAGATACTGTCATCCCAGCTCCAAACACATACAGCATGCCTTAAGATTTGCTTTTGAAATTTGGTGGTCCATTTATACAGGATGAAATGTCTGATATTTGTGTGTGTGGTGTACATAGCTAGGTGTTAATAGTCCAGTAGGGGTGGAGCATAGATATAATTCATAAATTTAAAATCATCTGTGCTGAAGAGAAGCACATTATTTTGCTGTCAGACAGCAATGGGTCTTCATCTTAATTTCAAAGCATTGTTTTCCTGCCACTGTTATATTTTCCTACAAGAGGAATGAGCCACGGTTATTAACAATGTGGTCTAATAAGAGAAATATTAGAAAACTAGTAATTGTTTTTCCTGTTACAGTTTAAATTCTATTAGTTGTTCCATCTAAAAATTAAAAGTAGTATTTTTCCCATTATTCTTAATTACCATTTCTCCAGCTGGATATATAAAACAATTAGCACACAAATCTGATGGGATGGTGGCCAGACATAGGATTCGGGGGGGGGAGAGGGGGAAGGAAACAGGATATAAAGAGGCAGGTCCTAAAGATGTTTCAGATGGTCTAATTAAGTGATGACAGCTTTAGGGTCTATGTGATTCTTGATTAGTCCTAACCTGGCTAGGAAAGATGTCTTTCCTGTTTAATGCCTTTTCTGGAATATCAGAAGGAAAACTGAACACTCTAGTGTGTCCAAATTGGGAAACTCTTTTGAACTGTTACTTCATATTTGTTTTAGATGTCATTCGCTGTTACTCTACTTTAGGAGATGCTCCGAATTATATGTAAGGAGCTTGGTATGAAAGAAGAAAGTTTCACCATGGCTGAAAGACATGGTAGTTTTGAGGTATCTTTTAGAGCTTTTGACATCCATTTAATTGATTTCCAGGTTTAGTTGCATTCCTCTCAGAGGAATTCCACAAGCCTAAATAACACAGCCAGTTTCTTTTGGAAAATTTGAGTTCTAGACAGTAAAAGCATTGTCAGTCACATGCTCTCCACCAATATAGTAAGATTAGTGTACATTGTCGCTTCCTGCATTAAATGGGCACAGAAATCCATTACTGAGAGGACAATGATTTCTGTTCTCAGCAACAAGGAGCTTGCTTAACAGAGCACATGCTGTAATTTTAAAAAGTCTCAAAGGAGAGTCAAGAGATTTCTGTACTGGAACCTGATTAAACATTATATCATTTTTATGGATTCCAAATACTATTTAGAGATCACGGATGGGAAAATCAGTTTCAGCTGGAAAGTGATGAGATTGTTTTACGACATTATCTTTTGTTAGCCATTAAAGTTTATTAAAGGTACCATAAGCTACATTATTCCTCCTCTATTTGCAATTTATAGTGGATGTGCCAGCAGAATACACTAGAGCAGGAAATGTTATTTAAAGTAAGCTAGCTATAAATGGATAAAGTCCGTGCAGAAATGAGTACTAATCCTGCTTGCTGCTTAACATGTCTCTCAACACTTCTGTAGAGGTAGTATTTGATAATATAGTTCCAAAAATGAACTTAGTTCCTTGAAGATAACTTAAGAAACTTTTTCTACCTCTACCAATTAATCTGTGAGCAATGCAGTTTCAATTGCTGCATAGCATGAAGTCAACTCAGAGCTGTATGTTGTAAGATAAGTATTTAAGGTATGACGATGCATGTCTTGATTACAGTAAATTCTTTTTAATATGGGGGGAGGGGGAGTGGGGACTCTGGATTGGGGCTTAAATATCCCAATGCCCAAATCAAATGTTTCAAATTAGGTAAATCAACTCTGAAGCATTTCTGCCTTACAATATAGTTTCTCACCACATTGGTAAGCCTTTCGCTTTTGCCATCTAGATGAAGACAGACCTCACTCCTTTTGGCCCTTAACTAACAGAGAGGTGGGTCTTCACCAGGTTGTTTCCATGAACTAGATTAGTCTGATAGGGATCTGGTATTTCTTTGGTTCATTTTATTTACTTACAAAGCTTATACATCCTATCTTCATTCCCAGATCAATGCTGGTTTCTCCCTCTGGAGCTTTCTGAAGAGAGAGAAAGTTCAGACTTCCCCTGGATTCTGTGCAAACCCCATGAGGAACACTTCACTTGTTCACATGGATGTTGCCATCTGTGCTTTACCCAGCCCTGCTTTTTCAACTGCCTCCTGTGATATTTGTCACTGTCAAACAGTTCCGTACATGAAGACCACTATTACTGAAGAGTATGCCTTTTACCCTCCTCAGTTTAATTCTCACTAAGCTCTCTCTACACAGCTTAGGCTGGCATCACAATTGCTTATTTCAGCTATTATGAAATAGAGAAGAATTTTCCCCTCTTTAGAAGGCAATTAGCTCAGCATATACATTGCACATGAGGAAGAACTTCATTAATAGAGGCTGTCATCTGGGAAAAGTAATTGATTTGAGGCAGTAAGGGAAGAGACACAAGGTTCAGAGGGCAGAGACACAACTTAAGCTGGTTTTGACACTAGCCATTTCCTATTAATTTCTCAGCTTGCTACTTACAGAAGAGAACAGGGTAGATAAGAGGATATAGGGTGTTAAAATTATGTAAGCAAGTTTTGCAATAGGATTTGTCAGTCTTCTTATAAGGGCAGAAATTCTCTTTTGCACTACATAGCAGAAACAAAAGCAAAAAAAAAAAGCCAATTTCACTTGCTGTGATGCTGACATTTGCTTTAACCCCAGTAATTTAATACTAATAATTTTCTCTTAAGGTCAGAATGTCATTATAAACTGATGCAAAACTACTACTTTTTCCAAAACTTTTAGAAAAAACAAGACTTACAGTGCTGCCATGTTAGAGATATATCAAATTATTAATAACAATTATTTGAAAAAAACAGTTTTACACTACATATATAATACAGACATTCAATTAAACAAAGACAAAAGATGTTAACTTCCTAAAAGAAAGATACACAAGACATAAGGAACTTGCTTGAGTCTACCACTGCCAAGAGTTATGCATTAGTGGATAATAGGTATCATTTGTTAAACTGTTTGCAATATCAGTATCTGTATTTGAGGAAGTTACAGGAACCATCTCATACTGGCTTCCTGTGGTGAAGCCAGGAGCAAAGCCCTGGAGGATCTACTGCTCCCAGGACTCCAGCTCAGGAACACGGGATCTCTGAAAGTTTAAGTGAACTTATATCAGGTGCCTTGTTCTGAGCTTGAAAGTCTAAAATGTGAAAGGTGGAGAGAAGGGGAAAGATACAAACACAGTCTGGCTAAAGCTGATTCTTGCTGGAGTACCCAGCTCCCAGCCCTGTAAGTCACTAGTGGCAAAACTGAGGATCTGCAAACACATCCTAAAACTTTGCAAGCAAGTTTCTATCAAAACCACTGGTAAGCTGAACCAGAGGCATGCTTACATTTCAGGTTCCATACATCAGAATTTACCACAAATTATTTAATTTGCTCCTTGAAGCTTATAGTTGCCAATCTTTTCTGCTCATTGTCTGCCCAACTTTATAGCAGTTGTCTGTTGTTGCTTGTCTGGTTTTGTTTCAGGGAGGATTTTGTGCACAGAGAAATCTGTTGTTGCTGTAGTGACTAAAATCATTCCTTCAATATGCTTAATTAATGTAAATCCTATTGACGAAGGTGCTGAGACTAGCCTGAGAATGGAGAGACCTGGGCCACAGTGACTGTACATTACTTTAATTAAGTCTGATTTACTTGAAAGAGCAATAGCTCATCAAAAGGAGCAGTTTGTTACTTTCAGCCAGTTTCTAAAGTCTTTCTAGAAAGGCTACACTGAAGGAGGAAAGTAGAGGGGGGGTTTAATACAATGAAACTCACGGAAGAATGGATGATTGTAATGCAAAGTCCTTATCAGTGAGCCTTTCTAAAAGTTGGTTTTTTGGGGTTTTTTGGTTTGGTTTTTTTTTTTTAATTGCCAAACTCTTTTAGCATGGGAAAAAAACCCAAAACAAACCCGCAGTGCTAGAGACCAAAACATACCAAGAAAAGTTAAATGAACAAAAGGGATTCAGAAGCAACATGAAAAGTTTCTTACTCCTACACCTGTTTTCCCACTTTTCTCCAAAATCTCTCCCCTTTTCTCTCGTCCACACCCAGAAAACAATACAAGTGATTTGCAAACAAGTGCAGGCAGCCAATACATCTGTAAACAAGCAAAAACTGGATGAGGAATCAGAGTGGACTGTAAAATAAACTGCAAACAATAGCTGAGTATTCTTGGCTGTGCATTTAATTTACTCGTTTCTTAAGGAAATGTCAATGAGCCTAGCCACAGAATTCCCTTACCATGTCCAGTGTTGGGAAGGTCAGCAGTGATACTCAAGAGAAGGGCCAGTTATTACAACTTTGAGAAAGGCCCACTGATAAGGACCTTGCATTACAATTGTCTATTCTCATGTGTGTTTCATTACCTCAGAAGTCATCCTTTCCGGACCATTAATTTTGCCTGGAAGATATTCTACCTCAGAAACACAATTGCTTAATTTGGATGCCCTTACCCACGGTTTTTGTATGTGTTAATTTAGATTTTTAATATCAGAGGGAGGCATATATTGAGAGTATGTGACAATATATAGGAAAAATGCTATATATCCAATCAAACTTTGTGGAACAAGCCACCACAGAAAAGGTTCAAAAAATTTCTGGTAGTAAGGAAGTAGCAGAAAGATCAGAAGTTAACCCAGGTATCCACAGCCCCAAGGGATGTTTTCAGACTCAAACAGTAGTATCGTCTATCAATTTTCCATATGTGCATATTTATCACCCTTCAGTTTATGTAACAGAGAAATTATTTAACTTTCATTGTCCTTCCTGGGTCATTAAAAAGGTGAATTTTCTTCCTTATTTACTTTCTCAAAAAAAAAAAAAAAAGAAATAGGTATTAAACCCACAAATTTTGCTGGGCAAGTCTACAGCTAACCAAGGTATGTTGAAGTAGGCACATATCCAGTCAAATCAATGAGGCAAGGCTGACAGAAATTCCGGATGGCACCGTGTCCTTCTCGGAAAAATGTTTCAACACATTTCAAAACAAAAAATGTGAGCCAAAAAAGTAAGTACCCATCTGGTATTTATCTGCAATTCTGCAGAAGAACCACTTGCCAAAGGAGCAAGTTACGTTCTGCTTGATTAAAAGCATGTAACACCTCAGCAAACTTTTATAATTCTCCCTATCCTTCCCCCCCTCCCCTCAGTTAGACATCTGTGGTAACATAGTACATAAAGATAGTCAAAGAGGTACAAACAATGTTTGGAAACACAACCCAGAGCACACAGTTCTTACAGAGTTGAAGTGTTCTCACTAACCAACCAGATCTGCCAAAGCAGCTTCCCATTCGTGCCTCAAGAAAACCCACATCTCCCAGGACATAAAGTCAGTTGATTATACCAAACTGGCTATTCCACTTCCAAATCTGCATTTTTATTACAGTAAGGACACTTGCCTGCTTGCCTGATTTCTCCGAGTTCATTCCTGCATCTCCTGTGCTGTGGGACCCTGCTTTTCCCTCCAGAACTCCATCTGCCCCTTCGTACAGGTCTTTGATTTGCCATCTGTTAGGTTATTACATGAAAGGAGGCTGTACATGCTGCTCTTCATTGAAAGGACTTTCAGCAGAAACACTGCAGTTAACACTGGAGACATTTCCAAGGCATGCTGGTGCCTCTTCTGACCTGTGCTTTCTCACCCAAATTCCATTTTGCAGCTGAAGTACCCAAAGTAGCCCCGACTCTAATCAGCATTTCCCATCCTATTGGTAAACACCTGCTGTCTTTAGAGTACCACAGTAATCTCTGTGTCTCTCATTCCTTGGTGAATCAGTTGAAAACGGGGGTGCGGGTCTCATGAGTAGCTATTCCCTCCTCTCGAGCAGTGAACATACACTGCTCTGAATAACTGAACAGTGAGTACATGAAGAGAAACCTGCAGCAGTGAGCAGGACTAGAGTGGGTGTTATGGGGAGGCATTTCTCAATGTTCCTGAAGCTAACCAAGCTTTTCTGAAACTCTGGGTAATGCATCTAATCAGCTTGCTGTGTGAGGTAAATATCTACAGGTGCAAAGAGAAGAGAAACATCTCCCACTGTATCAAGGTAGCCAAACCCCCAACCCTATTGTGGAAGTACACAACTCGGAGGTATCTGAGTCTCCATCATTCCCGACACATTACAGAGCCTGTCCTTTATCAGTCAGGCATTCACTTTCTCTACTTCGAAATTTGCATCGCTGTGTGAAAGTTTCTACTATGATTTACTGATTTAACAAAGAAATGTATTGGTGCACAAAGCAATGAAAAATAACATTTCAAGTATGTGATATATTATATCCCAACTTCATCATGTTTTTCAAAAGGCAGATTACCTTCTTGTTTTCACAGATACCAAACCAGAACAGCTACATAAGATGGATGTAAATATAGAAAGAAAAGAAGATGAAACAGAGTAAGGAGCAAAAAGAGATATTGATGAACGAAGTTACTGCCTTTTGAGGTTTATAGACTGGTATGATGTTTCACATGTAGCCATCCCTAAACAGAGACTGTAATTTAGACTTCATGTCAACACAGTCACACATCACAAACAGGGGAGAACAGTGCTAATGTCTAATTTGAAATATTTTATGTACCCTCCATCCACTTTGGCTGATGAGGTCTAAAAATGCATCTACAGTACATCCTGTAATTACATTTTAATAATGGAGCCAGAAGATATTTTCAGGGATTTTTTCTGTCTCCTCTTTCTCTCTGTCTAATTTGTCTCTCTCTAGGGGCTTTTATGTTTAAGGCTCCTCTGTACTCTTCCCATAACAGATCTACAATTCATTGTTTTATTCAGAAATATACAAAGAATTACATAAAATATTATTTCTGGTTTATATTTCATTCTGTAAGTTACACATATTCAATAATACATTCACTGTTAGAGCCTGCAATAATGACAGAAGGCATGTGAAAAGCTTTCAAACTTCATAATTAAAAACCTCCAATGGCAGATAGGTTTTGATTAAGTGAAAAATGTCATAAAGCCATCAGTTATATGTCCAAGGGCAGAAAGTTCCCTGCATCAACAGAAAAAATCTTGCAGTTAAGACTCAGATTCAGGAGGCCTGTGCTCAATTTACAGTACTAGCACAGTATTCCTGTTTCATCACTGTACAATGCACTTTGGATAATTCTCAGAAGTAATTAGCCTTTGCAGTGTCTAAGGTCATGCATCAGTGTCAAGTTTAGAACTGAGATTTCACTCTCAATCCACAGCCTGCATATGTTGTCTAAGGAAAGGATATTAATGAACAGAGAGGAGTAAGGCACAGAAAGGACTTGGGCACTTGCTAGGTATGCCAATAGGGTGTGTTCTCTACCCACCAAAGTATAGCATAAGGGCAGGTATCTTCCAGGTTCTTAGGACATCTATAAGAGGTAGATGAACTGCAGGAAAAGCAGAAGATGATCATCAGGCTAACTATTTAGTTGTGTGATGCTGGGGGCTTTTACTTCAGATATGCCCATTCATGACACGTTAGTACCTGCAGTTCTAATGCCTTGTTTGCGTCCTGGTTTGAGAAGTCAGTAACACATGAAAGGATGGCATGGATACTCTCAGGGCTGGTTCAAAACCTCATAAAGTTAATGAAAGCTTTCCACAGACTTCAGTTAACGTTTGATCAGTAACATAACTGTCAAGAGCATCAAGTCCTCTTCAAGACTTCGTATTGAAATAATACTTCCCGTAGGCTGTTGAGAAAAGTGGAGGTGTGCACATCTGGATACATTCAGTAACTACAAAAATATCACATGGGTCATATTATTTTAATTACGTTAAGTGAGTGACAAGCAATCATTGCTTGTACTTAGCTGGATAAACAAGTAGTGAATTTGCACTATTAATGATTTGCATGGTTGCTTGTTCTGATGATCACTATCATCTTATCCTTACCATTTGTTTATTGGATCCAACAGAAAATTCAGTTGTAAAGATTTAAGGGACGGGGATCCCTGACCTTGAAGTCTTTTTGAGAGACTGTGGTGATCTTTGCAGATCAATTGGCAGAACCAGAAGCAGGAGTAGCATACCCAAGCTGTTCACCCCATGTGACAGAACTTTTTGTAACACTAAGAAACAATAACAAAACAGGTTTTCTTGAAAAATAGACATGATTTTCCCTCTTACTATTCAGTTTTTGGGAATTTCCTGGGTTTTACAGCCCTTTAGACATATTCATTCACACATCATACGAGGAGCTGTTAGCCAGCTGAACTCCAGTTAAATGCTTATTTCATGCGTTTGTAAGTTGAGATAAAAATGTTACTGATTCCCATGCCAGCTGTTATCTCTCTCAACTGCACAGCTACTTGTTTTCTAGTGGAAAGAAAATATTCTAATATGCTGCATATTAATATGCAAGCATTGGTTCTTCTTTTTAAGAACTGTCTAGTCGCTTTTCTTTAGAAGTTGTCCAGTGAGTATTCAATTTAAAGTGTTAAATCCTTCTGTTCTATATAATCTTCCCCATATTCTTTGGTATTCAGCTTCATTCTGAATGGAATTTTGTAAAGTAGTACTTTTGTACGCAACAAACCTCTTCCCTCTGTGCAGTCAATTTTTTTCTTTGACATTTTAAACAACCGTTTTTCCCATTGGAGCCATTACAGTCAAAAAAGTGGAAGTCAAGGGCAACTTCTCTTGTAATGATCAAGAAACACTTTTCAGATATACTTTTCAAGTTATCCTTAGGCATAGATATTCATAAGATCAGTTTGCCTTGCATACTCTTTGTGCCAGCTGGGAAGGAAGAAGGGAGGGAAAAAAAAGTCACAGCATGATTGCCATATCCCAGGCTGAGTCTGCAGATCGGCAGTTACAGAACAGCTTACCTTTAAATGTGGGCTGGAATTCATAGAGCAACAATGAGCATGGTGCTCACACAAGTCATTTGGTCAAAATAAATAAATGACCGTACTCCAAATGCTAGGTGTTTATTCCCTCGCTACACTGACAACTCTGAAGTACACCACTACAAATCAAATATTAGATATATAGGGTGTAACAGGGAAGAGGCAGACTTCTAAAAAAGACATAAAGTTGGATAAAAGAAGTATTCAGATAAAATGGGTAACTTCAACTCATTAGCAGAGGTTCATTCCACAGCTGCTTTATCCAACAGAACTCAGGATGATTACTACTCCTCAAATGCCAATGGTGATCCTCTGTATTTCAGTGAAATGCTAGCCCTTTCCTTTAATGTCTAGCTGTATAACTACCATTAGATCTCTGCTAGAGATTTGGCTCTGAAAAGCCATTAATTTTAAATACATATTTTTAATATTATTTTTTTTATGAGTGTAAAAGTGAACTTTAATAACTTCCTCACATGCTTCAAACCCCTTGTATTTCCTCTCCCCTTCTCAACATGAAGCATGTTATTAATAAAATCTCACAAACAATTCAGCTCACCATCTTATTGCCATGTATTAAGTTTTTCCCAAACACAAATATTTTTAGAAACATGTTGTTAAAACAATATGATTGTTTGCTTTCATTGATTGCATAACTGTCCAAAAAGATTATGTCTTTCCTTTTAGGGAAAAACCACCTGAGTCCTCCTGACCAGACACAGTCTCATTCTCAGCGGGTACAGTTACAACTTTGTAGTTTACTGTTCTGCAAGTGTGTGCCCCTTCCCCACTTGTTCTTGAAAAACTTCATCGTTGAGCTCGCAATTACTCCCAAACTTGTCCTTCTGGTTTGTACTCACCTATCCTTTTTCAGGTAGCTTCTATCATTCTTTCCATTCCCTCTCATTATCTATGTATGTGACAGCAAAGCCCTGGCTTTTCTCCCCTTTCTAGCTTTATTAACTCTCAGGCAAGCACTTTGTCAAATAACAGCCTACTTATTCAGTGCCCCACTCAATATTTTTCTCTTCCTAACAGCATCCTATTTGGAGACAATATAAGACATTACTGTAAATAACATTTTCATAACACCAATTCATTGAGACAGATACATCTAAGATTGCCTCTGCAGAGACACCTCAAGAACCAACTAAGCTCACATATCTGTAAAGGTGGCAACTCACACATATCTATTTACATCATATCCTGGAGAATTGCCATGGTAATTTCAGTTCTAAGCTCAATACAAAAACTAGCTGTGTCCTGCTTGTTCTCTAGGCTGAAGTTTCTATTCAATAAAGCTCCAAAGGAAAGGATCAATCATGATATTATGCTGCTGCATCACAAAGGTTCGTTCAAATGCTGGGGTCATTGCAGGTGGTTAAGTCAAAAGTCAAGAGACATTTGCTAAAGATTATTTCATCATTTAGAACTTCAATACTTGTAAAAAAAAGTTGAATTACCTTCAAAATTAGAACAACTAAGCAATTGTAAAACATATTTTGCTGTTAATGTAATTGCTTTCAGCCATATTTCTTGGACATTTTGTATTTCACAGAAAGAAGGAAGAAATCATGCCAATTTGTTTTATGTAAGTGGTGAACCTAATGAACTCAGTCAATTACATGATAGCCTTGATCTATTTGTACCAGAGGAGAAGTGAATCACAAGTTTTTAGCTGGAATGAATTATCAGAGGAAAAAGATAAAATGTTGACATTAATCTTCATCATGGTAAATAGTGTAGCCATTTCTTACTGCTGTTAGGTTGTGCTCCAGGTTATACAGACGCATACTGAGACATTGTTCACTACAAATGACTTCAAATGGGGGTTTTGGGGATGAGGCTCTGAGCAACCTGATCTAGTTAACAGTGTCCCTGCTCACTGCAGGGGGGGTGGACTAGATGACCTCTAAAGGTTC
Source organism: Egretta garzetta (assembly GCF_000687185.1). Taxonomy (NCBI): domain Eukaryota; kingdom Metazoa; phylum Chordata; class Aves; order Pelecaniformes; family Ardeidae; genus Egretta; species Egretta garzetta. The sequence goes on along the minus strand of NW_009258615.1, from coordinate 4,363,089 downwards.
CTTCCAACCCAAAACATTCTATGATTCTATGATTTTTCAATTATTTTATTGTGTAGGGCAGCCCTGTCTCTCAGAACACCATACGGCAGTAAGTACACCTCAGAATCTCATGGCATATGATAAATTCCAGACAGATTGTATGCAAAATGTGTCTAGAGATTTTCATCATCCTCCTCCAACCACCCACAAGCCGTTTACTGCCTGGTTTTCTCTCTCTCAAGTTCACCAAAGTAGTGAAATAGTACAATTAACTGAACAGCTAGTCTTGAGACCTCACAACCCACAGAAAATCTAGACAGCTATTATACATATCCCTCTTAAAGTCTTTTTCAAAAACAGGCCAAGTCCTGTAATACAAAACACGTTTCTTCTCTCATTCATTTCCAGATGGTTTTCAGCCCCCTCAGCTGCTCCCTTATTTGGCCTCTGTTTCTCAGTGTTCATCTCACACATCAGCTAACCAGAGGCAAAATTTAATAACATTCGCCTATCAATGTACACACCTGGCACAGTGAGACCAATTCCAGATAGCACCTTATTTTTGTGTCTCCCTTCAGTTGTCATCTACAGTTGCCAATTCCACCTCATGCCTGTTAATTACAAAGCACACCTCTCAAGTTCTTTCTGTAGTTAAATGAGTTGGCACCCATGAAAGGTGTCTTTACAAATTCAGAGCCCCTTTCCTCTGCCAACTCCTGACTTAAAATTTTTTATATTTCCTCTTTTGCTGTCAAGCATTTTCTGTCACACTGCACAATAGTCTGTTTTCAAAATGAACTTCTTAAATGAAGAGAAAGTTTGTTACCCTTCTCTTCCATCCTTGCTTCATTTTCTATGTATCCTGATTTAGAAGTGCTCAGACATCTTCACAGTTCAGCTTCCTAGCCTGCTCTGACTGCTGCAAAAGATATGTTACTCCTGCCCTTTGCTCTTCTGCCAGCAGCTTTTAGCTTTTTAGTTTTTTTAGCTTTTACCAACATGGAAGACATTGATGTTACAACTGGCTTTATGACTTCTGCAATCCAGAAAGTTCCTGCCTGGCCATTATTCTTATCAATCTGCTGCATTTTCTTGCATGGTATCTTGGTGACCATGTTCCCTTTCACAGCCATTTCCTGCTTGCAGCTTCCAAGCAGCACTTTTCCTTCTGCTTCTTAAACACCTCTTCACAAAGTTTCTGTTCATAGCTGCCACCTTTCCTTTACCCCTCAGTGTCCAAAAACCCAAACCCATTGTAAGAAGTCAAGACCAAAAACATCTTCAGCAACTTACCACTCATTTGATCATTGCGTTCCACACAACTGGCTCAGTTCCATCTTCAAATCATAGTCTGCCAGCCCTTATTTCACCCAGTTTCTTATAGGAGCAAACTACCTTCTTCCTATTAAATCGTGCACTGGTTAGAGGGGGCAGCTGAACGGGGCTGATTAAACCTAGAGCTTTTGGACCTTAGCAAGCAAACAACCCTATTACAGACAGGTAGACTGTAATTTGATTAGGATGAAAATTATCAGAGAATAAGCACATTGCTGGCGTTTGTATCTAGGGATTCAAATTCGTATCAATTAGAAACCCTTTAAATTCTGTCCTTGTTATCTCTAAAACTTTACTCATCTTTGAGTGCAATGAGGAATTCTATTGTGATACGTGAAAAAATGTTTTGGTTTTGGCTCCTGCTCAGAAGCAGAACTGAATATGCATTTTTTTTTCCCAAGCTAACCTAAGATTTAAAGAACCATATTGCTAATATAAATTTTATTTTAGCTTTGAGTGACCTTTCCTCCATTTGCATGTTTTATGTACACATAACTCACAATTCCCCCAAAGCATATGCAGTATATTCTGAAAATGCATGAAAGGCAGTTTCATTCTAACCTGCTTATAACCCTTTGTTATGTGCAATAGAATGCAATAAAACAGAAGTATGGTGTCTTACCAAACCTTTCTTAACTGTAGATTTTATTGCTAAACTCTCAGAATTTTAAAAAAATCTGCCTAAGTGTCAATACATTTTAATTTATTCTTCCATCAGAATATTTCTTGCTGCTAGCCATTAAGAAACTCTGTTCCTTATCCAGATATTGTGTAGTACTCCCATAATCCATTGTAAACTGACTACTGATGGAAGGAAGGTAGCTGCAAGCAGCCATTAAGCCCAAAGAGTAGACATCACTATTGATAGTGAAATGAGGTTTAACCAGGGATAGCTGAAGAGCATTGATCCACAAGTATGAGGTGTATTATGGGAAAAAACATCCAGGTTAATATGTTAGTGTGGTTCTTGTACTTACACTGGGGAAGAAGACATAAATATATACTACAACTATTCTTGGGACCAGACCTTTATTCTCCCATCTGGCTTAATGCCATCTGGAAAAGCATTCACAGACTTTATTGTCCCCCAATGTATGTTTAAAAAAAGATAAACAACTTTTTTGATTTGGAAAGGTATTATTCCTAGTAACATGGGTGCTCATGTGAACTGAGAGTGTTAAGGACATTGGCTTGTCTACTTGAAGAAAAAAAGAAGCAAAAAAATTTTCTAAATATAATGTAAACTGGTTAAAAAATTATTTACTTTTGAGCTTATCCTCTTATAAGGCATTTCATGACAACAGTATTTTGGACAGAGTTAAAACAGGACAACTTCCTTGGACAGAAAATGGCTTAGTTAGCTTGAATACCTGTACCCTGTTGGTTATTCCTAGAGAAATCCTTTAATACAACAGTACCAGCAGTCCAACTCAAGAAGCAAATACATGAATAATTATAAACCAAACTGGCCCTGAGCTTCTACTTAAGCATTAATTAGGTAAGATATAATGTGATTATAAAATAGAGTTTTGTAACAGACCTCCCTTTGCAGTTCTTGCACAGAAATAGTTAATTAATTTGAGTATCTCTGGTTTGAGCTGTTAAGTTCATGTTTCCCCAAGCAACAGTGTCAATATTTAAAGTTTGTGCCCTCTGCAGGTAGGTAGAAAACCACCTCAATCTCCTAATTATTTTGATGAGTGCTAGAGGCAACACAGCTTTCTTCATGGTGCTCTGTCAGTATTTCCTTAGCAACTTTTTTTTCACTAAAGCAGAGGAAAGTCTTCCTAAAAGTCTAAAAGCTGTGTTTTCTAGTCACTGAATTTTTTTTAAAGTGACTTCTTTAATAAGACGAAATGTCACAATCCTGGAACTAAACGTGACACAAAGTTTTTAAGATCTTGCAAGATTTATATTTGACCTTTCAAAGAAAAGAAGAGTTCCAAAAAATTATTTCTCTTAGGGGCAACCCTTTGTGTGTTCTGAGCAATAAAATAATCAGAGCAATTTTTAACTCTGCTTTTGTTGCAGGAGAAAAAACTTTTGCCCCATAGCTTCATCAAACAGGTCTGTCTACTAAGTGTAATACACACAATACTAATTGTAGGTTCTGGTGTGCAGTGCTCATAATCACTCCATTTGAAGCATCTCATGAGGCAAAGCTTACCTAACTTTAAGATTTTATCAATAGGCTTTTCCTACCTATTATGCCCAAACACCTTTTCTCTATGGCATTTTTTTTTTCTTTATAGAAAAGCTTTAAATGTTGCACAACACATTTTACCTTTCTGATGGCCTGCTGGTGCCCTTGCAATAAAATACAAATTATTTATTCATGTTATGAGAGCATCTTGCAGAGTGTAATCAGAGCCTGAGATACCATTTCGCTAGTTGGTAGATAAAACCAACATACTGAAGTTTTTTCATTCTGTATGGAGAAGACAAAATTCTAAACCTTTACAAATTGCAGTGGAGTTTCTTTATATCTTCCTGTGACTCCTGATACATGCACTAGTGTCCACATCCTCAGTTGATCTAAATCACTGTGTTTCTATTGGCTCCATGCTTGACAAGTCAAGTAAACACAGTTTGCACCATCTGAAGAACTGGTCCTTTTTTAAAATTTTGGTACTCACAGTCTCACAGAGTATTTAATTTTATTTCAAATAATAGGAAACAAACAAAAAAATTACCTTATACATGGTGCTATTTGTATGTGGACAGAACACTGAGACTGGCCAGCTATATGTACTACCCACCTACATTCTGTCAGCTGCGTTTGTTCCAAAATACATTGCACAGCCACCATCTGTCAGTCATAAACTCTGTGGCCAAAGAGCAATTTATGAATTTAGAAATAATGAAAAACACAGTTGCTCATGGAAATGCTAACAAAGGTTATTAGACATGTTGATCAGCATTATAAGCAAATATTCATTGGTTACTTGCTTGGGGGTTTTTGTAATCTGCTCTGCAACCCATTTTAATAAGAAGTAAGGAATTCATTGATAATTTGGCATAGGAACAAGTTGTTACTTTAGTGAATTAATTGAGTAATTTTGATGTTTTATTTCTTGCTTACCAAAAAGCCCAGCACTTCAATAAATAATCTTTCTTTTCCGTTTAATAATTAAAGCAGCTTAAAACAGAGACAGTTTCAGGTCTTAAAGCAGACATTTTAGAATTGTAAAAGCTGCTGGAGCCCATATGAGAGGATGAGAGCAACTTATTACCTATGGGTAATCAAAGGGAGCATTGGAGATTGAAGAGAAGCTAATAAAACTTCTATAATATAGAAGGAGTTAAGAGGTAAATCAAAAGTAGATAGACTTCTTAGTCTAACTTAGATTTCAAAATGTTTCCAGTCTCTCATTAAAAGTGAGAATAACTGTACATACAGAGAGTCTTCAAAGAGAGTGAATACAAGGATATAATCAGCCTCCAACCTGAAGAACCTCTTTGTTAAAAAAAGTCAAAAAGCATCACAAGCCTGCATATATCACACTTTCTTTCTGAGACGCAGGAGAAAAGGTAAGCGGAAGATCTGATGGGCCTCTCTTAATTCTTAATACTGAGATGCATGCTGCTGGTTCCATAGAGTTACCTACAGCAGCATCCAGCTATCAAATTTTCCATTATGTTCTCATAGTTGGATTGCTGTTCCTTTATTTTCTGCTCAAAATATGGCAATGAAATGCAGCCTAATAAAGTATCTCCCAGTCAATGTTTTTCTTAGCCTGAAAACTGGCATTTGCCTGGTATAAAGAATAACACCCAGCTCTGCAATTTACCCCAGAAGACCCATGTATATACAAAACATCAATATTTAATCACAGCATAGAGTACCTTACAACATAACACTCTTAAATTTTCCAGGTATTAGTTTTTAAGTGTTTATATCAGACTAACACATTGTTCAGGTTCACACCAGGTCGTGTACCAGGACTCATTTCTTTGTCCATGAACATCACTCGCGCTTTCCCAACACTTGTTTCCCCTGAACGAGATTTTTTTTATTTTTCTCATGCTTAGAGGAGAATGTATGCTAAAGATATGCAGATATAGATATATCCAAGAATTTACCTACCACTAATTGAATTGTACTTTTGTATGTCATAATGTTAAAATATTAATTGCAGTCTTTATAATCTAATACTTCCCTTTTCTTATGTGTAATACACCAGTCATACTTAGGAGGTGATGTTTTCCTCTCTTGTCAGAATGTTAAGAAGAAAAAAATTTTCAAACTTTTGTCTCTTTTTCTTCTTTCTGAAATGTTTCTATGCTGGTGGAGAATTAAGATTGCATGGGTGTGCTTGTAAATGCATTCACACAAACAGTAAGCAAAACCTTTGGGTAGCTGAGTGAGATCTGACCCATTGCTTGCTCTTTACAAGCCTTCTACCTCATCTTCTCTACTTGCAGAATTTGTACACTTCCCTGAAGACATATAGTGAAGAAAAATGCTGTCTTTCAATGGTTTGGAACTTGTATCATAATTATAATACACTGATTTTGGCATTTTAAAGTACCCACTTTACATCTAGAAGAATGACCTCATTTTACATTTCATGACACAGAGTTTCTAACAATAAGGCATTTCTTTGACTGAGACAATATACAGGTGTCATGAATGATTATATAGCATAAATCTTGAGGTTTTACTATACTAATACTAAACTTCAGGATCAAATAATCCATCAACTTTATTTAATATCAAGAAGAGGTAGAGAACACACTATCATATTTAGCATTTTAAAAATCTAACAGCTGAAAAAATAGGAAATCAAAACTAGCTAACTGAAACGAAAGGAAATTTGCTGCTAAAATAATCTAATACGTAACCCACTAACATTTTGTAAGTTCTCCACTGAAACTGGAGTCTGTGTCTTGCTAGTTCCTATCAGAACTTAATACATTTTAGAGTATATACTAAAGCAGGGATTTGGGGTTCTTTGACCAAAGGTTTAAAATGCAAACTTAAAAAAATAATACTTCACTGGGGAATATTTCTTTCTACTTTTTGTGTGGAAAGTTGCATAATGCAGGTGAGTTTTTTCCCCTTTAGTGTATTTTTTACAAATTCCTATGAATTTATGACTGTACTACTTTTCTTGCTATTTAAACTGTTAATCATTTTCACCACAGAACCACAGAAGGGTTGAAGCTGGAGATGACTTCTGGAGGCTGTCTTGTCCAACACCAAATGATGCTTGATAAACTTTTAGAATCAGTGATATTCTGGCAATGAGTGCCACAGGGTAGTTCTAATTCGCACTTTAAAAGCATTTCCATTTATCAAGACTAAAAGCATTTTTGGTTTTATTTTTTTTTATTTCATGGTACAGCCCATCATTTGCCAATGAGAAAAGGTAAAAAAACCCTAATGCCATGGATGACATTCTCAGAAGGTATAAATCAAATTCTACCTATGCAACAAACTTGGCAAATTTACTTTTTTTCCAAAACCTTAATGCTCACAGGATGAAAGGGTTAGGTTTGTTTCCTCCAGATCTTTGAATATAAAAAACATGAATATTTAAATTCTATAAAGAAGTGGTCAAAAAACTCCTGTATCGTATTCAGGCTACAGACTCCATATCATTATTTAGATTACCACAGGCATATTACTAAAGTGACGTACATATTAGTGAATCTGGCTTTTATAATACGTTATAATAACATTTTACTATTAATATAGAATAATGTATATAATATAAATTATATCCTATATAATTATATAGTATACTTGTGCTATATAATTATATATTATTTATTGTAAAATATATTATTTATCTATCATTGTTGCTGAAATTTAAGCTAAGACCTTGAGTATTATTTGTGTTATATTTATTATTTTTCATACTACCAACAGTTGTGATGATACTTCGGAGCTGTTGATTCGGCATCATTTATAAGGCATTTGTTTTTTCGTAGCACAGCCTTTTTCAGATCAATAAAAGCTGAAGATAAATGGTGATAAACTAACAGACTTTAAATTCCCTTTAAATCTAGCTTTACTACCACACATATTTATTGTGTTAGTTCTTCAGAGCACAGAAGCCTCATTCTTCATGTCCAGTAGCATGGCTAAACTCCTTTACAGTACAAACAAACCAATATAAAGTTTCTTATCAATAAACCAGAGGTGGTGTGTTAGCTGGCAAATGAATGATAGACTTAAAAATTAAAAGTATTATTTCTCTTACTAGAAAAACAATTTAATGCATGCTTTTCTGGTTTTCTGCCAATAAATAGGGCAGTCATTTCATCTCTCACAGAGAGATATAAAGCTTACTCAACGGGTACAGTATTCTGCTGGCACTAGTCCTTTCTTGAATCAGTAAAGCCTCACCAGTTTTTCCAAACCCTGGAATTTAGACTTGAGTCCTGAAATGGTATAGAAAAAAATACACTTAAGCCATCCATTTATTACCTATCATTTTTTATGTTAGATATTTTTTACTCTCAGGAAAAGTAGCCTCAACTTTTTTGAAAAGAACTGGTTAGAGAATTAGATCATAATGTCTGTCTAAATATACACTAATATTAACCTCTGCCCTGTCAATAAGACATTATGGAGGAAGATTAGTTCTTACATTTACTTATCTTTTTATTTCATTGAAGTTTTTTCTTTTTTCTGCTTTTGCATCTCATTAGTCATGATCAAAGCGTATTCCTCTTAATAGTGCCTTAATGTGATGCTTTGATCACATTTTCTGAATAATTTGAGAGTCCATTAACTGAATTACAACAGAGCCTGGTGCATTTGAAGTTTCTGGAACCATTTTCCTGGGGCCATTTTACTCTGACAAATTTTAGGTATTTAATTGAGGTTCCCGGGAGCCTAGTTGGTCTGGACTTTTCCTATAATTGGCAGAATAAGACACCTCCACTGAAAAGTGAATCAAGTATCTCCTGAAGATGATTTGGCCCTTATGTGGGCCAAATCTTCCGCCAATGGTTTCCATTGACTAGAAAAGATGACTCTGTCAACCAGGATTTGAACTTAAGAAAATATTTAGGTTCCTAGAAATAACTAGGATAACTTTGGTCTGTGTTTTATGGATTTGCCTACAATCCTTGACCCTGTCTTGCTCATGAAGGGCTACTTTAACAATTCTCAGTTACGGGTATCGTCCAACAATGAAATACATGCATCCATGAGCTATGAGAACATCTCTCTATGGGATCTAGAATAACCACCTTAAACATAGGTAATTTTTTTATATACCTTGCACTTCTAGACTTCCTACCCATTTCAACCATATAGACGCTTGCTTTCTTTGAGGCCACCTTAAAGCCATCTTAAACCTTGCTGGCAGAAATCTTTTATCAGAAGGAGTGGATACGCTCCAAAATTCATCCTCAAAAATGCACCCAAAGCAATGTTACTCAACCTAAGTAGTTCCGCTGTCAATTTGTTTCTGCCTCTGAAAATTGTTTGGTGAGGGATCAATCACATAGTCAATGGGAATAGATGCAGCAAGGTGACATGATTGAGTACCACATGTTCAGAAATCAGTAACCGCTTCAGAAAAGGGGATAAAAAATGTATGGTAGGTAATTAGGAACCCCTGCAAGAAGAACTGTGTCAAAACTGCTATTAGTTAGAAGTTGGCTTATATTGTCCCCCTGTGATAGCTCAGTGGAAAATAATTTCTAAGAAATTTTACATGATTCTTCACCATCCTGGAGCTATTTTTCAAGAGACACCATTCACTTCATTGCTATCAATAGTCAAGCTACCGGGTATCAGGGGAATTAAGACACAGTAGTCATTAATTTACAAAATAGTAAAGTTAAGTTAAATCCTGTAACACTGATGCTGCAAAGCCATGCCATACGCTTCATCAGATGCAACACAATTCTCCGATGCAGGCATTGTACGAGAAGCGGGGAATGTATCCTTTGAATCAGCATTTTTTCTGTATCCAGTCTCCATTTTCTTGGACATTCCCTGCTTTCCTCATCTTAGAGGCCTCTGTGACTGAACATGTCTAGAATTGGGGTTACCAGCCTTGCTGAGAAGCTGTAGGAGCACAGATGCAGGGAAAGTAGGTTGGTAGCAGCACTGTGTGTCTTCTTACTCAATGGGATCGCTCAAAACAAAACTGGAGATGTGACAGGCTGTAAAAGTTCTATCCACACAGCAATCACTTTTGCATAACTGTAGATAGTGCTTAAAAAAGTAATAAGCAATCAAAATAAAAACTAGCTAAAGTATGAGTCTCAAACATAAAGTTTGGCAATGGATTTCAGAGGTGCTGCTCTATTGGTGCTTAAGCAAGCTTTTTCTTCTAACTCTTGGAACATGCTCCCTAACCTGCAGGTTTGTACTGTGCAGTGAGACTTCACTCTCCCATCAGGACAGTCTTTGTATTTCTTTCCTATTCAGTGAACACAAATTTATTATTAATTTGTATAGCTGCCCAGACATTCACAATTAGCACTTTCATTTTCTGCCAGTTGTTTAGTCGCTTCTAATCATTGTGAAAAGTACAGAAAATCTTTTTGAAAAATCACTGAGTTTTAAAAAACACATCTTGACAATTTTATTTGGCTTTATAATTTATTGTGTTCATTTTCCTACCCCTGGCAATGAATTCTAACTTTTATTACCATGCAAACCCCAGCTGCCTCTTATTCAGCTGCTATAAGCTCCATATGAAGAAACCATCAAGTCTTTAAGACTTTACAAAGGTAAAGTTTTCTAGAGTATTAGGACCTGTTCTAATTCTGTTGGTGGAAGCAAAAGTCTGCTTGGGTGAAGTCTTCCATTCCAAACACCGAGTCTTGCTCCTGGTTACAGATTAGTTAAGTATTATTCCTAACTAAAGATCCAATTTAGCTCTTGAAAATCCAACTGTATTTTGTTAACCATTTAGAATTAAAATTAATTCAATTCAAAAGTGCCTTAGACTTTTTTAGTTAGTGAGATTTTTAACATATATCAGAAAGAACTAAGAAGGTTCAAGCACAGGAGGCAAAATAGCCAGTTTAGGGATTATTTCACTAGCTTATTTGATTATTTTGGATTAAGGAAAGGTAGAATCTCCAAAAACAAACTTCAGTAAATCAATTCTTTTTCTGCTGACCTAGCCAGGACATACAAGCAGATGTGTTCCCCTTTCTTGGCACACCATCTTTGGCAGGCCGTGACACCGTACTCTGAGAAGGCAGAAATCAGAGCAAGGGCAAACTGTCAGAAAGCAGAGAAGCTGGAGAAGTTTTACAGCAGAGAATCAGCTTTTAACATGCTGGGTGCAGCATGGGCTGGCTGTAAGAGAGTTCAGAGCAGGATGTAGAGAAGCTGTGAGCTGCAGGAACCCTGTGGACGGAGGAATTGAGAGCTGCTTACAACATGCTGCAGCTGGATGCTGGCAGATTCCCTTTTTATAGAAAGAAGTTGAGGTAAGAGAGGAAAGCCTCAAAGCTTGTGGGACACAGGGCTTGGAACTACCCCAGGCTTTTAAAGAAATAATAAAAATAATGCTTTGGGCAGTGAGTTAACCCAGATCAAGAAATGAAATTGCTCTCCTACAAGCCTTTATAGCTAGATCTACTGCAGTGTGAATATTGTCCTTTAGGAAGTTCTGCCACCTGAACCTGTGTGTGTGTTTAAGCATGTGCATGTCAGTGTTTGGGGAATATGTGTGTATGTGCCACCAAACAAGACAAAACAGAAGGTGATCCTGAAAAGCGGATCTTTAAAATGAGTGGACAGGCCTTACTTCCAAACTATCTTTACCCTGTACTAAACTTTCCCCAAAGAACACACAAGGCAGGGATTTTACTCCAAACTGTCATGAAGCCTCTGTACCAAGGATATGTGCAACTACCCACCCTGCATGACATCCAAGCGTTCTCCTAGCAGCAGCGAGCAGCTGAAGCCATTCAGCACCTTCCTGCTCTACTGAATACCTCAAATAGTTTGGGCTATGCCATGGGGAAGCTGTTGTCTAGTTCAGATCATTCTCTCGTTTAAATCTTCCCCACAATGAACAACTTCATGGTGGAGACACTGCTTGGATAAAATTGTCCCTATACACCAATTAAACTCTGGAAAATGAACCTAGAATATGATCTGAATTATGCTGATTCCCCAGTAATAACTTTTCTAACTATGCATTATTTTGACTTTGCTTACACTTAATGTAAGGTAAAGAATAACATAAAATTAAGTAATTATTATACAAATTTATGTTTAGTTTTGGATAGTTTTGATCTAAATTTGCACCATAGCTACATGTATTTAAAATACGAGGAATCATCAGCTTGATGTCCTAGTTCAGGTCCATCACTAGTTAAAATATTCAGCTGCATAGACAGCAGAAGTGGCATAATGCTTTTTGACAATACTCCAAAGAGTAGAGAGGAGATGTAACAGAACAGGGAATTTATCTCACACATAAACAAGTATGAAATCCAGTAAGGTGCTAAATCAAATCACCAGGAGAAGTGACGGTTTTTCATTAAGAAACTGAAACTGAGGTGAAGTAGTCTGAAAAGATGGATAATGAGATGACATAAACATCTGACAAAATTCAGTGGGCTCAGGTGTGCTTTGCATTGAACTTGCTGTTCTTAATACAGGAAATATGAGCATTTATAAATACATTCAAAGTTTCACCAGCTTACGAAAAGGTAAACAAATAAAAATAGCTCATTGATTTACAGACACATCAGGGTTTTTAAAATGTGAAATCTGAATAGCTGGGTGATAGAACAGATTCTGCAGTAGCTACCACACCAAGCATTTTTTTCCAGCTAGTTTAATTATCTTGTTAAAGAGACTGTTGGCATATTTTGCAGGAGCACCAAGTCTAACAAAATCTGACGAGTTAAGATCACATACTCCTCTTAGTGCTTGGAAATGATGTGAAGAATAATAGGTTTATCTCGGTTTAGTTGCTAGAGGGAAGCCAGGAGATATCTGGATAGGAGGCTAAAATGTTCCTCCCAGAGCATGCTTGTCCATAAGCCACTCCCCAGGCCATCATACCTGCTGCACAAGTGACTGTAACAGGCATTTCAGTACATCCAGACAGCAAGCTAGATCATGGCAGGGGGAGGATGCCTGGGATTCTGAGGTCAGGTGATGAGCGTCCTTGCCAACAGATAGTACCAGGACTGCAATGACTGGGAAGTGTGTTTCTTCCTGAGCCCCATGAGAACATGTGGATCCAGGGGGATGTACCTGTGCCTGCAGCTAAACTGTGCCTGCAGTTTAGCATCACCCATCATCCCTGCTCTCAGGCTCTATGCACGGGTGGCAGCTCACACTGGGAGGCCAGCCACTTTGCTTCACTGTGAACGTGCCATATGGCTGTAGCTGGGGGAAGAGGTGGGGGAAAGAAAATGTTCAAGTCACACTGACAGACAATGTGAGAGTTCAGAGGAGTGACAAACACTACCAATTTTGCTTGTTTACAATAAGTCATTGCTTGAAACAGAGACAAAGTAGAGAAGGCCCCAATAGTGGAGAAAGGTGGGGAGTATTGATTTTTCATGAGGCCAGTCAAAGGCCTCTTCTGCCTTGAGCTGTAAGAAGGACCAGAAATCTCTGCTTTTGTCACATATATCAGACAATGAATATATGCTGGGAATCTGCCGTATAGCAGGAGTATGTTAGACCTTCTGCTGAGATTCTTGCTGACCTGGACAATGTTTTATATTAATGGGAATTAGGGCTTTCATTTTAGAGTAGAGCAGAATGACAGATACTGGTTCTTTCTGCCTGAGATACTAACTTTATTGAGCTAAAATTTACAGTCATCACTATACCAAAGTCATAATTTTACCTGTTTGTAATACATTGGCAATGCTCAACAGACACCAACTGACCCATATATCACAGGCACCTTATCAGCGACATGAGACAAAAAGAAAAATTTCTTTGAGAGCTCAAACTAGAAATAGCTCACACACTACAAAACCCCACAGACCCAAGTAAGAGGTTTATTTGCACTATACTTTGGATCCCTCTTACTGCAAGTGAATTTTTGCAAAACTGGGAACCTTGGATATGAGAAAATCACTGTCAGGGAGTGAGAACCTCAGTAGACACATATCACCATATGGCTGAATTAATTAATTCAGTGAGGTGTGGTTGATTTACACCAACTAGACCATCATCTAGCCTCTTGCAGAACATTTTATACTTGTCGAAAACATTCAGAGGTAAATAAACTATACTGACGTAATGTTTTTCTTTAATAAGATTAATGAATGTAATGAAAACTACTGTAATCTTATTTTCTTGTTTTGATTAGAGTAAAATATTTATTAACTATTTTTCCATTTTTGAGTATCTGTTATTAAATGCTACACATACTGTTTTATAACTATCACTCCTACAAATGATTGAATGAAAATATTAGTATGTTGAAGAAACTTCTTACACTTCTATGATTTCTCAGACTAAATAGTAATTTTCCCCTGTAACTGTTTCTTTCTGTAACTGGGACTAAATAAAGACAATCCAAATGTTAAGGCATGAAATTTAATTATCTATTAAATGTTCTGTGAGTTTTCTGGGACCTCAGACCTGCACTGAACTATGCACATGCTCTATCTATTCCATTAGGAATAGGGTATGCTTAGGTCTCCAAACTTAGATTTTCTAAAGCCCAAGTATCAATTTCCACATACTCACTGTTTTCAGTCACTACATCATCAGGTTCATACATATACATATTTTTCACCTTTTAAATACTCTCATGTCTGTTACCAACACAGCATTTCAACTGTTCATTGGGAAATGCTCTCAAGACACAGCCAAATATTAGTGTGTAATACATACATTCTGTGAAATGACAGTATGCTGATATCTAAAGTCTCTTGACACTTACGCTTCCACTGAATTAATTCCCAGAGCAACTAAGTGACTGATAAAGAGATTTTGCTGCAGGATGGAAATTATGGTAAAAACCAAGTGCATTACCTGCACCTAACTCTGAGAGTTAGTGCCTTGCATTCCCCACATTTTTGCTTGCAGAGCATAATTTCTTACATATTTTCAAAGTATGCCTCCAGAAAAGATGTATCTCCTCCCAGTCCTTCAGCCCTGACTTTTATCCTGCTACCAAAAGGGTAGGGAGAAAATGTGGGAATATAAATGCTCGAATTTCTTTTCTGTCTCTGGTTACACGAGTGCAAGTTCCAGATGAATGTAGTAACAAACAAACTGGATACTTATGCAGAACCAAATATTGGACAAGAAGGAGGAGAGAAAGTAAATGTTAGCATATCCATCTGGAAGTAGGGAATGTCTTCATTTTCCATTCTTCCTAGTGGCTAGCTTAGGTGCCTTCTCATGCAGCTGAATGTCCACTGTGAATTGTGCTTGCTGTATTCAAAACTTCCCGTGTTTTGGAGAGATCTTAATAAAATTCATGGACCTAAGTGCATGCAAATTCCTTATACAATACAGAGAATCTGTAGGCAGTTCAGGAGGGATTAGGGAAAGGATTAGCCACTGTTCTGAGCAGAAATCCTCCAAAAGACAGCAATTTAAGGATCTAAATCAAATAACAGTGCTCAAGGTATGGTGGCATTTTAAATAGCACTACTGTTGGAAGAAGGTACATTTGATTTACTCTTTTTCTGTCTCTAGATACCTAACTCATAACTTGCACTCTGCCAGACACCCAAAATCCAGCTACTGCTAGATGTGAGCTTTTAGCAGTTAGGATTTGTCTGTTCTCGAGGGGATTGTGTGGGGGGTTTGGTTTGGTTTGGTTTGGTTTTCTTTTTTTTTCTTTTTAAACATTAATAAATGCTTTGTTTTAAAGCATGAATGAATTATTTCTTCATAATGGTTAATTAAGATGTTTGCAAGACATATTTGCTGCACACTGAACATTAATCTGGAGAGAAAAGGAAGTATTAAAACAGATGATCACAATAAATGGTAATGAAAAGACTTATTAAATGTAGGAATTGCAGATTGGATGTGAAGTTAGGACTTTCATTGCATCAGTCACAAATCAAAATAACTTGAAATTAATGAACGACATTTCACTTTCTGAGACTGAAGGACAAAACCAAGAGAAACTTCAGACAGTTGCAAGAAGTAGAGGTCTGTAAGTTATGTTATTGTAGAAGAACTGATGTTGGAGTGAAATCTGGATACTGAAAAGGACATCAGAACTCTCCTTATTCAGTAAGAAGCTTCAAGCCTCCATCCTTCATCACTTTCAGAATAATACTTCCCAAGCTTTGGTCAATTAAAATTAAAATCAAAAGGAAGTGATGCCAAAAAACAAACCATATTTTAATAAAGCAGAAAAAGGGCACTATCTGTAATCTTATTATGGCTATATTCAAGTATCTATTCAGTATATTGTAATTTAATTAGGTACTTCCATTAAGGATGCTAGTAAATGGTGACATCACTGCAGATTGCATTACAAAAAAATGAAATAAGACAACCATCAATTCAGATATAAATTAATATATACCTGCTAAGGAACTAGCTCAATGGGTCTCTACTTATACACTAAAAGATTGCTGCAGCATCAGAAAATATATGTACCAACTCTAAACTGTTAATCATTTTACTTATTTGTTTTATGACAGACCCTCAAAGGTATCTGCTGGTGGCCACACCTGTCAAAAGACACAAGCAGGAAGACTTTGTACTTTGCCATAATTCAGTCCTCAAGTCCTAAAAAACCCAATTGACCTGCCTTCTAATCCTCAAAACGCCCTTTATTTAATAGTTTAGTGGTTAGAGCTGCTTGTGTTAAATTACACAAACTGTTTTTCATTCAGAAACCAGAACTGGAGGATCTATTCTTCAAGGTGAAAAATGCTGCAGATTAATGGTATGAGAAGGTTCTCATTTGTGCTTAATGAATCTTTTGTTTCCCTGCCTTTGGCACAGTTTCAGTAAAAAGCACAGAAAAACCTTATGGCTTGAGAGTCTGGATGTTCTTCCAGGACACAGGAGATATGGTTTTCAATCTCCTCAGGCAAAGGATGGAAACATGAGCTTCCTCCTTCCTTAGTATGTGCTTCCTGTATTAGTTTACTGTAAAAACCTACATTTAAAAAGCAACTCATTCTTCACTTTGGAAAAGTGGGCTAGCACACTTGCAGGTTGCAGCATCTGGATCTTGACTGGATAGATATGTTTCTCTGCAATGTTGATTGTACCATGCAGAAGATGGGATTTTAGAGAATTTTGTCTAAGTGTAAGCAAGTGCCTGCTAAGTAAGTTGAATTTGTTGATTTTTTTTATTCTGCGTGCTGAACCACAGTCCCATTTTCTATTGCTTTCTACCTTTGTCTCTCAGCTATGTGGGTATCCTGTGGGTATTTATGGGTAGCCCTCTGTATTCTCTCTTGGTTTTGCCACAAGTTAAACCCCTCATTTTAAAACCTAAAGATTTGTGATGTAATATTTTAGCTATAAAGTAATTATAATATATTTAGTTAGTTACACTCTTTTTAACAAAAAGGTGTGAAAGCACCAGTTGATGAAATAGTTGTAAACTGTCAAATAGCATAAATTAAGGCTACTTGGATCACACAAATAACTCCTGTTTATCTGTCATTAAAACTAGTGTTATATTTCTCAAGCATTTTAATGGAAACCAGGACCAAGACAATGCAGGATAAATTTAATTTCAGCATGCTTCTAGGCCTAGGTAATGTTTTTGATATGAAAACAGTCAAAACTCTTCCTAAAATTGAACATACTGAATATAATCCTAAAATGGGGTTCACATTCAAAGACTTTGCTTCATTGTGACTCTAGTATTGTATGCCTTTTAATAAAACTGTATTTAGTGCTTTCACCTTTTTTCCATTGTTTTCTGTCTTTAATCTTTATTTAGGGAACAGTCAATAGTCACATCAACTTGGACTCAGACACTCAGCAGAGGATTTTGCCACTTGAATTCCTCAGCTTTACTTCTGGCTAAACATGTAACAATAAGAACAGCACCAGGAAAACTTATTCTGTTCTATCTAAAATGCTGAAATGCTAAGAAAGAGGCACTGCCCCCGTGGTGAACTGCCTTGGTGTCAAGGAGCCTGGAAACTCTGAGCTCTTCCTTCATCTGCCAGGTTGTTTTCTGAGATGCTACCAGGTACACCAGCAAAATATCTGCCAGAAAATTGATGGGAGTTTTGGTAAATTTAGACTGCCTCCCCAAAACACTTAGAATTTGCTGATTCAACAGCTTCTCTTAGAAACAACTTGTCAATCTTGTTTGCTGCTGTTTCTAATCGTGTAAATTTACAACTAACTCAGCTCTGTGCTTATTCTCCCCTATATTAATTTGCAGTTTCTAACTGTTTGGAAATACATGTAATTTTTATTAAAAATAGCAATTATACTTTCATACTTGTGTACCCTAAATACATTTTCTGGATGTTTTAGAAACTTATTTCATACTGACTTCTTTTCACGCAATTTTAAACCCAATGATTCTGCTTTTCGGTAGTCTCAAGATGTCATATTGGCAAATACAGATTCATAACTTACAAATCAGGTCTATCCTGCCATTAGTGGAAGCTTTGAAAACAAAACTAGACAAAAAGCTTGAAAAAACCAAGAGCTTCGAGGCTTTATGTCAGAAGCATTAAAAAGGAGCAACGTACAGTATATATTATTTTGTAAATACATTGTTCCCTAGCTTGGGGTGTCTTGTTTGTAAAAAGGGAAACCTGAAGAAAAATCAAATAATGTGATCTAGTTCTATAAGCCCTTTAAAAAAAATAGGTTCCTATAGGGATTGTCATGGTCTGTCCCATAAAAATCCCTTGGTGAACTCATTTGAACTGCTTTGTCAAGGATATATCAGATGTATTCAGATTATCATCAAAATAATTCCAACTTTGGTCACAGATATGACAGAAGAAGGTATAATCACATATAGTTTCTAACTGACTGTCAGACTTTAGAGATCAAAATAGATTTTTCAATCCTGATTATGAGTTCAAACATCCTGAATACCGATACCAATTATGAGTTTATTATCTAATTATAAATGCCCAAGAGAAGGAAGATCACATTAACATCCATGACATAGGAAGCAGGAAGACACTCTCACCATAAAAAACAATTCTACCATTTCCTTTTTTTACTTGAGGTTATTCTTTAGCGTCAACTTGCATGCCTTCACAGCCAACTTTTTAGGGCAATAAACCAAATTTACTACTGTCTGTGTTCTATACTAACTATATTTCTGAATATTACCCCCAGGACAGATTTGAACAAACTGGTTCCTTTTTAACCCAAGCCACAACCATTTGACAGAAAACTACTTTCTTCCCTTGGGATACCTTTGGATAAAACAGGTAATTCCTATGAACTGTGTTATACAGGGTCACAAAAAAACATTTGTAAAAGTTTCTCCTGATTTTAAACTCTAGGAAAGCATACCAATTTGAAAAGGAAGAACAAAAAGTAAGAAATCTATGAAATGCATTTGTATTCATGATTTACTTCAGAATTACATCGATGTTTGGCTTGTAATCACCCAGGGGAATGAATGGAAGGTACAAAGACATAGTAAGAGACGAAAGACATGCATATGCTTTTGTTATTCAGTGATAGTTCACTACTGTAGTATGTTAGGTAGACAGGCTGTTGGGATTAGATATTCAACATTTGTAGGCATCTTCTGCTGGGATTTTCAAAAACACCGTATGTCAAATCTGTTACAGTGATTTTGAAAATATCACAGGCAAATGGTCTGCATCTTCAAAGGTTTAAAACCCTTTTGAAAATTCAGCATTGTATGGCACCTATAAGGATGGACTACCAAGTAAAATTCTTGCTTAATGAAGTTGGCACAAGCCTCCTAGTCTAAGGTGAATTGCCCATTCATTTTAAAATCCTTAATAAATTTACTTAATAGAATTCTGGAATTACCACTGTAAAAGATTATCCTTTTGTGCACTGTTGGCCTCCTCTTTGATACACTAGCAGGGTTATATTTAAAAGAATAAATGTTTGGAGCATTAGTGTTCATAAATGCTGCAGTGGAGAGAGTAAAAGGTTCAATGTTTAATTTTAAAAGTCAGTAAAAGTAAGTTCTCAAATATTTCTCTGCAATATTAATGTTCATGGCCTTACACAGATAAAACACACCAAACAATCAGAACATCACATATACTTAGGGATCCATTCCCACTTACAACATTTTAACTAGCACTGGTGTAAAATGCAATGACAGCTTAAGAACACATGACATTACATAAGAAGTGAAAATTAACTTTTTGAATATTACTGAAAACTTTCCATATGGAATCTGATTCCTAATAACAAAATTCTGTCACAGGTCTCAGATAACAGAATGTCGCTTCAGATCTCAGCTATCCATCCTAGGTAACAGAGGTTGGTGAAGGCGTATTATCCAACACTTTGATTCTCTTTTCTGGATCCTAAGAAAATACTAGTTTACATTCATGATGTTGGTATTTGGCAATACAGTCGGTCACGGAATTGGGCCATGTTACCCAGAAGGTTGACATTTGACCTTCATGATCACAATATGTGTGCCAATCATAACAGTAAACCACATGCTAAAGAAACAGAGAGATTGCAACTGAAAAATGTAGAACTTAACTCTCTGAGGACTAGAAGGATCTGGTTTTGAGAAGAGCTAAGCACCTGATGCTCTTCACTTCATGTAACTTCCCAGTGTTAAGGGTTTTGAAGGTCAGACTTTAAACAGCATCACTTTGATCCAGCAGAAGTCTAACAGCTACCCTGGGAGACTCTAAAAAATTCAACTTTGGAAATTTTCAAGACTTGGCTAGACAAGTGGTCCTACTTGAGGTGGAAAGTTGGGCTAGAAGTTTCTTCCAGACAACATCGTTAGGGTTCTACAAGATGAATATATTTTTATGCATACTTCATGGGGTAAAATCCTGTCACCACTAAATTCAATGGCAATTCTTTCAATGATTAATCAAGAGCAAGATTTCATTCTCAGAAAAAAGCATCTACTATTGCTAAAACGGACTTCTCGAGTATCTAAAATACATGCACTTGTTTTTATATTTGATTGTCCTGGCTGTGAGTAGAAGTCATACTGTACAAATGGTTTATGCTGATGAAACAAAAATAAATACCTAACAAAGTACAAAGGGATAAAAGAGTTTTGGATGATATAATTTGATAATTTAATTTTCATCCCATTGGACTTAATTGTCTACTTAATCTTCCATAAATTTAATGTTAATAGTGGGCAAATTAAATTCTAATACATCAGCATAAAACCACTGTAGCCAACTGAAGTACAAAATCTGCTAGTGAAAACAGGTATCAGATTAGCTCTGGTTTTTTATGTTGCAATATATCTTCCTTC
This sequence comes from Egretta garzetta, assembly GCF_000687185.1. Taxonomy (NCBI): domain Eukaryota; kingdom Metazoa; phylum Chordata; class Aves; order Pelecaniformes; family Ardeidae; genus Egretta; species Egretta garzetta. The sequence continues at coordinate 4,342,444 of NW_009258615.1, read as the reverse complement.
ATAAGTAAAAAGATATGACTATCTTTGTAGCTGATAAGGCGTTCTAATTGATTCTTAGCATTTTTTCTTAGCATTCATTTCTGGCAGATTCACTCCTTTTTTCATTATACAAATTGATGTGAAATTAAACCATGCCCTGAGGAGAGAAAAAGGATGAATCAATAATATTGATATTTTATGCAGAACTTGAAGCTAAGGACTTTAATGGAATTAAAAATATGTTTAGCAAGGTTAGTGCAGAAAATGTGGACAGTATGAATGTTAAAATCAAGAGGCTGTAAAGGTCATTGTGAATAGAATGTATGCTTACAGGGTATTTTAATAAATTTTTCCTAAACAGATATTTACCTTACTTTATAATGTAAATGTACACATGCTTTTGCTAAATTTCTGCCATGCAGCCACAAACTCACAGATTTCAAGGCCAGACAAAGCCTCCTGTATCACGCAGTCATCACAGTTTTATTTTAATATCTCTGCAATGAATTCAATAGTTCGCTTCATAACTGTGGCTGTCTATCGGAGAGGTATCCTTCTCAGTCTTATTTCCAAATTTTCTGATACTATGGAATGACAATGCATACTCTGGGTGTGAACACTTAGTTTACACATAGTTTAATACTTGTATACGTAGCTGGGGCAGGTCTGAGCAACAACAGGATAGCACCCTTTGGAAGAAACTGGTAGGGAAGACACAGACTTAGATAACCATACCTGTGCTTTCCACTTGCCCCAGGAAGAAGGCATTTGACAGACTATTCAACATCTTTTGTGCTTAAGTGTCCATGACCACAAAACAGTTGTTATCCGTCCTACCTGGTACTCACATGGCTCTGGAAACCTGTAGTAAGTATCAGGGGAACATGTTGAGTGCAGGGTTGGGAAACTTATGGTCTAATTGAAGCTGATGTGGCCCACAACTTCAGTTGTTATGACCTGTGGCCACTTTTATATTATCTATTAATAAAATGAAGAAATGATAAATTATGTGTGGCCTGCCAAAGGTGTTTGAAAGGCCTATTTGAATAAGGATAGCCAAGAGTGTAGAATATTACTTCATCATCTCTCCTGCACAGACGTGTAGTGTGAGTCACACTTTGCACCCCCTTCTGTAATCCTTCAAATGGTACTCTCTGTTTCCTGCAGCAGAATTATAAAGCAGCTTTTAGTAGAAAATACCTGAGTGTGGAACTAGACCACAGAGCTGAAGAGACCAATCGCATTATTTGGCACAAAAATATTTTTAAAAAATCAGTTTACTGCTGTATAGTAAGGCATTTATAGTGTGATTTATCAGAGTAATTCAATCTTATAGACTATTCCCTGACACAGACATCAACTACTTTTATTCTAGCTTGATCAACTATATAAGCTGTGTTCCACCATGGTGGGTTGACGTTGCCCAATGGCCAAGCACCCACACAACCCCTCACTCACTCTGTCTCCTGTGGCATTGGGAGAAAGTCGGAGGAACGTGAGAAGACTCATGGATTGAGATAGCGACAGTTTAATAAGTGAAGCAAAAGCTGCAGACACAAGCAAAGCAAAATAAGGAATTTATTCTTTACTTCGCATGGGCAGGCAAATGTCCAGACACTTCCAGGCAAGCAGGGCCTTAGCATGCATAACAATTACTTAGGAAGACAAACGCCATAACCACAAATGTTCCCCCTTCCTCCTCCATTCCCTGAGCTTTTATGGCAGAGCACAACATCACATGGTATAGAATATGCCTTTGTTCAATTCAGGTCAGGTGTCCCAGCTGTGTCCCCACCCAGCTTGTTGCCCAACCCCAGCTCACTCACTGGGAGAAGGAGCAGAATGTGAAAAAGAGAAAACCTCCAGGCTGAGCATGCACTTCTCAGCAACAGCCAAAATACTGGTGTGTTGTCAATAGTTTTAGCTTGAAATCCATAACACAGCACCACACCACTGCTATGAAGAAAAGTAACTCCATCCCAGGCCCAGTATATCTATCCACATGAAAAGACAGGAGTGATTCCTCTCAGAAAATCTTGGCAATAAACCAGACATGGGGGGGCTTCCAGATAGGAAAGACTGTATCAGGCTGAGAAGGCGGCACTTAGCTTAGCTCTGTGAGCATCATGGCATCTGGCCAATCGCCAGCAGAACCCCAGACCTTTGAAAGCACTGCAATACTGTTCTGTTTTTCTGCACTTTGATGGTGCTTTTAAAATAGCTGAGAAGTATTATAAAAACATATGCCGTTCTTCCATTGTTACCATGCTTTGAAGTCTGACCCTTGTCCTTACTTCGGCCTGAATTCAACAGCAAAGGGCTGTTGAGTTTAATCATTTTAGTGTCTCACTATTTATGTTTACAGTGTGATATGCTCCATCTGTTTTGTTCCTGTCAAGCCAGTCATGTTATATGTCTGACAAATATTTATAAACACAAGTTAATAAACTGAATCCATTTGGAAATAGAATATGGAGCAGTGATATTCAATGCTGGTTTTGTATATGGATATCATTACACTGAAGTTGCATATTGTACGTACATAAGATCACAGGAAACTGGGAAAGGAATTAGCTCTGCACATCTACTTCCTGTCACATACAACTTTCTTCCATAATTCTGTTCATCTTCAAATGGATTATGATCTTTGCCTATTAAAAGGCAAATTTCTGTTTCAGCAAATTTGATAATTTCAGTGCCTTATTATTTCACCCTCAGTTTACTAATGGGTAGTTCATACCCATGTGTTCCTCTGCCAACTTTTTCCCTCACCTCAATCTTAGCTCCTTCTTCACATTTTTATCCCCCCAAACAGTTTGTAGACAACAGCTATGATAGCCTTCATTCTGTTCATCTTTCCTGTGTGAAGGTGACTAGAGTGATACACACTGTTTCAGATGATGACTTAATGGTACCTTGCACCTTTGAACTAGTGCAAGTCTTTTGGCACAGCTTGTTGTAATACCAGTTCATCATTCATGTTACAATTTTACACAAATATCCATATTATTCATCTCAGTACCTTCCAATGAAACACAGTCATCAATGTTTTAATGAACTCTAAACAGATTGGGATTGCCTCATTTTTATGCCTGGCTGTATCTTTCCCAAGCACTGTATGCATGTGGGTGTGCATGTCTCCTTCGCTAGCAAACCTCAACCTGGACCTGCTGGCAAGCAGGAGGCTGTGGGTCTAGGCAGGGGTATCAGGCGGGCAGAGGGTCCCTGCTAGTATCTAGGGGGACCCACGTGTATGGCATACCTGTGAAATGGGTGTGTGAATGTGCACATGTTTGCCAGTGCGTACCAGTTTGCCAGCTGGACCAGTAGTCAAGCAGGAGATCTGTGGAGCAGGTAAGAGGCATTTGGCCTGGGCGGGGGTGTCAGATGCACAGAGCAGCATTTGAGGGATATGTGAACATGCACATCCTTCTGAATCTAGAGAGTGGGGGGGGGTGTGGGTGTGTGTATGTTCACCAGTGACTGTCAGCCCTTACCAGCTGAAGAGGAGGAAGACACTTGGCTTATAACATGACTTGTGTTATAAGCACTGCTCTGTTACCCTTATGCTTAATGGGTCACTTATGCTTAATCAGTATCTCTGGTTCCCAAATTCTACTGCCAAAACTACTTGCTATAGAGAAATACTCAATTTCTTTTTAACCTTACCTAAACTTCTAGCAAACTTTCTCACAGTTCCTTTTTACTTTTTGTATACTTTTACCAAAACTATTTCTTTTTCCTTTTATCCTCTGATGAATTCTTATTTTTCTAGTACTTGTGTATTAAAATGAAGCAGCATGATAAAATGGATTTTAGGGACATGGTTTAGTGGTGGACTTAGCAGTGTTAAGTTAACGGGTGGACTTGATGATCTTAAAGGTCCTTTCCAACCTAAATGATTCTATGATTCTATTCCCAAAGCATTATCAAGTATTGTAGGACAGCACTGCTGAATTAACAACTTGTACAGTAAGTAGCATTCTTGCCCGTAGGTACTAATAAAGTAAGCAAATTTAAAAAAGAAAGGAAAGATGAGATCTTTCTAATTTTTTTGGCATTGCATATTTCTGATAATTTTTCCTTTTTTTTTTTTTTGTGAATGTGTCATCTTAAGGAAAATTATTAACTTCTGCCCTGCACTGCAGGAAGTAATTTTAAGATGACAGCCCAATGGGACCCAATTATGCATGATCAAAATGCAGAAAAAAATAGATTATATATTTCCATAAACTGGCCTTTCTTGAGCTATGCTTATTCTAGAGCAAGAGAACTTCTGTAATTTCTCTGATACAAGAGAACTTCTGTAATTTCTCTGATATGGCAAAATAAAGGAAAAAGAGAAAAATTGTAGAGTGAAATATTATTATTCAATAAGCAGAATAAAATGTTAGCGAGTTTATGAGAATGCCGATATGTCTTTCAGCTATTAAATATTGCACAAAGGAGACATAAAGTCTGTCAGTCGTTTATGTTCAGCATCAGAGTAAGTATCTGAGAGACTCAATTACTGTAGCTGCAGTTGCAGGTATTGAGAAGCACACCTAGTGACAATTCTCTTTCACAGAGGTGCTCTAAGCTCCTCCTGACCTATATTTATCATTTTAGTAACTCAGAAAATTAAGATTTCATGACCCTGAGGAACAGCTTTTGATTGCAAGGCTGGACCTTCTGTGGGATGTTAAGTTTACATTTTATGCTTCTATGTCTGCTTTTGCTTATAATGCAGCAACATTAACTGAGGTTGATAAACAAAATGCTGCTCTTACTCTAGTGAATGAATGGGATGTGAACAGAACACAAACAACAATTATTTCACTGATACTTTTGTTTTCCTTCATTAGGGTCCCTAGTTCTTGTTATCTTGTTGTCACTTGCTACTTCATCTCACTCTTACATTCTCACATGCTGCAGAAAAATTAGTAACTTTGCTTGGGATTTTATACAAATAGTTTTAAAATCTGATCATTTTTTTACTCTCCCTTTGTTTCCTGTTCATTCTGAGTTAAAAATCAAACAATAAAAACCTTTGAAACTTTATATGGTTCCGTAGGCATTTTCTCCTAATGTTAAAAGGAGATATACGGATCTGATAAACTTGAGTAGATCTACTACATCAGTAATATTCCTACATGTTTGGTAGCTCTGGAAGGTAACATAATGATCATGAAGGGTACTTTAAGAGTTGTGTTTGTGGCTTCTTGAGAAACAGTCACTATATCAGAGAATGACTGGTAAATATTTTTACTGATGTCCAAAGAAGTAAAGCTTACACATAAGTTCTCTATTTATCCCTTCTTGAATAACTTTTCAATCTGCTCACCAATTTCAACCAAACATGGCAGAGGACTAAAGTTCTTAAAAAATTCATACATATTTCATGAAAAAGAGTTTTCTGGTCCATAAAAGAGACTCACAAATGGCTTTCAGTGCGGGAAAAGCTACAGTTGATGGCCACTAAATCGTATCAGCCACTAGAGAGTCTTCATGGGAAAATGTCATTATACATACCTCATCTATGGAAAAAGCAGACGGGCAGTGCAATCAAACATGAGACATGATCCATGGGAAAACAGGTTCCACTAACTGTGCTGCTCAGGAAACCACTTAAGTGTGCCTGTTAAGAATCACAAACATATGAAGGTTATGGTTGATAAAAAACATTGAGTTTTCTTCTGCTGGGTTATGGGTAGTGTACAACGTTGACTTTACTGGCTCTTTTACTTCCAACTGTTAAATTTTAATTGCAAGAAATGATGATTGCCTTGTCCCTTTCTGAGAAATGTAAGGGAAGATTTGGCTTTTGTGGGTGTGAATGTACATATTCTTGCTGTTGTTGCCAAGAGTCTTTTCCCAACTCTTCTGTTTATGTCTTATTCCTGTGTATCTCTTCTCACTTCATTACACTGTTTCTGTTAATTAGGTAACTCTCAAAACACAGAAGTGTATTTCTCAATCTCAGGTATTACTCAATTCTAGGAGATACCTACTGATGGTTCCCAAATAATCGATTGAATTCATTTGGTGGGTGCACAGCTTGGAATGCAGCAAGTTCCACAAAGTTTCAATGTTCTGACTATCAAACCCAGTACAGAAAGTGTCTGAAGTAATTAGAAGAACATTTTGGTTTTCTGGTAGGTCTGAAAACTCTGCGATCAACACCATACAACAGAGCTATGGCTCACTCTTCAACTTTTTTCCTCTTTAACAAGAATTATAACAGACCTGATTTAAAAAAAAAAAAACTTTATTTGGAAAATGTATCTTTCCTGGGAAAATGGCAAGATTTTATGAAAAAAAAGAAAACTCACACTTTTTTTCATTAAAAAAATAGGCAAAGTATTGATATGTTCTGCACAAAACATATAAACTAGAATTATTTTCATTGAATAAAACTTTCTGTTTTCTGACAGACTGTAGTCAGTAATATCAAGGCACAAGAAAGGAGAGATTCCAAAAATACTTTCTTTCAATTGAAGGATGAACAGATTTGATTTGATACCTCTTTGCAAATGTGTGGGGGCAGGAATTAATAATTGGACCAATTTAATTTCAGTCCTCATATAAATCATTTGACATAATTTGATCTTACAGAGAAAGATTTTTGCCTGCTCCTATGTAATTTGTAAGTATTTGTATCATATCAAAGCTCTTTGAGGGTCTATATTCTGGCATCCACTTATTAAGTACTTTTTAATCTGGTTTTGAACAAAGGAAAATTAATTACAGCTGTTGCATTTGTTCTTTCATAGAGTCCTGGTACCTTGAGGAAAATGTACAGATCTATTGAAATATCTTTCCTATGAGGGTGAACAGTTCATTATTTTACACAAAATATTTCAAAATGTTATACACCTTTATTAATGTCAGAAATATAACCAATTTTTTGAACTATACACTTATTAAATGATATGTGTAACCAGGTGTAGTAAAAATAGCCACTAACCTTTTTTCCTGATTCTAGACCAGTTAGCATACACCACATCATCACATTTTACTGCACCATTGTGGAGCGACCTAGTTCTGTCTTTTTTACCAGTATCTCTCTTTTGTTATGAGATTAGAAAATATGAGGGTTTGTACTAATATAGATTACATTTTTCCCACTCCGTGCTCTGTGTTTGTCAGAATGAAGTTTTTTGTGATGTTTTAAAAAATTGGTAATTACATTTATTAAAAATCCTGTTGCGTACGCTTTTCAGAATTTGCATTGAGAAAAGACTGTTCACTTCTATACCTGCAAAAATTATGAGTTCTTTAAATTTTGGTGCTTTTATTTCCATTGCTAGAATAACATTTGCTACACAGGGAGTGAATGGAAATTATCCAACAACTGAGATTGTACAAAATAACATTATCTAAGTCATTGGCCTTTACCTGAATATGTGAAGCATGATCTCATGCTGGATTACTAGCAGTGCAAACTGGTCTTAAAACATTCAGAGAAGGTCATTGCAGAATTATTCTTGTGTAGACATATGAATTCTTCTTGCTTCTTACACAAATGAACATTTGGATGAAAGCTGAATTTATGGGCCATATCCAATTGAATGCAAAGATAGGAAAGGGTTTTCTTGGACAAAATATATATGGGACAGTAACTCTTTTTTTAATCTTAGATCAGTAAGAATTTCCTGAAATGTCTTATGCTGTTGGAGAAAGTATAGCCTTATCTGTAGTATTAAGTTTATAAAAATTGAGTTGAATGGCTGTGCAACAGGTTTCATGGCCACTCTTTCTGTCCCACACATAGCTGAGACAGAAGGAAGAATCTGTCAGCTGTCATCAAAATTATATAAACTTGTTTTTTCACTCACAGATTCTGAAATATGTTGCCACCTTTTAACTGAGAGCGTCAAGCTCTAGCTGCCATATAAACTATAGCTATGAATTTCATTTTTTAGAATTAAGAATCAAGTTATTGTAGGAAATTTCCATGTTTAGATCTGAGTTTGGTGTTTGGGGCAGGAAGGACGGGGTGAGTTTCAGATTTAACAAATGAGAATCCTGTAAACTTGAAGTATTCTGTCCTCAGAAACTGCAATCTCAGTGCTTTTGCATCAGAGGTTTCAAACCAAAAACATCTACTGAAACTCAGGAGGGATTGAAGTGAGTATTACCACTGACTGGGAATTATATTAGATCAAGCCCTACATGAGAACCCCTGCATGTTTTCCACGTGCCTTAGCATGGTTTCCAGGAGGATCTGCTCCATGATCTTGCTGGGTACAGAGGTGAGACTGACCAGTCTGTAGTTCCCCTGGACTTCCTTTTTCCCCCCTTTTTAAAAATAGGGGTTATGTTACCTTTTTTTCAGTCACTGGGAACTTCACCAGTCTGTCAAGACCTTCCAAATACAAGGGATAGTGGCTTACTAAGTTCATCCACCAGTTCCCTCAGGACCCACAGATGCATCTTATCAGGTCCCACGGGCTTGTGCACCTTCAGGTGGACCATCTACGGATGGTCTTGAATCTGATATTCCCCTGGGGTGGGCAGTACTTCATTCTCCCAGTGCCTGCCTTTGGATTCTGTGAATTGTACAGTGTGGCTAGAGCACTTGCCAGTGAAGACCAAGGCAAAAAATTCTTGAGTGCCTCAGCCTTCTCTATATCAGTTGTCGCCAGATCTCCCATTTTCGCTTATCAAGGGGGTACAGTTTCTTTCATCTTCCTTTGTTGTCCTATGTACCTGAAGAAACCTTCTTGTTATTTTTTACATCCCTAGCCAAGTTCAGCTTCAGTTGTGCCTTGGCTTTCCTGACCTCCTCCCTACATTCCCAGGCCACGTACCTACAATCTCCCCAGGATACGTATCCCTGCCTCCACTGACTATGCATTTTGGTTTTGTGTTTTAGTTTGGCTAAGAGCTCTTGCACCCTAAGAAAAATGTCTTCAAATACCTCCTAGCTCTCATTCACTCCTTTACCACTGAGGGCAGTTTCCCAAGGGATCACATGCACCAGTGCCCTAAACAGCCAAAAGTTTGCCTTTCTGAGGTTTAGGTTCCTGACTCTACTTTTTACCCATCACGTACCCCTCAAGATTTAGAATTCTACCAGGGCATGATTGCTGCAGCCCAGGCTACCTCCAATCTTGACCTGTCTGAGAAGTTCTTTCGCATTAGTGAGCAACAGGTCCAGCAGTGCCTCTCCTCTGGTCAGACTCTCCATCACCTGTACTAGGAAGTTGTCCTCAACACACTCCAGTAGTTTCTTGGACTGCTTGCTGTTTGCTGTGCTGCTTTTCCAGCAGATGTCCAAGTGATTGAAGTCCCCTACCAAGATCAGGTCCTGTGAGCATGATGCTTCCTGAAGCTGAAGAAAGAGCTCTTCATCAACCTTCCCTCCTTGATCAGGTGCTTTGTAGTAGAGACCAACCAGAAAGTTTCCTTTGTTGCCTTGGTCTCTAATTTTCACCCAAGAAGCTCTCAACCTGTGCATTGCTGTTCTTCAAAGATAGCTCTGTGCAATCAATCCTGGTTTTGGTATAGAGGGCTACTCCCCCACCTCTCCTTCCTTACCTGTTCCTTCTGAATAGTTTATAGCCCTCAATCACAGCACTCCAGTTGTGTGATTCATCCCACCAAGTTTCAGTGATAGCAATCAAGTCATAGTTTTCCGTCAAGGCAGTGGCTACAAGCAGCTTCTGTTTGTTTCCCATGCTGTGTGCATTGGTACAGAGGCACTTCAGTTGGGCTACCGACCACATCACCTTTTTGAAGGAGTTCACCCTAATTCCCTTGAGGCAATTCACAGGCATTTCCCTGTTCCTTCCTAATGTCTCAGCAGTACCTGGCTCTTCTCTAGTGCTTAGAACTCCATCCCTTTTCCCCTGCTAAATCCAGTTTAAAGCTCTGTTTATAAGTCCAGCCACCTTATTGCCCAGGACACTCTTGCCCCACTCTTGGCCAGTTGAGCCCTCTCAGCTGTCAACAGGCCTGGTTTCTTGAGGGTATGCCCAGACCTCAAGCATGACATCAGCTTACTCCATACTAAGGGTTTTCTCTTTTCTGCAAATTGCAGAGTGAGGTATTACAACTTGATTCCAATGACACAGGTGGAGGAAAATGTATTGGATCAGTTATAGAGTATTACAAAAGAAATTGGGTAAATGAGTGTTATGGATGGAAAAAATAAATCAGCAAAGCCTTTCTTGATGTTCATGATTAATTTCCTCAAGAGACTCATAGGAGAGACAGGTTTTATTAAATTTCTAAATTAGGCAAGCCAAAATGCTGAAAAAATGGATATCAGTGTCTGCATCCTGCACTTCTCAGAGTAAACAAATCCTCTGTAAATTCCTTTAGCTAATAAGAAACTGAATAAGTGTTTACTAAATTTAGTAAACAACTCACATCACTAAACTCCTCAGTAGCTAAAGAGTTAACATGATCTGTTGTTCTTGGATTCAAGGTCAGAAGTGGGTTGTGATGGGCTGAGGAAGTTTAGAGCAGTTATTTTTTCATCTTGCTGGTTTGCACACTTAGGAAAATCTCATTACAAAAGACACATTCAATTCCCTTTTGAAAGTTTGTCTTCACATAGATGGGAGTCAGCAGTGTTATTTTGAATTTTTGTAAATTTGAGTTAGTGGATCCAGCAAAGGCAAACAGAGATTGTAAACCAGCTTGTTGTCTCTTTCTGTGCTTTGTGAGCAAAACACTGATAAATTCTGTTTTAGCAATACACAAATGATTTGGTTATCATTAATAGGTTTTTATGATGTTTAAAATACTAACTGAAATTTAAAATGCTGCAATAGGTAGATAGAAAGCAGGAAGTTGTTTACTATGACCTATGTACAAATTATTTTCATTTAATTTTCCAAACTAATTTGGAAAACTTACTAAACTAATTTGGAGAAATTTCTTCTCTGAAGGATAATAATGTATACTGTAATTCATTTTTGAATAGTTGCTAATAATTCTAGAATAGATGGAAATTAATATTCTGGAATTAATTGGTTTTCTCTGTTATTGTTACTTGGAAATATCGAATTTATGTTTTCCTTCAGAATCTGGTGGTTGCTAAGGAAACCACTTGTATTATATCTCTGGGTATAGCATAGACTTTTAAAAAGAAAATAGGCAAATGTGTTTACAACTACCCTATTTCCATTCAGAAAGAATCACAGAATTTAATCAGCAAGTGATCCTCATCCATGTTAATTTCTGTTTTTTCATGTAACAAAAATTTACATTGCATACACCTTTTCAAGCAGATTTATGCATAGTTAGAGTTTTCAGTTCCATAAAGGTAACCTCACCATAAGAGTTCAATGCACAGTTAAATAACTGGAGATTTCATTGAGGAGTGGATGAGAAACCACAGCAGGACATCCAGATGGTACTGGATTTAAATATAGTTAAATATTGCCATTTTTCCCTCTTCAGTCTGCCCTGCCCCAGTAGAAGTGCAGAACATCATTTGGTGGGAGGTATTGCCCTTTGGGAGGGAATTAAAACTGATGTTCCGAACACTCACAGCCATCAAAGTCTGAGAGACCTCATGTAAAATTGCTTTTGAGGGCATGGACAAGTGGATTAGCTGTTTGATTTATGGAGGGAGCCCATCTTTGGGAATCTAGCCACTAAATAAAATGAACTTTGGATTAGACACTTCAGCAAGTGATGCAATTTACCCTAAAGATGGCTGAATTTATATTGATTATATAGGTTACGTTTATATAGGTTGAGAGAGGTTATAGAAGATGGGAGAGGAGGAAAGGGGAGAATTATCAGTCCACAAATGACTTACAAGTATTCAATGAATAAAAGATGCCGAATAAAGATGAGTTTGTTATGATCACAGTTGAGAATTTCAAAATTTTGTAACGAGGATCTAGGTGATGTTTATGAGCACCCTGCTACCTGATGGCAAATACTAGGGTGAATATAATGAATCTCTTACCTTAATTTGGTGCTTAGGTAATGGCGTGTCCAGGCCCTGAGGGCCCCACCAGCCACAACTGTCTGTGCCAGCCCCTCCGGGCCTCCTTCACCCTGCCGTGGCCCAGGACCCCATTTCAGCCCTCCCCAGGGCCACCAATCCCTGCCCTGGTGGTGCCACAGCAGGGCTGGTCTCCAGCTCCCCACAGCTGGGGCCTGGCCAAGGGCTCTGCTGAGCCGGGCCCACCCGCAGGCCCCCATCCTGGCCTGGTCTCAGCCTGTTCCCCTCCCCTGGGAGGTGCCCAATGCCCAGGGCTGTATCTGACTCCAGTTCTCCTCACCAGGCCTGATCCTGACCTCCACGCATGGGCTGGCAGCCCAGCCGGGCCTTGGCCCTGTTGTCACCACAGACTTGCCTGATGATCTGGGCTCCTGTAGGACCCGGTCACAGTCTCCAGGCCTGCCCCACTCCCTCGCTTGGGTACTCCCAGCCCTTGCTGCTGCCAGGCATGTTGTGCACATTTAAGTTGCTTCACTTGATCTGCAGTCTTCCAGTTGAAAACCCCTAAGCTGAGAGCAAAAGAAAGACCTCCCTTGATTACAGCAAGAGCCCAAATCCAGCCTCCTGCACAGACACAGACAGGGCAGCTGTCCATGAGGGGGGAGCAGCTGAGCGGAGACTGAGCAGGTCAGCGTGTGCTGTGCCCAGCTTCTCCATAAGGTATTACAAGTTGCTTATCTAACGTGCTATCTACAAAGGCACGTACAAAAAGTACTGAAGAGAACACTTGCTGTTGCAAGGCATCATTGGCCCAGCAGCCTCAGGAAGGCCTTGGGGCCTGCTTCAGCTGGCGCTGCGTGGGCCCTAAAAGCCCAGCTTGAGGAGCGGGGGCACGTCAGATTGAGCACACGGCCATGGTATGGTGGCTAGTTCGCTAACCAGACTTGAACACAGGAACCTGAGCCTCTGGTGAGGAAGAGATCACAGACTTTGTAGATGAATTCAGGCCCTGAAACGGAAAATTGCAAGAGGGTAGATGAGAGGAACTCAGGAAGCAGCCTGCAGCATCTCTGAGCCCAGCCAACACCCTGTGCTTAAGGGCAGGATTCTGTCCCATTTTGATCTCTTCTGATCCCATTTAATCATTAATCCATCACCCATAGCTGCTCTCAGTCTCTGGCAATTCACTTTTCCTAAGTTTTCACCCATTCCTGATTACCATGCTTATTGAAATGCTAGGTTTATAGTAGAGAGCCACCTCAGCTGTTAAACAACCAGAACACCAGAGACAAGCAGCAGGTTACACGAGGCTGCTTTCCCAACCTCTGCACATATTGGATATCTTGCTGAAGTATAATCAAGAGTTTCAGAATGGGTCTGCAAAGCCCCATATGAGCACAGAGTTTAAAGAAGGGTTATTAAAAGTTATTGTGAACAGCTTCTGAAATTTCAAGGCGTTGAAGGCAGCTTTCTCCTTCTGAAGAATAAAGTTATAGCTAGAATATGGTTATAGAGAATTGCTTCTGCAGAACTAATGTAGCTGCTAAAGTGAATTTAATTAATTCAGATGGGCTGGAAGATATAATTTGGGAGATGCTACCTGCAGCTGTGACTCACTTTCCATTAATTTTCTAGTAGTCCTGGGTTTCCTACCCATCTGGAAACTATTAGTTAGGATTATAGTTGGGGTTAAAATCTTAGAGGCTAGGAGCTGTGATTTTGATAGGAGTTTAAGTAGGCCAGGCATACAAATAGGGAGTTGTTATGAGGTAATAAAAAAAGCCTTATTCTCAGTTTTCAGGGTGTTCAGAGAACTTTTCCTATGTATAAGTCCAGTAATAGCTTAAGTGTTTTGTTTACAAAGAAAGTCCATGTAGAAACAATATTATAAAACTGTCAGGCTCAGAAGGGTAAATGGTGGACCAAAGCTGGTTTGCACGAGCCACTTCTTTTCTCAATAGACAGAAGTCCAGAGAACCCTGCCTATCTAGAAAGCTGGAGTTCAGATTGTGGCTGATGTCAAAGGTTTTCTTCCATATGAAGATTCAGAAAGTTAGGCTAATAGAATCTGTTCAGGTAAATTCAGTGATGACTGCGAGACTGTTTCCAGGAGAAGCTTCCTCTCAATTTTCAGTGTCCTTGCTTACCTGAAATAGTAGGTAGAGAATTAGGGTTAGGAGTGGTTTCCAGATAGATGTATTGAATTAAGTTCATACTTCAAAAAAAACCCAACCAAACCCTGCTGCCAACTTTTATAAGAACATTTTCTTCAGTTTTCAGACAACCGTTAATATCTTATATGGAAAGCTGTGAAAGCCAATATGGAAGAATAAATACTGGTGAAAGGGTCTAGAGAGTCTGTTTACTAACTGCTGAATTTCAGTTCATTCTCTATAAGCAAATCAGAAACTGTTACTGTTCAGTGTCAGTCCTTTTCCCTCCACTTTGTAGTGTGTTGCTTGCCTGAGTGGAATGCTATTGCTAAGGTTAGGGTTTGGATTACAGCTGCTGGAAGATGGTCTCAATGAAGGTCTCACACCACAGTGTGCTCTCTGGGGTGTACAAATGAGCACACACAGAGGCAGTTACAGTGGAGTAGCTAACGTGAACCCAGGAAAATGTCTATGGCAGGTAAAACCCACAGTATATCTCATCTAGTTTCCTGTTAATGATGCTGGCCAACACAATGCTGTCTAAAAAAGAGAATAAGAACAGGGCAAGTTTATAGTGACTTTTCCCAGAATACTCTTTCAGCTCCAGAAATTCATGATTCAGAGGTTTCCTCTGTCAGAACCATTACCTTTGGTTTCAAATGTGCCATGCAATATACATGTTCTTACCTTACCCTAACTAGAAGACAAGGTTCAGCTACTACACTGGGGAATACTTACTGTTTCTTCAGTGATAGTAATGTTGTATACTGGGACAAACCAGTTTGAAAGAAAATGGGAAGTTAAAGGTGCTTTCCAAAGCAGAATTATAATGCTTCAAATTAATTGATGTTATGATCCAGTGCTGTTGATAATCAGCTTATGAAACAAGAATGAAATACCCTGATACAACTGTTCCTGGAAAAACACATAGCCTTGCAGCAGAAAGATTGTTTGGCAGGTAGCTCTGTAGTACATACTGAAGCAGTAGAAGTCACCTTGAGAGCAGATGGAATACAATCAAAGATTAATGGCAAATTTATGATCCTTTTAAGAACAGGAGCCAAATAAAGTCAAATTGAATCATAAATTTAGAGGCTATATAGGATCAGAACATGTAAAAGTAGACATTATTGGTAAAATCTATTTGGCTACATGACTAAGAATAGGAGCACTCTGAAACGCTGCAGGATGGGTTCTGGGCCAGTTTTGTTAATCTCTCTAAGCAATTAAAAAAGAGGAGGAGGGGAACTGAAAGAGAGCACAGCAAAAGCTGAAGGCTTTATAAGTTTGAAAAAGAGACTTTTCTATCTACGGGCTTTGGAAATTCCAGATAGGATATGGAATAGCGGTTAAACCTTCTGTCATAGCAGAATAACTTTGCATTCCCTGTGTAGCACTAAGTGCATATTTAACAGTTGATGTGAGAGGCACTGTAGAAGGCTCTTCTAATCATGCAGCACTTGAAACAAAATAACTATTTATTTGTTTTCTCAAGTTTTATTGAAATAAAACTATAAAAGAAATTTATCTATAAAATATTGATGCCTGAGATGTGATTTTTATTCATGAATATTTATTATAGAATGTTCATTATAGACTATGCTAGCAGTAAAGCTATATTACCTTCTGGTATGCTAGCCAAAATGATGCCAGTTTCTTTGTGCTATCTAGTTCTTTTAACTTGTTGCTAAAACTAGAAATTTCAGATGCAAATGACTTTTAATTTTACCTTGTTTTAGGCAGTGGGAAGTCTGTAACCAATAACTGGGAAGAAGAAAGTGAAACAGGAAATTAAGCAACAGTACAGTGTTTCATCAATTTTGCTTACGTGCTGCCTTTCAGCACCAAGTATTGCTTGAGAAATAAGAAATGAAATTAATCCAGAAAATAAATTAAAGTGTTGTAGCTGCAGCAAATAGGCTGAATTCAACAAATACATTCATTATTTTTTTTGGTAAATAAATCTCATAGTAGTAAAATTAAGGCATTTTCGATCAAATTCTACACTAGTATTAGTGCAGCTAAAGAGTCTCCAAGGGAGCTTTTTCTAATTTTTGTCACCTGACTCAGGTGACAAGTATTTCTGCTCATTTCTAAAAATCTGTCTCTTATTGATAGTGATGAGATGCATGGCATATCGTGTAAACCAGAACTTAGTAGTGTATAATTTCAAAATTTTCTTTAAAGTTGCAGATAAAATTAAATATTTTTTTTACATGAACTATCCAAAGATAACAACATTTTAAAGGCCAATAAAGTATAAATTAGAAGCCTTTAAAAACTTCCCTTGAAATTAATGTGGGTAGTCAATGTGATAGGGTAGGTGTCTCACATGGGACTAAGAAGCAAAAAAGTATATTCTGCATGATGAAGAGCACATATATAACTGAATATGTAGCTATGACTTATCCCAAATAGATATTAACTATACCATAGTAAAAGCTTTGAAGATTTTTACAGGTGTGTTTTCTTTAGACACAAGACATATTCCTTTTCCCCAAATGTATTCAGTGTGGCTCTTTTTTTTTTTTTTTTTTTTTTTTTTTTTTTATCAGAAGTGCATCACAGAAGAGCTGCAGAACAAGGCAGAAGCTAGGATTAACAATAGAGCTCTGAAACCCCATGATCTTGAATGCTGCACTACTGACTTCCTCACAAATAGGGCTGTATCTCATGGTTTTGCAGCTTGGTATTGGGGCTTTTCTTCTGCTCTGTTGGGGAAAGTTGCCAGGTGTTGCTAGGCTGCAATTCATGGTGGTCTGATGGAATAGGAAAAAGGCAAAGGCAAGTCTTGCTGTAGTTCTAAGCTACAGTAACTGTGTACTCTCGTGACATGACAGGACACAGCGTTGTTTCATGTACTGAAAAGATGTTTCTAACAACTTTAACCTGTATCAGCAAAAGCTAGTATTGTCAGCATTGTCTCCACCCATTTTTATGTGATTTTTGTTGTAGGATATAGATATTTCTTTCTTGTTTAACAGTAATGCAGTCCTTTCAATAACTAAACAAACAGAAAAGTAATTTAATTTGCTTACATATATGAGCATCACCCTAACCTGACATTTGTCTCTGGGAAGAGTATAGAGAACCAAGACAGTTAATCTAAAACTCGGGTAAGGAATGAGTAATGTCAAAAAACATCATAGGAGGAATCAGTGAATTTTCATCTAATATTTCAACTGTCATGTCAATTGAGCTTTGTTTTGTGCTTTTCCTAAACTGATCTCTAATTAATGGTGTTGTTTCTATTGTTGCAATATTGTCAAGAAATCGCAGCTGAGAACAAGACACTATCCTTTTATTGAATTTAATTACTGCCTAATAGGAGAGAAGACTCTACAAACTAGAGTCCTAATTCTACAAGTGAACATTTTGCTCTGAATGAGAATTCTCTTGAAACCAACAGAACTTAATATAGAAGTGCTGTCTTTGCAGAAACAGCATCAGGATCAAAGCTGAAGTGATGGCAAGCTGGAAACAAGCTGTAATGAGCTGGAAAGAAGGAACATGTAGGTAAGAGTGACAAGAAAATATGCTACTTTAGACTAATGATATACATACTGAGATGCATTTAAGTCGTTGCTGTCTTTATTTGAAAACAGTAGGCTCACAAAAGAAAACCCTCAAATATTTCAGGGAGAGCTATGCAACAGCACATCGCTGTGGCTCTCTGTTTTGCTATTGATTCAATGGGTTGACCCCCTCTGAAATCATGCATCTTCTTGAATCTTACAAATATGTCAATATAAATGATTGCTATAGTCATGGAAAGCCTCCAGCTAATAAATGGTTTAGGATGCTGCAAGTTAAGCTACAGTAACTGTGTACAAATGAGCCCAAGGTAAAATTCGAGCCTTGGATTTCTATATTACTTGTAAAGATAGATCCAGCCAAGCAAGGGCAGTATCTGCAATCTTTTCATGAGGATATGTATCTACACCTTTTCTTATAAAATCTAAGCAGTGTTAACTCTTCATTTTAAAATGTTGGAGGAGAAGGTGACCTTTTCAAAAATTGCATAGCAGGTAGAGCAAGTACTCAGGAAGCTGGGCTGAATTCAGTTTCCTCCTTGCCTGAGAGGACTTAAACCCATGTATTTCCTGTGCATGTTCTGATCATCATTAACTCAGCTAACCAACAGCTTATGGGGATTCACAAGAAATCATAACATATGGTTCAAGCTATAAAACAACTAATGTAATGGAAAGCTTTCTGCTCCTATCACTGAAGTCAAGGCACATTAGAGCAAGAAGCCAGGAGGCATGGAGTTCAAAGCAGTGGGTGTCTCTATACAGTTGTTATTAGAGATTTGTCTGCAACAGTAGAGGCTGGGATTTCACTCCATGATCTCGGAATTGCTTATACATTTATATTAGCGGTCATGAGATTAAAAAGTGGAAATATAGTAATTTATTATTATCATTGTTGCACAAGTGTAGAGCCAACTACCATCTCCTGGAAAACCGGGCCAGCATATACTTGCATGTCAGTCCAAGCATTTCAAACTACCCATTTTTACCTTGTCATTCAACTTAACAATCTTCCACTGCATTTATGAGTTCAGTTTAAAACAAGCAATAGTAATAAGTAGAACACTGGTTTATAGGATAACAGCAGAACAAACAGATAGAGAAAAAATAGTTTGTTTTAATATAGGTAACCCTGTCCAAGACTGAGGCTACTGAGTTATAAAAAAAAATATGTTCACAGCATTTTCTAACGTAATTTTTATTTAATAGTTCTTGTAATCTGCTTCAAATTTTGTCTGTTAATTGTTAATATGTGATTTTCTAGATAGTGATAAGAACTTCAGCTTTCAGAATGCAACTCATTATTAATGATAATGGACAATTTTCTATGGTAAAGAAGTACAATAAAAGAGTATTGAAGCACTACTTTAAAAAAAAAAAAATACCTAGAAAAAAATCCAAATGGCACAGATTATGTAATCAGGGAATGAAAAATGAGAACCAAAATTACTGTGATCTTAACTCTAATTAGATTTTGCCAGATACTGTTTCAACACATTAAATATAGATATTACTCAAGAAAAGTGTCCAAAAATGTCATTTATGACTTTCTGCAGTAAGAATTCAAATTCCCTAGAACAGGAAAGTGGGTAATATAGGCAATTTCACTTTAATCCATTTCTTCTGCTGCTTTAACAAAGCTATTAGCAGGCAGAAAGATCTTATATTTACAATGCTAGTACGCTGTTCTCCTCTAATAACAATTTCACAGCTGCTGTTACTCTTAATTTTTTGGTTTGTTTCTAACTATTAAGGAAAAAACATTTTTTTATTTGAGTGAGTGTTAATAATATCTGTTTGTTTCTAACTATTAAGGAAAAAACATTTTTTATTTGAGTGAGTGTTAATATCTTTCAGTGAAAATGTTTATGTACTTTGAAAGCAGACAATACTTATCTTGAATTTTCACATATGAGCAGATCTGATGCTTTAGCACAAACAAATTTATTTTGACAGGAATGACCTGTAACCTGTTCACATGGATTTTTAGAGCAAGGACTTCCAGCTGTAGTCTGTAGGGTCTGGACTTTGGCAAAACTGGTAGACGTGATAGGTATTGCCGCTCCCCGCTACAGTGCAGTGTCATGGCAGTAGCCATGTCATGCAGGATGCCTTCCCAGAAAAATGGGTTAAAAAGTTTGACATAACTCCTTTTTTTTCCTGAAAAGATATGATAAATAAAGGTTTACCCACATCTCCTTTCACTAAAAAAAAGGGGAGGGGGGGGAGAGTTAAACTTGCATTGATTTAATATTGCTGAAGTAAAGCCATTTTGTACATTTTTGTACACTTTGTCACCCTTTAAGAAGTATGACTTCAAGAGGTAGAGTTTATGAGCTACTTCTATGGAAAAGAAATTAATACTGTGTGCTTTTTTTTTTCTCCAGTATTAAGATTGGCTGGAGCCTTTGTCCATTTGCATAATATCATTCTTCAGGAACAATATTACACAGACCTAACGATTTCTGAAAGTACTAAATTTTGAACATTTTCTTTAGGAAGTTAGTATAGTTTCTTATCTTGGCAGACAGGATGTAATTAGTAGAGATCTTCTAGTAGTACATTTCTTTTTCTCCACAACATTCTTTCCACTTGTGCACAACTGGTAGACTATTACAAAATGATGAATATTCAAGAGCATTGAGTTTAATATGTACATTAAATATATATAACATTATAAATACTGTGAATCAGTTCAAAATTTATCTTTTATCACAGACACTCCTAAGAATTTGTCAATGAAATGTTTCGATACATAAAAGCATCACTGGCCCAATTACTAAAGCTACAGTTCTGAAGTAGACTTCATGACATAAATACCAAAGGAGTTATTGAAAGCACCTACAAAATGTGATTAGGAAGGTAGCTGGAGCTGAATAAGAGTGAGTTATATTTGCAGTGAAGTTCAGTGAAAACATTCCTAACCTATTCATGAAGAAAATAATAACTTTTGACACTTTAGTAACTATGCATTGTTTTCAGAACTGGTATCCAAATTCAGAAAAGTAATGCATTTTCAGTAATTCAGATTTTTCTCTTAGTCATATACTAATTTGAATATTTACAAGTTGAAACGAATATTACGTATTTTCAGCCAACATTACGTATCATAATGGGGTTGTGTGAAGACGGGCTAGAAAGTTGGCAGGTAATAACAATTTGCCCTCTTTTGCGTGAGTGGAGTACTGCATCTGCCAAGACTTCAGAATTGCTTTCTATCTCTTGCATGGATAAAAACTGAGCCCCACTGGTTTAGGAGGTGCTCATCTTTGCAGGGTGATTGAAATACTTTAGTAGCAGCTGCTGCAAGCTACGCTTTCTTGTTGCTAAACCCAGGGATTTTTTGTTTTTTCCTGAAGATTTCTTTCGGTACTTTATGGCTCTTGTTTTTATTCTTTTCCACTTAACATTTGTAAATGAATGAAAATTATTTTTTTCAGCATTATTTAGTTTCTACTGAATTGATAAACTTGTCTCTCATTGTCTCTTTCATTTAGTCAAATGAAATTTTTGCATATCAAATGAACTGTCTTGGCTGTCCTGTACTTACATTTCCTGACAGTGATACTTTGTCAGCTTCTCTAATCCAGTTACTGCTTACATTGCTTTCTGGGATCTTTCTATGGTATTGTTTTGATTTTTGTTATCTTTGATTCTTGGTCTGCAGGTCATCCTCTCATCTCATCTACTCACTCGAATTTAGAAAGGGCTGAAACCTATAACCCTAGTGTTTAACACTTAGTTGACTGGTTCTACACAAATAACAATTGATTCAAATTAATTTGAATAATGTAGGGATCACTTCAAGAAACAGTATAAACTAACTTTTCTATCACAGTGATTACACTGAACCAAGGCTTTAATTTCTGTCTAACTGCAGCAGGTCTTAAATTTTGATAATTCTATCCTGATCAGGATGTAGGCTTGGATCTGTGACTTCAAGGCAATAGGAGCCTTTGAAAGCAGTAACAATTGTTTATTCTCTATTCTGATAGAGAAAAGGCCATAAGTGCCTATTCAAATGTGTATTATTTGTTGGCTGATGATTCCATCCATATATAGACTGTAATTTAAAAGCCTATGTTGGAGTTGAAGGACAGACACCTTTTGGTCAGTATTGAATTGGGGGGGTGGAGGGAAAGCCCTTGACTAACCAGATACCAGAGTATAATACAGAGGGAATGCTCCCAGTATGACTTTCAGCTTCTGCTCAGTGTTTTGGAGCACTTTGGAATCAGTTTGAAGTGGGCATGCATGGCAGATATTGTTGTAAGATGTCTTAAAAGCTAAGATGAAAGAAATGGTCTTTTTGTTCTTAATTTCTATAGCTCTTCAATAACTATTCAATCCAGTCAATTAGTCTGTTGATTAACAGGGGACGGCATCAAAACTGTGCTTCTGCAATGCACTGCTGATTGTTAGCTCATTAACTAAGTTTATTTTATGATCAGTTTTCTTCTGTGAGTAGTAAACCCATTATGCAAAATTACCTAATGGCACAACAATTTTAAACATTTAAATGTACATGCATTTATTTGGATTTGTTTAATTATTTTCCTTTTTTATCATATTATAATTTTACCATTATTAACTTCATTGTTTTATTTATCAGTATCAGGAGATCAAGCTTTTTCAACACAGTTACACTGCTAGTATTGCTAAATGGTTTCTAATGGCTGAGCGCAGAGAGTTGTGGTCAACGGAGTTAAATCCAGTTGG